>NC_056625.2:97387239-97993176 GCF_002870075.4 Lactuca sativa | reverse complement strand
ACTAGTAGAAATACATACCTTTTGATGGTGGTTGATTGCTTGGAGTTTGAGAGCCTAGCACCAATAATATGAATGCCTCAAATGGCATCACAAATCACCACAAACACTTGGAAAAACTTTGAGAGAGTAGTATACTTTCTTATGAAATCGGCCACCACTAAGTCTCACACAACTAGTGTCTCATTTCTTGCATCATATGCTTCTTTATATAGTGTGCATGGTTAGGGTGAAACCCTAATAACCCATGTCTTTTCCTTTCCAAGGATCCATGGGTTAAAAGCTCCATGGATCATCCATGGACTTCCATATTAGCTTAGCCCATTAACAAATGACTATTAGCCCACACTATATAAAATATAATAGCCCATAATTTAATCAGTCTTCTTTTTAATCTCTAAATTAATTCATAATTAATTTAAGACTAAAAATAATTAAATAACATGACTTCATATTAATATATTATAACTTATAATATATTAATAAATCGTAAGTATACAATTCTCATAAAATTATCCATAAATCGTTTGGGTGAAGTGCAACCTAAATGGACCATGCCGGGTCGGGTCAAGTATGTACCAAATAAGTTATGGACTTAGACACCTTATCCAATAGACTCACACTTGGATAAGTCTAATAACTATATTTGCGTATGTTACTTCAGGAACCAACCAGCAATCGTAGCTCTCGAAAACTCTGTTGAACTATGAAGCGCCATTTTAGATAAGTGATCATATAATCCTCTGTTCTCATGATATCAGCCGGACAAATACATGGAACCACGTCGTACTTATTGTCCAACAATTTGTTTCCCAATTTTCCGATTGTTTGACAAAGAACTGAATCGAACACATCAATTTAGTTCTGACCGGTCGGTACATAGGTCACAACAAAATCATCGAGGGGCCCAAATATCGCTTCTATTTCTAGAAGGAACAGATAAACTTCGAATCATATGCTTGTTCTACTACTTGTTGAATTATACACAAAGGCACGTTTTATAACATCAAGTTACTGATGCGTTTACGTGCAATCAATGCACAACCAACTCATAGGTAACAACTCATATCTTTAGGTTTGAAGATTTATATGATATTACCGTCTCATGATGACTCGAGATAAATTCCATGAAGTGATACAAGTGAGCGTGGGTTTATTCCAATACTCATAACTTATGAGCACTCATGAATGTTGTAGCAACCATTGCTATGAGTAAACCCATTTAGCCATCTACAAACTCGATTCATGACAGTCTTGATTCATACCTACTTCCAACATATGAACGACTGTGGAGTGTTTAAATAACTTAGTCATTCGGAAAGAATAACCTAGCTATTTTGGAAGTCAAAACATGCAAAGTGAAACACAATAATAATCGAATCCAATATGGTCTCAGAACCCTTTTGAATATAAATAGAACCACCTTTTATTTATCACCATATTTATTACACATTATTCATTGTATAATGTTTCAAACAATCAACTTAAGACTTGAATAAAAAACAACAGTCGTCCCATGCTCCTAGCATGTACACTTTGTTTTTTCTAAACAATGGTTATGCCATACTCCAAGTATGCACACTATGTTTGTCTATGATCCTTACATTGTGATGTAGATCAATTGAACATGATTCCATTGATACTCATTTCACAATCCCAAATCCTTATTGTAAATGTGAGAATCCCCGATTCCTATCATTTACCAAAAAATCTGTTAGAGGTTAAACTTTTATGCAATGTTCCTCTTGTAATGATCATGCACAAGGCCACCAAAACCTTGTCATCAGTCATTACAGAGTATTCCAAAGAAGATCAACTCTATGGAAACGAATTCTCATATTCAAAGTACATTGCTTTGAACATCCTTCTTGCATTAAAGTTTTCTAATCTTACACAGATTGAATCACTTCCACCTATGGAGACATTTCTATAGTCCCATTTTGACTATCACTTCCGAACAAGAGTTACTTCTTTTCAGAATATGTCAATATGGTCCTTTCCGACAACTTACATCATACTTCCAACTTTCCCTGAGCAACCAATCTTTGGCGAACCTCATATTTTCCTCGACAATTGCATAATCACTTTAGTCATATCCAGTTCTAGACTTTTCCCTTCTCAATGCCTTAAGCATTTGGAAAATTTAGAAAATGAATATTATAGCACATGCAGTTGATCCTATATCCGAAGCATATGGGACACGATTCATGATGTTTGACATAAAGACATGATACTAGACCAATCTTTTGCTACAATATTTTTTATTTGCCATGTTTTCAAAATTTAACTATGAAGAGGGATGCCGTAGTCATAATTGAATTTTGAGAACACAATACATATATGAATTTCCTTAAGTCGAACCATTCAGACATAAAATTCATATATATATATATATATATATATATATATATATATATATATATATATATATATATATATATATATATATATATATATATTCTTGACTAAAGATGATTAAAATCTCAATCTAAGCTTCTAGAATTGAAATGAAGTATAATTTCCTCTCCCTTAATTATAGCAAAACGACTTTTTCAACCCCTGCAACTTCACGAATTGAAACTTTTGTTTTTCTATAATTAACATTGCTAACTTGCAACACTAAACGTAATAATCATGCTCCCACTAACATGATGATTATCAGCATAACACTTATGCTCCCACTAGCTCTGACATATTTCCAGAAATCTGCTGGACTTCTGAAATTTAGATTCATACACCCTTTCTTAGATAGCTCACATGTGTGTTTAAACAATTTTCTGAAGTATGAAAAGGGGTACCGTAATCATAGTCTCAATTGCTTAGACATTTGCCATTTCTCACAAGTCCATGTTAGCGTGCCGGTTAACCACACACGCTCCACTAACGACTTTTGAAAATGCAAATAACACAATTGCTATCTACTTAAAATCTACTTAGTGAAAGCGTTTCCTCACCATCATTCTCATGAATCGGAGAGAAACCTTATGACACTTAGATTTTATGGTGTATGAGTTCCTATCCATGTGAATTTGTCAAAACCATAATCACAAGATAAGGTTAGTGACAAATTCAGCCTTACATGGATTAAACTTGTTCATTCTTAGTTTCTTGTCACCTTGGTAGCACAAGGCCCACCAATGCTTCCAAGTTGAACTCTGATAACTAACATGCAAATTCAACTTATTTGAAGTAGGTACAGAAATAAGAATTATGTCAACACGATAGGTTGCAAACCTTAAGTCGTGTGCTAGTGATAAATTACAGGTTTTACTCTTGATTAAATCTTGAAACTCTTTCAGGATCTTTAAGGCTCCCACTGTCCCCTAGACATATAAGTTTCCCCAGTCAAGAACCATTCCTTGACAAAACAAATATTCAAGGGACAGTGCGGATTCTTATCAAGACTAACACTTCACACAATTGGTCTTAGTTGGTCTTTGTCTCATCCAAGACATCACAACTTACCAATCTCAAATGTACAAGAGTAGAAAACATTTTACTCTTACATTTGACTAGTGTTAATAAATCTTCCTTTATGTCACTCAAGGTTACAATCTTGGAGTATGACTCTAAGAATTGTTTTGGAATGAAGTATGACTCATCTTCTTGATTTTAACCAATCCAACAATTCATGACCTCTCTTCTTAGCCATAACAATGCACTAAGACGTCCTTAGAGTATGAATTTGTGATATGGTTTCATAATCATTAAGATGATCATGAAATACGATACTAAAGTACTCTCCCATCCTTTCAGATTTGAGAAACTTTTATCTTTCTGCCTAATTTGATTCTTCTCATTTGTTTTGTCATACATTGTAACCTTTCCAATGTTACAGAATTATACTTAACCTTATAAGTATAATCATATTTACTAATCTTTAGTAAATCATGACAAATCAATCTTTGTGGTGGACCTTGACCAGCGCACACCCAGTGTACCTAATTCCTTAGTCCTTCAATTGACTCACATATACATGTGATCAAAGAATTAGTCTTAATTTTCAAAGATGAAAATTCTCATTCATCGTACAATACAACTTGTATGATTCCAAGTTTCTATCCAATTGCAACTTGGGTGATGGAAAACTTTCTTCATTTGGTAAAGTCAGACATTACCACAAATGAAAGAATCAAATCCACTTTCCAATATTGCTATTACTAGAAACATATAAGTAACAATTTTCCACAGATGTCATTGTAAGGATATTTTTAAAATAAATAAAATTAAAACCCTTTTTTTCTTTTATTTTAAAACTTTGCGGAAAAACTTATCCTTACAATCCACATGAAAACCTTGTTGTTATCTATTCATAAGCAATATATTATAACTCTTAAGCAACAGCTCAAAATTCTGATTACCGAACCATGCGATCGAAACCCACCTTCGCAATCAGAATCAACATATACTTACTTTAAGCTTCCTATCTTTTCTTTGATTCTTAAAAACATCAACATGTGACCCATTCACATTATGTAATAAGAATCTCCAAATAGAAACTTAATAGAGTTAGTCAGTGGACTTTAACTGAAGTAGAGTCAAACTTTTTGACTTGATCAATCTTATGATCTTTCAGGTAAATATGGCAGCTTCGCAATCAGTGTCCCTCCCTTTGGCAATAAAACATATAGACCCTTTGGTAATGGCACATGAGACTATCTCAGACTTAGCCTTTCTCTTTACCATTTGGTCAACTGAGTTGACTATGGCCGATCCCTTTACATTGGGAAGAGAAATGCTTTTCTAGATATCCAATGCTACCATTGTTAATGTCCATTTAAGACTTGGGAAGTTGTTCTTTTAATCAAATTTTCTTTACTGGTGTTCCAAATCATTACTGATTCCACAAGACCAAGCAAATAGATAAGATCATTAAGGGTCATGTCATAGTCTGTCTCATAGTAGTCCCAAAGAGACTCACTATGTTACTAAGAAAGTGATTGAACATCCAACTTTCACGAGACTTTGACACCCAACTTTCACGAGACTTTGACACCCAACTCTCCCGGCTTGTCAATATGTGACTTTATCTCCAAGATGTGAGCACACATAGACTATGCCTGCCAATAGGGATTGAGTGACTTTAAACTTTTCAAGAACTTGTGGGTGAGGGAGAATAATTGGAGGAGGTGGAGGAAGTGAAGCATGATGTTGAGGGACACCATCTTCAAGAGATTTGGGAAGATCATAGTTGTCTGAACCAGACATCTATAATGGGAGAAAATCAAGTTAGTTGATTCAAAGTCCTTAATATAACACCCAATATGAAATATTAAGGCTAGGACCCAACACAATATTTTATAATTTGGAAGAGGGATGCCGTAATCCAAGCTATAAAATATTTGAAGGTAGGCGAATGACGATTCACCAATTTCCACCATGAAAAATGAAATAATTTATTAGGTTTTAATTGGATTTGAAATTCCTAGATCTTTTGAGATTCATTGAACTTTTCAATGGCATGTTTCAATCTCGAGTGTGCCCTCTCAAATTTTGTGACTGGGATGCCGAGGATCACAAAACAAGGTGTGAATAACCATACCAATTCACTTGGTACCCTTAATATTATCACCTAATCAATGTGCCGGTTAACCACACACGCTCCATTGATCTATGACAAACATTAAGTCACCCTTCGTGATCCTTACTAGTCCAAGTTAGTGTGCCGGTTAACCACACACGCTCCACCAACGACTTGGTAAGGTACAAAGTGTGAATTCCATGGGCTAGCACCAAATTCACATTTTTCCTAAAGTAACTAAGATTGGGAATTAAATAAAAAATATTTAGTTACTTTATAATATTCATTATACTTTTAATGAGAATTTAAAGTCATTATCTTACCCGTTCGGCTAACGACCCTCCACCGATCAAGCAAGCGGTGGGTGAGAGTGGACACCCATTAAGTTGCCATTTTATAGGCAACAACCTTATACCCGCCTTATAGACGGGCTTCGTGAATGAGGCCTAGTAACGGTAAAAGAACTTGTTCTTATACATACATATATATATATATATATATATATATATATATATATATAATAATTAACCATTAATGTTATAAATAGTATAAGTGTTGAATTTTAACTTTTAAAACTCTAGGATGTGGAATTAAAGTTTGTGTGAGACTTTACAAATTCCAAAACTTGAGGGCAAGTTTTGAACAATTCATAAACTTTTGGATATTCATAACTTATGAGTTTTAATTAAGTGTTTAAAACTTTTAATGAAGAGTCTCTTGGAAATCCATAACTTGAGGACAAGTTATGAAGTCCATAAAAGCATTTATTAGAAAAACTCTTCAAAAGTGTAACTTATGACTTCTTAAAAAAACATTTAAAAGAAAAAACTTTTGGAATTCTATAACTTGAGGACAAATTATGAATTCCATTAAAACACATTAAGATCAAGAATTAACTAACAAACAATTTGCAAATAATTCCTATGATCTAACAAAACTCATATGAACATGAACATCCACATCAACAATTTCAAGAATCATATGAACACATATAAACTTGAAATTTTGATTATAACTTTGAAATTGGTCCACCATCATCATTACCACATCAAAAACAGGTTTTATGAGTCCAAAACAGTTTAAGGTAATGATTCTAGACCAATTCCAGCACCAAAACTCGAAGATATGCTGTCTGGGGGTCAAACTCGTCGAGTGCATGAACCAACTCGCCGAGTTGGATGAATTTTGTCTTGGACTCGTCGAGTCCCTTCATGGACTCGGCGAGTCTGCTGTGCAGACAGCACATAAACTTCGATTTTCAGCAATTTGCATCAAGTATTCAAGAAAACAAGCCTAGTCTCTGATACCACTGTTGGGTTTTGAGCAATCTAACACTTCCTAAGTGTGCATGCAATCCTAATAAACCTTGGATCTATGTTTTCTTCTAAAATACATGCAAATAATAATTTCCAAGGTTTCTTCCTAACTAGCATAGCATAAGGATTATGAATCATAAAACTACTAGTAGAAATACATACCTTTTGATGGTGGTTGATTGCTTGGAGTTTGAGAGCCTAGCACCAATAATATGAATGCCTCAAATGGCATCACAAATCACCACAAACACTTGGAAAAACTTTGAGAGAGTAGTATACTTTCTTATGAAATCGGCCACCACTAAGTCTCACACAACTAGTGTCTCATTTCTTGCATCATATGCTTCTTTATATAGTGTGCATGGTTAGGGTGAAACCCTAATAACCCATGTCTTTTCCTTTCCAAGGATCCATGGGTTAAAAGCTCCATGGATCATCCATGGACTTCCATATTAGCTTAGCCCATTAACAAATGAGTATTAGCCCACACTATATAAAATATAATAGCCCATAATTTAATCAGTCTTCTTTTTAATCTCTAAATTAATTCATAATTAATTTAAGACTAAAAATAATTAAATAACATGACTTCATATTAATATATTATAACTTATAATATATTAATAAATCGTAAGTATACAATTCTCATAAAATTATCCATAAATCGTTTGGGTGAAGTGCAACCTAAATGGACCATGCCGGGTCGGGTCAAGTATGTACCAAATAAGTTATGGACTTAGACACCTTATCCAACAAATACACCTACAATTGAGTCTAAGGCAGTAGCATAACACAAGGAACAAGCTAGGCTCGGTTTTGGGAGTTTACCGCCCAAGAACACCTTGGGGAGTAAACTCCTAGATCTAATGATTTAGCCATCTGAATCATGTTATAAGCACATAATAAGTATTCTAAAACTACTAGAAAGAGTTACTCACGTTTTGGTATAAAAACCCGAAGATCCGTGAGAGAGAAAATGGCTTTTCTCTAGTTGGAAATGTGAATAATGAATGAATTTGGTTCAGAAATCTATTTATAGTCCTAAGATATTTTTGGCAGAAAATATTTTTATTCCAGAAATGATCTCTAATATAATAGAGTGTTGGAATAATAGTGTTGCACAAAACCCTAGTGCACCCACTCTCTTGATTTTTCCTGAAGTGTAAACCCTGAATTACTCAAACTTACGCGAAAAGTCTGAAAATTCACTGTGACTGCTATAACTTCTATTGAAGTGATATAGTTTGCACAGAATGGAAATTTCGGGTTGTCACAGTTTAGGGTAGGATCGAATATTCAGGTGTCTATAGGGTCTAGCGTTATGTATGGCTAGCATACACTAGGGCTGCAGGGTTGGTGGAAGTTTTATGGATGAGTTGTGTGGGATCAGTCCGCCAGTTATGAGATATTTAGCCTTCCTCTAGGAGTGAGGATTGAGTGCATGCCATGCTTACGTATATTGTTAGGGCGTTGTGATGATACTTGAGACAAATATGGGTACGTGTGACCATCCTCAGGAGTAGCAGACGACTCAAGTTCCTTAAGCTCCTTTTCGAGGACATATTTCTTGTCCTTATACCGAGTGACCATCCTGATGTTCCTGTTCCAATCCATAAAGTTGGATCCATCAAAGATGACTCTCCCACAAAGGTTCATGAGAGAGAAGGAGCCGGTAGGGTTTGATCCAGAAGCAGGATTGTTGGAAGACATTCGCAAAGAAGAAAGACAAGTTTAGATTATATATAAGATAGTCCTTAATAAGATACCCAAATGTAATATTAAGGCTAGGATCCAACACAATATTTTATAACTTAGAAGAGGGATGCCGTAATCCAACCTATAAAATATTTGAAGGTAGGTGAATGACGATTCACCAATTTCCACCATGAAAAACGAAATAAATTATTAGGTTTTAATTGGTTTTTGAAACTCCTAGATTCTTTGAGATTAATTGAACTTTTCAATGGCATGTTTCAATCTCGAGTGCGCCCTTCAGGTTTTGTGACTGGGATGCCGAAGATCGCAAAACAAAGTGTGAAGTAACCATGCAAATTACTTGGTACTCTTAATATGTATCACTCAATCGATGTGTCGGTTAACCACACACACTCCACCGACCTATGATAAACCTTAAGCCACCCTTTTCCTACCTTGTTAAGTCCAGGTTAGTGTGCCAGTTAACCACACATGCTCCACTAACGACTTAAGCAAAGTGCAAAGTGTAATTTCATGGGTTAGCACCTTATTCACATTTTCTTAAAGTAACTAAGATTAAGAATTTATAAAAACATCTAGTTACTTTATAACCATCATACTTTTAATGAGGATTAAAGTCATTGTCTTACCCGTTCGGCTAACGACCCTCCACTAGTCAAGGAAGCGATGGGTGAGAGTGGATACCCATTAAGTTGCCATTTTATAGGCAACAACCTTATACCCCCCTTATTGACCGGCTTCGTGAATGAGGCCTACTCATGGTAAACTGACTTGTTCTTATACATATATAATTATTATTATTAAACTTATAATATTATAAAGTATAAGGGTTGAATTTTGACTTTTAAAATTCTAGGGGTTGGAACTAAAGTTTTACCGAAGGGTGTGAGACTTTACATGTTCCAAAACTTGAGGGCATGTTTTTTAACTTTCAAAACTTTTAATCTTTCATAACTTATGAGTTAATAGTTTATTAAAATGAGAGAATTTTCATTTTATGTAACCTATGTGTTTCTTTAATGGACTTTAAAAGAGTTACTTTTGGTAATCCATAACTTGAGGACAAATTATGGATTCCATTAAAACACATCAAGATCAAGAATTAAACTACCAAGCAAGTTGCAAATAATTCCTATGATCTTCTAAACTCATAAGTTCATGAACATTCATATCAAAAATTTCAATAATCATAAATAAACCATACAAAACTTGAAATTTTGATAATAGCCATTGAAAATGGATTAGCATAACCATTACACCATCTAAAACAAGTTTTATAAGACCAAAACAATTTAGGGTAATGTTTCTAGTCCATTTCCAGGAGCACGAACCTACTCGACGAGTTGGATGAATTATCTCATGGACTCGTCGAGTCCCCCCATGGACTCGGCGAGTTCATGCTGCAGAATGCAAAAAACTTGAGTTTTTTCAACAATTTGAATCAAGTATCAGGATAACAAGCCTAGTCTCTAATCCACTGAAGGGTTTTGAGCATTATAACACTCATATGGTGTACATGCAACCCTAGAAACCTTGGATCTATGTTTTACTAAGATATATGCAAATTTACTTTTCCAAGGTTCATAACCTAACTAGCATGATATGGGGAACTTTGAAACTTAATAAGCTAGTAGAGTTACATACCTTTTTAGTAGTGGTTGATTGCTTGGAGTTTGATAGCCTAGCATCAATAATGTGGATGCCTCAAATGGAAGTCACAAATCACCATAAACCTTGGAAACCTTTAGAGAGAGTATGAACACTTGTAGAAATCGGCCACCTTTGCTCACACACAACTATCATCATTTCAAGTGCCAAGGACTCCTTTATATAGTGTGGTGGATTAGGGTTACATCCGTGTAAACCCTAATACCCATGACATTTCATTTCCATGAGATCCATGGGTTAAAGCTCCATGGACTTACCATGCAAGCCTAGCCCATTCTAAATAAGCATTAGCCCACACTATATAAATACACGAGTCCATATTTAATTAGTCACACTTTTGATCACTAAATTAATTTTAGATCAATACTAATTAAATAATATGATTTCTTATTAATATATTAGAACTTATAATATATTAATAAATCATAACTTATACTATTCTCAAAAGATTATCCATATAAATTGTTCGGGTGAAGTGCAACCCAAATGGACCATGTCGGGTCGAGTCAAGTACATCTCAAATATAGTTATGGACTTAGACACCTTATTCAACACTGAGGTCTAGGGCAAAGGACCGGTGGAGGTTGATGGCGGGGTCGTATACAGATGATCAGAGAGTTGCGGTTACTTGGGAGGAGTTCAGGGATATGTTCCGTGCTTGCTATATTTCGCGGGTCGAGTTGGAGCGGTTAGCTCATGAGTTTTCAGATTTGAGACAGGATGCAGAGTCATGACAGAGATCACTCGTATGTTCACTGATAGGGCGATGTTCTATTCATAGTTTGCTTTCGAGCAAGCTCATACGACACGTTATCTGAGCATGCTCAAGACTGACATCCGTCAATTTGTTGCTACCCAGCATTGCGATACACTGTTGGAGTTATAGGAGGCTATTAAGCGGCATGAGCTTGAGATCGAGTTACAGTTATGGGAGCAGAGACAGGACCTGATGCAGTCACAGCCGGCGCCAAAGTGGTCTAAGACCGCTGATACTAGGTCCGGAGGCCAACATGGCCGCACTTGTGGCAAGTTTTGGAAGGGTCATTCGGGAGTTTGTAGATTTGGTAATGCGTGCTGCAAATGCGACAAGGAGGGGCACTTTGCGAGTGATTGCCGCTAGCCAGCCCCGGTTCACGATATGAGGATCTGCTAAGACTACCATCAGGTTGGTCACGTAAAGACCAACAATCCACAACTCGTTGCCAGGACGGTGCAGGCTCTAACGCCGGCTACACTGAGGATTACTGACGGGGGTCATGGTAGAGCAGAGCCTCCGAAGGCTCGGGGACGTGCCTTCTAGCTTATGGCCGAGGAGGCCAGGACAGCACCAGATTTTTTTGATGGTATGTTGCTATCCTTTGTCTTACTGATTATATTTTCTTTATTCTTATATGTTTTGTACCATGTTAGATACATTCTTAGTGAACTCCTTACCTACTTTGGTGTTATTTGACTCCGGGACGAGTCGGTCTTTTGTCTCTCAATCATTTAGTAAGGAGTTCGGTTTGCCAGTAGGGGAGTTAGAGTGTTCGTTGCATGTCTCTATCGCCAATGAACACGATATTTCTTCTTCTTTAGTCTATCGGGGTTGCGTGTTGGAGATATTTGGGGTATCTTTTCTGATAGACTTGATTCCGATTCCCATGGGGGAAGTATGTGTGATAGTGGGTATGGACTGGCTGAGTCGATTCGATGCCATGATCGACTGCGAGGGTCAGCGTGTGGTAGTTCGAACCCCAAGTGGGAGAGAACTTGTTATCTTCGGTGAGGGCACCTGAGTGGGTTCAGGGTTTTTCTCACCTATCAGGGCTCGATAGTATATTCAGCATGGGCATGCGGGTTATCTAGCGTATGTGGTGGATACGCGGGTTAGGGATCAGGTCTTGGTTTTATAGGTTCCCATAGTCAGGGAGTTCGCTAACGTGTTTCCGGAGGAGTTACGCAGAGTGCCTCCGGGGAGGTAGGTCGAGTTCAGGATCGACCTTGTGCCAGGTGCGGCCCTATAGCCTAGGCGCCGTATCGATTGGCACCACTAGAGATGCATGAGCTGTCATCACAGCTACAGGAACTGTTGGGCAAGCAGTTCATTCGTCCAAGAAGTTCTGCATAGGGAGCACCAATTCTCTTCGTTAGGAAGAAGGATGGTTCACACCGGATGTGCATTGACTATCGGGAGTTGAACAAGTTGACGGTGAAGAACCGTTATCCACTCCCGATGATAGATGATATTTTCGATCAGTTTTAGGGAGCATCTTGGCTCTCCAAGATAGACCTGAGGTCTGGGTACCATCAAGTCAGGGTTAGGGAGGAGGACGTGGAGAATACCACATTTTGGACTCGTTATGAACATTACGAGTTCCTGGTGATGTCGTTTGGGCTCACCAACGTGCTGGCAGTGTTTTTGGACCTGATGAATCAGGTCTATAGACTAATGCTCGATCACTCAGTCATCGTGTTCATAGATGATATCTTGGTGTACTCCAAGACTAGGGAGCAGCACAAGGAGCATCTTCGGGAGCTATTGGGAGTCACGAGGCGAGAACGACTTTATGAAAAGTTCTCGAAATGCGAGTTTTTGTTACGAGAGGTTCGGTTCCTTAGACATCTCGTTAACCAGGAGGGGATTTTGGTTGATCCGACCAAGATCGAGGCGATTATGCAGTGGGAGGTTCTGAAATCTCCCTTGGATATCAGGAGCTTCTTGGGATTGGTTGGGTACTACCGGAGATTCATATAGGATTTCTCCAAGATTGCAGTACCCCTCACTCGTCTGACGAGGAAGGGGGTGGATTTTCGGTGGGGACCTGATCAGCAGAGGGCATTTGAGACCCTCAGACAGTGACTTTGTGAGGCTCCAGTCTTGACTCTCCTGGAGGGAGTTGAGGATTTTTTAGTGTTCTGTGATGCATCCATCATGGGACTGGGAATGGTCCTCATGCAGAGAGGATGGGTGATAGCCTACGCTTCACGACAGTTGAAGCCTCATGAGACGAGATACTCCACACACGATTTGGAGTTGGGAATGGTGGTATTCGCTCTCAAGATTTGGAGACATTATCTCTATGGGGTTCGATGTACCATTTACACGGACCACAAGAGTCTGAAACATATCATGGATCAGCCAAACTTGAAGATGAGGCAACGCATGTGGTTGGACGTAGTCAAGGATTATGACTGTGAGATCCTTTACCCTCCAGGTAAAGCGAACATGGTTGCGGACGCTCTGAGCCGCAAGTCAGCTGGGTCTTATACACTAGTGACATGTATGAGGATATCAGTGGATTCTCCACTTTTGATCTTGATCAGGGAAGCTTAAGCTGAGGGTGTATGGCAGGAGAACTGGAAGCTTAAGAGGATTAGAGGCGAGATCACCCTATTTGCGCAGGACAGTCGGGGGTTGCTAAATCGTTGCGTTTGGGTCTAGGTTCCGATGTCCGGTGGGGTCAGACAGATTGTTCTGGAGGAGGCTCACAAGTTTTTCTTCTCTATTCACCCGAGGGCCACCAAGATGTATTGGGATATGAGCTTCAGTTACTGGTGGCCATGCATGAAGTGGGAGATCGCTTGGTACGTGGAGAGGTGCTTGACCTACAGGATCGTCAAGGCCGAGCACCACAGGCCGTATGGAAAGCTGCAGCCTTTAGAGATTCCCATGTCGAAATGGGAGCAGATCACTATGGACTTCGTCGTCAAATTGCTGAGAACAACAAAGGGTTTCGACGCTATATGGGTCATCGTGGACCGATTAACCAAGAGTGCCCATTTTCTGCCCATTCGGGAGAGCTCATTGGCCGAGAAGCTGGCCGATGTGTAGATACGTGAGATTGTCGCTCGCCATAGGGTCCCGGTCTCTATCATTTCAGACCGTGATGTTCGTTTCACCTCCCATTTCTAGTAGAAGTTCCACGAGGAACTAGGCACGTGGCTGCATTTCAGTACCGCATACCATCCGAAGACAGACGGCCAGAGTGAGTGGACCATTAAGACCCTCGGGGAGATGTTGAGGGCCTACGTCATTGACTTTGGTGGGAGTTGGGACTCGTACCTACCCCTTGCGGAGTTTTCCTACAACAACAAATATCACTCCAACATTGGTGCTCCACATTACGAGTTGTTGTATGGACGGAGATGCCGCACCCCAGTCTGTTGGGGGAGGATGGCTACAGGGTGATGGGTCAGACCGAGGTAGTCCTGCAGACTACCGAGATGATTCAGTAGATCAGACAAAGGTTGTAGATCGCATAGAGTCGACAGAAGAGTTTTGCCGACCGACGCCGATATGAGTTAGAGTTTTAGGTCAGTGACATGGTACTACAGAATATCTCACCCTGGAAGGGTGTGATTCGCTTCAAGAAGAGGGGTAATTTGGGTCCTCGATACATCGGGCCATTCGAGATCATTTCCAGGGTTGGTAAAGTGGCGTATAGACCGGATCTCCCAGAGGAGCTTAGTCAGATCCACAACACTTTTAATGTTTCAGAGTTATGAAAGTGCATATTAGATGAGGAGGAAGTGGTATCATTGGATGATATACAAATCGACGAGTACTTGAATTACGTGGAGAGGCTAGTGACCGTTTTGGAGAGGAAAGTGAAGGATCTACGAAACAAGGAAGTACCTTTGGTAAAGGTACAATGGGAGCGTCGGAGGAGATCCGAGTGGACTTGGTAGTCGGAGGCAGAGATGTAGGAGCATTATCCGAAGTTGTTCACCACAGTAGACTTCGAGGACGAAGTCTACTCCAAGTAGGGGAGAATTGTAACACACCGACTCCTAGGTATAAATTTTATAGTTTTATATTCATATTTAAAGGCTTACTCGACGAGTTGGATGCCCCAACTTGTCGTGTAAAAATGGATATTGCAGCGTGACTTAAGAGACCTACTCGACGAGTTAGAGGACCCAACTCGACGAGTTGGAGCTAGAATGTGAAAGCCTAATTTCCCAGGTTTTGCACTCTATTTAAAGGTTCATTAGCCACCCTCTGCCTCTCTTATCGCCTCCCTTGACCTCAGAAAACCCTAATTGTGTATTACTCCCCATTTTGTATGTGTAAAAGCTTGGAAGGTGGTTTTAGTGCAAGGAACATGAAGACTCAAGAGCTTGGATCAAGGAGAAGCTGGTAGATCCAGTACCTACTTCATTTTGGCTTCCATTTTGAGGGTAACAAGTTGTTAAATTGATCATCCTAGTGTTAGATCTCCTCATTCAAGGGTTTAAAGCCATTTCTATCATATTTATGGGTCATTTATGGTATCGAGGATGATCTGAAGTTGTAACTGATGGGTTTTAGCCATAAGAACTTTCCTATGTGCGCATGCAAAACCCTAATGCTTGGATCTAGGCTTTCTAATTAAACATGCTTTGAATCCAAGACTTCTAATGTCTAATTAGGTTAAATAACAACATTGAAATAGATCTAGAACCATACCTTTGAGTTCCTTGTTGATCTTGTGGTCTTGGAGCTTCTAGAGTCACAAATGTCACTCCTCTAATGGCTTACAAACACCAATAGCAAGGAAGATGATTTAGGAGAGAGGAGAGGGGAGGAAATCGGCCAGGGTTCTCTTACTTTAGGTGAGATGCCGATTTCCCTTAGCCATGGGGGCTATTTATACTTGTAGACTCCTTAAGGGTTACAACCTAAACCCTAATTGGATAATCTTCTCTTAAGGCTATCCAAATCCTTTCCATAGATAAGCCTTGGACGAATTTAGCTATCCTTTAGCTTCTAGAATTCGTCCCTTGTATATCTATAAGGATTTACAGTCTAAAGCTTAACTATTAAACAATTGACAGTTTATACCCCTTTATTTAATTAATCTCTTTAAGTCATCAAATTAATTCTAATTAATTCTATGACTTATATTAATCAAATAACAATATATTATTCTTTATATTATTCTCATAATATATTAATAATATTTACTCTCTCTTAATAAATCATCCTATCAAGTTGCTATGGTGAAGGCAACCCAAAAGGACCATGCACAACCGGGTCAAATACTTGCCTAATATAGTTGCAGCCTTAGACACTATTCCAACAGTCTCCCACTTGGATAAGTCTAGTAACTATATGCACAAGTGCAATTGGGTTTGCAATCGTAGCTCTCAAAGACGCTGTCAAACTCTGATCTAATCAATCTTGTCCTTTAGATAAGGGATCGTACAGTCCTCTGTTAGATATCATGCTGACAATCCTATGGAATGGTTAGTCAAGCATTTAGGTTTCTCAATCTCTGATTTATTTGATATAGAACTTAATCGAACACATCAATTCAGTTCTGACCGGGCCCGGCACATAAGTCAAATCAAATCATCGAGCGGCCGAGATATCGCTTTTACCTTCTTAGATAAAAGTTACAGATAAACTTCGACTTATATGCATTTACTTATTCATTAACCAACTATACACAACAATGTGTTTTATAACACCGAGTTACTGATGCGTTTTGGCATTATCAATGTACAATCAATTAACAAATAACAAACCATATATCTAGGTTTTAAGACTATATGATATTATCGTCTTGCGATCACCTTTTATATCGTATTCCATAAAGTGATTCCAGCAAACGCGGGTTTATTCCAATGCTCAAAACTAGTTCATAAGCACTCATGAATGTTGTAGCAACCCTTTGCTATGTCTAACACCATTTAGACATTCTACACACCAATTCATGACAATCTTCATTCATATCTACTTCCAACATATGAACGGTTGTGGTCAATTTGAACAATTCGATTATTCTTAATAAACTCAATTATTCTGGAAGTCAAAACATGCAAAGTGAAACAATAGTTAAACAATTAACATAAGACAGTAACATTACTCATAAATAAAACTCCTTTATTTAATCATCAAATGTTAATTACATTTATCTATTACACGTTTCTAATACTATCTAATCTATGCTAATATCATCCTTCAGCCCAATACTCTTAGCATGCTGCAAGTGCTTAACCCTACTCAGTCCCTTCGTAAGCGGATCTGCTGGGTTATCTTCTGATGATATCCTCTTCATTATGAGTTGTCCTTCTTCTACACGATGTCTGATGAAGTGATATTTTCTGTCGATATGTCTTGATCTACCATGATCCCTCGGTTCCTTGGTCAAGGCAACCACTCCTTCGTTATCATAGAAAATATCCATGGGCTCCTTTATGGCAGGTACAACTCCAAGATCACCGATGAAGTTCTTTAGCCATATTGCCTCCTTCGACGCTTCGCTCGCTGCAATGTATTCTGATCCGCACGTTGAATCAGCTACGGTTTCCTGCTTGGAACTCTTCCATGTCACTGCTCCTCCATTTAGGGTAAAGACCCACCCTGACTGCGAACGGTAGTTGTCCCTGTCGGTCTGAAAACTGGCGTCACTATACCCTCCCACCTTCAAGTCATCACTCCCTCCGAAGACTAAGAACCATTCCTTCGTCCTCCGAAGGTACTTAAGGATGCTCTTCACTGCAATCCAATGTGCTCTGCCAGGATTCCCTTGATATCTGCTAACCATGCTCAAAGCGAAGGCTACATCAGGGCGAGTACAAGTCATAGCGTACATGATTGAGCCAACTGCGGAAGCATATGGTACTCGGCTCATTTCTGCTATCTCAGCTTCGGTACTCGGACTTTGAGTCTTACTCAACTTGGCATTACTTTGTATCGGCAATTCTCCCTTCTTCGAGTTTTCCATACTAAAACGTTTTAGTACCTTCTCTAAGTAAGTATTCTGACTAAGTCCAATTAGTCTCTTACTTCTTTCTCTTACTATCCTTATTCCCAAAATGTAAGAAGCCTCTCCGAGGTCCTTCATAGCGAAGCACTTCCCGAGCCAGGACTTAACCTCCTATAGAGTCGGGATGTCGTTTCCTATGAGTAATATGTCATCGACATATAGGATGAGGAAGCTTACTATACTCCCACTGGATTTGACATATACACAAGATTCGTCTTCACTTCGTACAAATCCAAACTCTTTGACTTTCTCATCGAAGCAAAGATTCCATCTGCGAGACGCTTGCTTAAGTCCATAAATGGACTTCTCAAGCTTACACACTCTATTTGGATGGTTCGGATCCACAAACCCCTCTGGCTGAGCCATGTAAACATCCTCAGCCAACTTTCCGTTAAGGAAAGCGGTCTTGACATCCATTTGCCAAATCTCATAATCATGAAATGCGGCAATTGCTAGCATCACTCTAATAGATTTAATCTTCGCAACTGGTGAAAAGGTCTCATCATAGTCAACTCCGGGAGTTTGAGTAAAGCCCTTCGCAACCAATCGCGCTTTATATGTGTGCACGTTTCCATCCACGTCGGTCTTCTTCTTGAAGATCCATTTGCACCCAACGGTCTTACGTCCGGGCACATAGTCAACCAAATTCCAAACTTGGTTATCATACATGGATTGGATCTCACTATCCATTGCCTCTTTCCACTTCGCAGACTCCGGGCCTGTCATGGCTTCCTTATAGCTATTAGGTTCATCAAGATTTACTAGTGTACCATCACTAATATACGTGTCCCCTTCGGTAGTAATACGAAAACCATAAAACTGGGGATGAACTCTAACTCTATCGGAACGTCTAAGAGGTAAGGACTCGTCAATCGGTTCAACCGGAGTTTCCTCCTCGGGTTGAGTGCCAGCGGTAGAGGTTCCTTCATCTATCGACTCTAGAATTTCTTCAAGTTCGATTTGCCTCCCACTGTCTCCTTGGCTTATGAGTTCTTGCTCTCGGAAAACTCCTCTCCTCGCAACGAAGACAACATTGTCCTTCGGTCTATAGAAGAGATATCCAAAGGATGTCTGCGGGTAGACGATGAAAATACATCGCTCACTTCGAGGTTCTAGCTTGTCGTGAGTATCTCGTCTTACGAAAGCCTTGCAACCCCAAACCTTGATATGTGCCAACGAGGGAGCTTTCCCTGTCCACATCTCGTGAGGTGTTTTGGCAACCTTCTTAGTAGGGACTCGGTTAAGGATATGGGCGGCAGTCTCTAAGGCATACACCCAAAAAGAGATAGGTAGTGAAGCACTACTCATCATAGAGCGAACCATATCTAATAAGGTTCGATTGCGCCTTTCTGCCACACCATTCAACTGTGGTGTCCTAGGAGGCGTCAATTGTGAAACTATTCCACACTCCTTGAGATAATCGTGGAATTCAAGACTTAGGTACTCTCCTCTTCGATCGGATCGAAGCATCTTGATTTTCCTGCCCAATTGATTCTCCACTTCATTCTTGAACTCATTGAACTTTTCAATGGTTTCTGACTTTTGCTTGATTAAATAGATATACCCATATCTACTATAATCATCAGTAAAAGTTACGTAGAAGTGGTTCCCATCCTTCGTGGTTAATCTAAACGGTCCACATACATCGGTATGTATTAGATCCAATAGACCCTCACCCCTTTCACATGTACTCGTGAAGGGTGATTTAGTCATCTTTCCAAGTAAACAAGACTCGCATGTGTCATCTTCCCTAAGGTCGAATGACTCCAACACTCCATCCTTTTAGAGTTGGGCTATGCGTTTCTTGTTGACATGTCCAAGACGACAATGCCACAAGGATGCTTTATCCTATCCATACTAGTGGAAGAATCAATATTCAAAACATCATTTCCTAAGTTATCAACAATCATAACAGTCTCATATATTCCATTACATGGTATAGCTTCAAAGTAAAAGACACCATTTAGATAAGCCAAAATAGAACCATTTTCATTATTAAAAGAAAATCTAAATCCTTGTCTATATAAACCATGAAATGAAATGATGTTTCTAGCCATTTCTGGCGAATAGCAACAATTGTTCAAATCTAAAACCAAATTATTCCTAAGCACTAAAGAATACACTCCAATCTTGGTCACAGGCGACGATCTTCTGTTCCCCATGATTAGATTGATCCTTCCTTGCTCCACATCCCTACTTCTTCTTAGTCCCTGCACATTAGAACAAATGTGATAACCATAACCGGTATCAAGAACCCAAGAAATAGCATGATTAGAATCATTAGATTTAATTGTGTATATACCTGCGAAAGATGGCTTGATCTTTCCTTCTTTGATTGCTTGCAGGTACTCTGGGCAGCTTCTCTTCCAATTTCCTATCTTGTGGCAATGGTGGCACTCTGCCTCCTTCGGGTTAGGACATGGCTTAGCGGGATCAACTTTGGTCCCACTAGAAGAGGCACCATCTCGGGCTTTGACCTTGCGATAGTTCTTCGATGAAGCCTTCCTCTTCTTTCCCTTTCCTTGACCAATAGCCAAGATAGGAGCAGTAGGCAGATTGGGAGTGGGTGCAACAGACTTGTCTTTGAAGTTGCTCTCGGCGACCCTCAAAAGACCTTGGAGTTTGCTTAGGGTGACCTCTTCTTTGTTCATGTGGTAGGTCATCCTAAATTGGTTGTACATCGGAGGCAAAGAGTGAAGCACCATGTCGATCGCCAAGTCTTCACCGAAGTCAACATTTAACTTGTGAAGGCGGTCGACATACCTTTGCATCTTTTGCAGGTGCACGGTAAGAGATTCTCCATGACCCATCTTAGCGGAAATCATGTTAGTGAAAATCTCATAACGCTCTTGTCTCGCGTTTTGGTGGTATCTCTCCAATAAGTCTTGGTGCATCTCGTACGGGTACATGTCCTCGTAGGAATTTTGGAATTCGGAGTTCATGGTGGCAATCATGATGCAATGTACCTTCGTTGCATCTCGCTCATGAGTCTCAAAAGCGGTGATTTCAGCCGGTGTAGCGATTTCGGGGTTGATTTTCTCGAGCTTCTCATCGAGGACATACTCCTTATCCTCATAGCGAGCAATGGTGCGAATGTATCTTATCCATTCGCTAAAGTTCGTTCCATCGAAGGTGACCTTTTAGCAAAGGCTCATCAACGTGAAAGAACTAGCAGCAACGTTGTTTGCGTTCGACATCTACAAAAGAAAAGGACAAAGATAGATTAGAATAAGAATCCCTAATTATCACCCAATAAGAAAAATTAGGGCTAGGATCCAACAATAACATTTACATACTAGAAAAGGGATGCCGTAATCTAACATGCAAATAAATTGAAGGTAAGTGAATGACGATTCACTAATTCTCCATCACAAAACTTAAACTATTAGTCCTAAGTGCATTGAGAATTCCTAGGTTCGGATGAGATTCATTGAAACTATTCAATGGCATGTTTAAATCTCGATATGCCCCTCTTGTTTGTGACTGGGATACCGAGGATCACAAAGCGGGTGTGAATTACCATGCAAATTCACATGGTGCCTTCATTGTAACGATCACCTATTCGATGTGCCGGTAAACCACACACGCTCCATCAAACTATGATAAACAATGAATCACCCTTTGCCACCTTTGCTTAGAACCAATTAGTGTGCCAGTAAACCACACACGCTCCACTAACTTCTTAGCAAGGGTGCAAAGTGTAATTTCATGGGATTGCATCAATTCAGTTTTCCTAAAGTAACTAAGATTGAGAAATTTAAAAAAATGTGTAGTTACTTTGTATTACTTATTATACTTTTAATGAGAGGATGAGGTTGCCCTATCCTACCCGTTCGGCTAACGACCCTCCACCAATCAAGCAAGCGGTGGGTGTGAGTGTACACCCATTAAGCGCCATTTTATAGGCCGCAACCTTATACCCACCTTATAGATCGGCTTCGTGAATGAGGCCTACTAACGGTAAGACTAGCATTTAGTTATACATATATATATATATATATATATATATATATATATATATATATATATATATATTATTCTAGTAATATCATATTAGTATAGGGTTGTATTTTAAACCTTTTAAAATCTAGGGTTTGAAATTTAAGTTGTCTAAATTAAAACTTTTAATCACAAATATAAATTTCAAAACTTGAGGGCAAGTTTTAAACATTTAAAACATGGAGGATCAAATAACAAATAATTCCAATTAACAATTAATGTCCTAATTATCTATATTTGATTTTATTCAAGATTTCTTTGAAAGATAATTACCAAAATAATTAAAATAATTAATTAATTATCATATAAGGAAATTAAATATTTTATTAGTTGATAAATACCTTTAACTAGATCAAGATAATAGTCATATATATCAAAAAATCGGATTTAGATTGATCTATTATGATTAAGGTAAGTTTCCATAAGATAATTATGAAAAAATCCAGAATATGGCCATTCCTGACGCCTGGACTTTGGAACTCGCCGAGTCCACTTTGGAACTCGCCGAGTCCATGACTCAGAAACCAAAAAAATTGAATTTTGCAGGTTTGTTTCAGTTAATCAAGCAACAATTTAAAGAAAACCAAGCTAGGCTTTGATACCACTGATGGGTTTTAGCCATAAGAACTTTCCTATGTGCGCATGCAAAACCCTAATGCTTGGATCTAGACTTTCTAATTAAACATGCTTTGAATCCAAGACTTCTAATGTCTAATTAGGTTAAATAACAATATTGAAATAGATCTAGAACCATACCTTTGAGTTCCTTGTTGATCTTGTGGTCTTGGAGCTTCTAGAGTCACAAATGTCACTCCTCTAATGGCTTACAAACACCAATAGCAAGGAAGATGATTTAGGAGAGAGGAGAGGGGAGGAAATCGGCTAGGGTTCTCTTACTTTAGGTGAGATGCCGATTTCCCTTAGCCATGGGGTCTATTTATACTTGTAGACTCCTTAAGGGTTACAACCTAAACCCTAATCGGATAATCTTCTCTTAAGGCTATCCAAATCCTTTCCATAGATAAGCCTTGAACGAATTTAGCTATCCTTTAGCTTCTAGAATTCGTCCCTTGTATATCTATAAGGATTTACAGTCTAAAGCTTAACTATCAAACAATTGACAGTTTATACCCCTTTATTTAAATAATCTCTTTAAGTCATCAAATTAATTCTAATTAATTCTATGACTTATATTAATCAAATAACAATATATTATTCTTTATATTATTCTCATAATATATTAATAATATTTACTCTCTCTTAATAAATCATCCTATCAAGCTGCTATGGTGAAGGCAACCCAAAAGGACCATGCATAACCGGGTCAAATACTTGCCTAATATAGTTGCAGCCTTAGACACTATTCCAACAGTAACTACATATCTAGACTCCTCTAATCCCTCACAGTCATAAATTTATCGAATTTATCATGCTTTCGCCCTTATCTTTGGCTTAAACCTCTTCCATAGCTTGGTTTTGGCATTTAAGGCCTTGCATGCACGTAAAGTTTGCAACTTTACGTGGTAACCATGCCCTAGGAGGCTAGATCTACAATTTGGAGCCTTGGTATTGCTTAAAAGTGTTAGAATAAGAAAAGGACTGAAGGGACTCGACGAGTTGCATGGTCAACTCGACGATTCGGATGAAGACTGCCTGTTTTTTGGTTCTACATGGACTCGGCGAGTCAGCGAGATGACTCGACGAGTTGGTTTGGGTTTTCCCAACATTCTGCACATTGCATGGACTCGACGAGTCAACTAGGGTTTTCACGACTTCTTGAGTTCTGAAGGAACTCGACGAGTTAGTGAGTTGCACTCGATGAGTTGGGTCAACATGGACTATTGACCTTGACCGTTGACTTAGACTTTGACCAATGGTTGACCAGTTTGACTTCTGAGTGTACTTTGGTAATTTGGGTATTTATGGAAGTGGATCATTGGTGGTTGTAGGTGTTGGTGTTTGGAGCCGTGATTTGGGAATTTTATATTTTAGTTTCGATCAACATTATGAGGTGAGTTGTCCTCACTATACTAACAGGGTCGAAGGCACCAATGCCGACCCTTCTTTTGGATTGTTATCCTGGTTATTGCATGATTATATGCTTAGTGACCTGTTAGGTCGGTATCCTGGTATATAGGATGATGTTATGTTAGTGACTGGTTAGGTCGACATCCTGGTATATAGGATGATGCTATGGTTAGTGATCTGTTAGATCAATATCCCGGTTATAGGATGATACTATGTTAGTGATATGTTAGATCTGCATGACTATCTTTACATGATAGCTAGCGTATGATATTTATGTGCAACATACCCAGGGGGACCGGATAGACTGCAAATTCAATTAGGGCGTACTAGTCAGGCCGAAGGCCCGACGAGCGGTCCGGATAGGCTGAAGGCCCTGAAAGGCGGTCCAAACGTGCCGATGGATTGGAGAGCGGTCCATATATACTGATGGCCCTGCGAGGCGGTCAAGTTAGGCTGATGGCTCATTATGCATGTTGTTTGCTTATATGATATTGACATGGTTTGCATGGCGTTGATATTTTGGGGGAACTCACTAAGCTTCAGGCTTATAGTTTTGGATTTTGTTTTAGGTACCTCAGATGATCGCGGGAAGGCGAAGGCGTGTTCGTGCACCTCCTCACATTTTTAAGATCTTGATTTTTGGGATATTTTGATGTCTAAATTATTTTGAAAAAACTTTGTAATAACTTAATGGTTTTTGAATGGTTGAAAAAGTTTTGATTGGTCTGAATTTTATGGGTGTTTCAGCGGTCATCTCCAGTAAAGACTCATGGTGGATGCTCATGCTTTGTGATGTTCATTGACGATTATTCTAGGAAGGTTTGCTTGTGCTTTCTAAAGTCAAAAGATGATGTGTTTGAAAAGTTCAAGGAGTGGAAGACAATGGTTCAGAAAAGGACTGGAAAACAAGTAAAGACTCTAAGAACTAATAACAAGTTGGAGTTCTACATTGCTCCATTTGATAACTTCTGTAAAGCAGAAGGTTTAGCGAGGCACCACACTTTATGACACACACTACATAAAAAAGGAGTGGCAGAACGGATGAACCAAGAACTCATTCAATATGCAAGGTGCATGCGAATATTTTTTAATTTATCTAAGAAATTCTGGGAGGAAGCAATTAACACTACTTGCTATCTGGTGAATAGATCACCATCAATTGTTATAAACTTCAAGACTCCTTAAGAGTTACGGTCATGGAAACCCTATAAGTATTTTGGTTTACACATATTTGGATGCCCCGCATATGCTCATGTGAATGATGGTAAACTTGATCCAAAGGCAATAAAGTGCATATTTCTAGGATATGTGACAGGAGAAAAAGGTTATCAACTGTGATTTACAAAAGAATGAAGAACTCCGAAATTTATCATGAAAAGAGAAGTGACCTTTGATGAATCTACCATGGGTAGCCAGAGAGAAGGTGATAAAAGTGAAGCAGGGAACAAAGATCGGGGTGCTAAGAAGAAGGTGGAGTTGTAACTCAAACTCTAGATAGGGTTGTGATAAATGAAGAAAAACAAGTTGGAAATGAACAACGTAGACACGATGAGACCCAAGAACAACCCAAGGAGTATGTGTTTAGTGATGCGGATGACGGAAAGAAGGATGAGCCGGAAAATATAACTAAGAGAAGACCGAGTAGGGTTATTCAAAAGCCTGCTAGATATGTGGGAAGTGTAAGTTCATGTGACTTTGACTCCATTGCATTTACCCTGGAAACTAGAGAATATATTGATACTGAAGAGCCTTAATTGTACAAAGAGGTTGTGGTAAGTAAAGAAGTAACTAACTGGTTGATGGCAATGAAATAAGAAATGCAATCATTGGAAAAGAATGAAACATGGGATCTTGTTCCATTACCAAATGGATAAAAAAAGTCATATGCAAATGGATCTTTAATGAAAAGGAAGGAATTCCAGGAGTTGAAACAACTAGGTTCAAATAGAGGTTGGTAACAAATGTGTTTTCTCAAAAAGAAGGAATCGATTATCACAAGGTGTTCTCACCGGTCGTCGAGCACAAGATAATTCAGATTATTTTGGCCATGGTGAGTGTACTTGATCTGGAGCTTGAACAACTTAATGTGAAAACTGCATTTCTTCATGGAAACTTAGAGGATAAGATTCATATGTCCTAGCCAGAAGGATTCTTTGATTCAAAGAAGGATCATGTATGTTTGTTGAAGAAATATCTATATGATTTGAAGTAGTCTCCAAGGAAATGGTACAAGAGGTTTAACTCATTTATGATCTTGTATGGCAACATTCGGAACCAGTTTGGCAATTGTGTTTACTCAAAGAAATTGTAACCTAATTCCTACATATATATGTTGCTATACATTGATGACATGCATATCGCAACCAAGGACATGGCTCATATAAATGACTTGAAGGCAATTCTAAAGAATGAGTTTGAGATGAAGTATTTAGGAGATTTAAAGATGATACTTTAATGGATATTCAAAGGGATAGAAGAGCAGGGCGGTTGTGTATTTCTCAACAAAAATACATTGAAAAAATCTTGCATTCATTCTACTTTGATCAATCCCAACCAATTAGAACTCCTTTGGAAGAACATTTTAAACTTGATCCAAGTTCTATAACCATAACTAATGAGAAAGGAAGTACATGAACAGGGTTCCATACTCAAGTGTTGTTAGAAGTCTCATGTATGTAATGGTCTATACCAGACCTGATTTGGCTCATTTAGTCAGTGTTGTAAACAAGTTTATGAGCAATCCTGGAAAAGCTCATTGGGAAGCACTCAAGTGGATCATACGATACATGGGAATAAAGGATGTTTGTTTGGTGTATAGAGCTAACACTCAAAGTGACTGGGTCGGATGTGCAGATTCAGACCATGATGGTGATCTGGTGAAGAGAAGACCACTGACGTGCTATATCTTCACTCTATTTGTAATGCCCGCAAATTCAGACTAAAAGCTTAAGAAATTATTCATTTTATATGAATAAATCTAAAAACTTAAATGTGATGATTTCTAATAAATAAATAAGAATTCGCCATATGTATTACAGACTATATAAATACTCATTTAATATGTACACATTATGTGGACAAATATTATGAATATCTAATATTTATAGAAAATCTTCTAAATTTATCGTTGAGCGATAAAATAAAGTTTTTGATAAAATATTAATTTGGATAAATAATATAAGCGAAAGTCATTATAATCGTAATTACGAAACCGTGAGTATAAAGAATGCCAAAATCTAACTTTATACGAAGAACTTGTGATTTTTCAAAGGTTTGTGTTCGACACGATACATTGTGTGTGTCATAAAAAGTGAAATGGAGATTGGTTGCTTGTTATCCAAAAAATTCTAAACGAAAGTTGATGTAACACTCATAAAATTCATGAAAATTAAAATTTTTCAACCAATCCAAAAACCATCATTTTTTACATTGTAGTTTTTAAAACGAGTTTAAACATCAGAGAAATCCCAAAATCATGAAACAAAACATGAGGATGTGCATGATCATGCCTTCACCTTCCCGCAATCCTCTGAGGTACCTAAAACATAATCCAAAACTGTAAGCCCAAAGCTTAGTGATTTTCCCCAAAATACCAATACATAGCAAACAACACAATTATAATAACAACATACAATGGGCCCAATCAACCATCGGGTTGGAATACCCCAGGACCCTCAACCATCGGGTTGGAATGCCAACATACTATGGGTCCAATCATCCTTGGGATGGAATGCCCTAGGCCCTTAACCATTAGGTTGGAACGCCCCAGCCTGTTGGCTTACATGCAAAGCAGTGAAGCCTCAGCCACCAACCGATCATGTGCACATAATACAGATAAACATACTACTAACCAGTCAACAAACAGATAGACAGATCTTATAGATCACTAAGCATAGCAACATCCTAAATACCAGGATACCGATCTAACAAAATCACTACAACACTATAGCATACATAGTAGGATATAAAATCCAAAGGCTGCACCGGGGCGGGTGTCGACTCCCTCATCTGCAAATCAATCTCAATCTCACGCCGCCTAGTGGCCTCCTTCATATCCAACAATGAACCATAATGCTGAGTAGAAACAAACTACCTGATCTTCGTCTTGAGCATTCTCAAGTAACGGGTCATCTGAGCCTACGCAGATGCAACAAACTCATGGCATAACATAGCTCTCTTCGTGAACATCTTGGTGATCTCCGTCACCATCTCAGAACCCTATATAAAATCCATATACTCATGAGACAACCTCTCTCACTCCACCAGCGGAACATCTCAGAAAACTGCTCCCATGTCATAGCCGCCCTCTGCTCAGCATAATAGGAACTGGTAGCGAGCCTCCACTAATCCTTCACTCCGGACTTCAGAAGGTTCAGAGCGTACCTGACCTTCTGGTTAGCAGGGCATAAACAAGTGAAGAAACATCCCTCCATATCAGATATCCACCTCATGGTAGTGATCGTGTCTTGCACCCCATCAAAGGTCGGGGGCTTCAGATTGTCGAAGTGCCGATACTGAAAAACCTGACTTGGTCCAACACTTTCAGCCACCACGACTGTAGCAGCAACAATCTCAATAATGGTTGCATATCTTTCATCAAAGTACTCCATCATAACGGTCTTAATAGACCCAAACAGCTTCGCTATCTGACCCCGGACAATGGTCACAACCTCGTCATGAAGAATCTCCCTAATCCGGGCATCCAACTCATCCGATCTCAACTCACCTCGTAGTCATGATACTGAAAATACACCAGCGAGATATCATATAATATGCATAGTATAACAAGGGAACCAACTCCCAACAAGCCCTAAAGGTTGTGACTTCTTTGTTACACATACGGGTCCTGTGTTTTCAGTTGTACGTGCCCATACTACCTTCCACACCTACCCGTAATTGTCCCAGAGGATCACCATAACAACCCTAAAAATCCTTTTTAACATACTCATAATCTCAATCCTCACACCCTAGAGGATAACCACATATATCAAAACTAGTCGGCTGACCCCACACCACTCATTCATAGAACTTCCACTAACCCTGCAACACTCGTGTATGCTAGCCATACATAATGTTGGAACCTATAGACATTCGAATATCTGATCCTACCCTAAGCCCTTCATCAAACAAGAACAGGAAATAAGGTGAAACCAAACATTCTCAGGCTATAAGATCTTAGTTATGTTTGACCATGATGCATACACCAAGCAACGACAGTAATGATGTCAATTCCATTAAAGAAGAACCCTAGGCTATGATGCATCATATAATCAGGCAATTCTATCGTGAATACATCCTGAAGATCCCTAGCCTATCACTAGCATGTTGTTCTAACATATCATAATATCCAATAATAGTAAGGTATTGTGGGGTCTACTTACTGGCTCCGGTTGATTGTACACATCGCATCCTCCTTGATTACTTTGAAAACCGTTTGAAAATCATTTTAAAAATCTTTTTCCTTAGTTTGAGACTGGATTCACACAAATTTTCTTCCAATTCAATCAAACCAAGGCTCTGATACCAACTTATAACACTCAGAAATTTCATTAAAATTAAACTTTTTCAACCAATCAAAAAACCATCATTGTTGACATTGTAGTTTTCAAAACGAGTTTAAACATCATAGAAATCCACAAATCATGAAACAAAACATGATATGGGGGGTTTGGAGGCTGATAAAAGATTAACCCTAGGGACTTAAGGGGATTATATAGGGTACAAAACCCTAAAATTTAGGGTTTCTCATCCATCTGCCAACACGCCGAGTTTCGCTTCACCAACTCTCCGTGTTGGTCCATAAAAATATGCGACCCAAAATCCTTCAACACGCCGTGGTGAGGCTTCCACCACGTCGTGTTCCAATGGCAAAACATAATTAAAAGAATAATTCTCATACCTAGAATTCGTGATGTTACAGTTCATGTCCTTGTAAATACAAATATGTCGGTATAAAGAACGTCGAGAACGGAGTTCGTATGAAGAAGTTTTGAATTTTGCAAAGCAATTTACAATGTATTACTTATAGACTGTAAAATAAAAATAAAACACAAATTAGCCGACAAAATCTAAATGGAAGTTGTAGTACTCATTGATACGAAAATAGGGATATAAAGAACGTCAAAAATGGAGCTCGTATGCGTAAGTTATGATTTTTAGAAGATTTCGAAAAATACCTATATAATATGATGTGGCGACACCAGAGTTCGCCACGTGGCATAACTAGAGACCAAGTTTGATGATGACATGGCACCAGAAGGCGTCAACACATGCCCCACCAACAAGTGGAGACATAGCACCACTAGACAGGTGACACGTGTTGCGACTGGAGGCATTCTCTTCCTCCCTAAGAATGTCGATGTGGAAAGAGCTAAAGATGACATGTGGACAAGCACGACACATCCTTTAAAATTCTCTATATAAACTCAAATGTTTGGTTCATTTTCACTCAATTCCCCTCCAAATTCTCTCAAACTTTCCCAGAATCCCGAGGCCCGACTTTAGGTGTTTTCAAGTGTTAGTAACAAAGCTCCGGTGCATCAAACAGCCCAATGAAATAGAGCTTTCGGTTTCAAATACTGAAATCTTTTTATGAACAACTAAGAAAGGATTATTCTTATATTTATGCGCTTATGTGTTTTATACGATATTTTATTCAAATTATATAAGTATTTAATAATAAAATAAAAATATGTCTTGAAAATTAAATATTATTAGAACAACTAATCTTCACCTAGTCATAGTATACATAATGAGGATTCCGGAGATATAAGGTATGTTCGAATCCAACTTAGAACGAAGAAGTTATGGTACGTTGAAGTTTCGTGTTAAATCCGATTCGGCTATGGATGTCGCAAAATAGTGGATCGGAGATGGATCACTTATTAGCCTAAGTGATCTAAACTAAATTCATAGTAGTCATTAAACCGAGAGCGTGCACATAGAGAACATCCAAATCTGACTTCGCATGAGGAAGTTATGATTTTTTTTAGTATTTAGCACAATAGTGTGTAACATTAATATCGAAATTTAGAATGGTCAGTTGTTAGGAAAAACAATCTAAACGAGAGTTGAAATTCTCGTCCATATCTATATGTCGATATAAAGACAGTTGAGAATGGATATCGTACGAGTGAGTTATGATTTTTACACGAACTTTAACAGTCTAAGCTTGTATAAATAATTTTAGAAATAAAGTCAAAATTAGCCGACATAGTCTAAATGAAAGTTGTGAATCTCGTCGATAGCTACACGTGGATATAAAAACCGTCGAAAACAGAGCTCATATGACTTTGTTCAAGCTTTTTATCCATTTTACTCTCTAGTTCCCGACTAGTTTAGCAAAGCCCTGCGTTGTCAGATATCCATAGAATAAAAGCTCTCGCATCAAAGTTTTGCCCACATAATTCCCAATTTTCTTTAGCTTACTCTGTAAGTCAAGCTACGATTATTTATTTTAAGTGTAACTTTTAATTATAGTCATAGTCGTTGATGGAACCTTGTCCTAGATGAGACCTTGCTTCTGACTCTGGGATGAGATCTCCTCGGTTGCCTGGTTATAACTGCAAGATCACAAAGAACAAGGGCCGTCAGCCGCTTCCCGGGAGAATGCTCCAACGGTCAAGTTAGGATGACTTTAGTGTTTGTGTCTGTTCTCTCAGGATTGGTTAGAGAGCTTACCTCGCTGGTCTTGTGTGCACATCCTTTTATACCTAGCGCTCCTGCCTGGTTCGTACCAGACAAGATCACTTTTGGAGGAGACAAGGTCAGAGGCGCTGATTGGAGGGTCGTGCGCCCTCAACCGCTAGAGCGCTCTCATTGGCTCCGACGGTAATGCTCTGATCCTGCCCTTTGTCTCCTGACCGTATCTTTTGTCTTGGAGCAAGGAGCGTTACTTGGCGGACGCGAGCCTTCCGCCTGTCCGTTCCGCTCCCGGGGGTGCCAGCGGGCGCTGAGCCTGTTGGGCTGAGCCTGGCTGGTGTGCCCGACTCTAGGGCTTGGACGCGGTTCTGCTGTGCTGCCCGAGGCACACCATCAGTCGTTATTATGAACCTATAATTAAGATTTATCATTGATTCCAAGTCGTTATACTGATTGATCTACTTACGGGAGTGATGTCTAGGCTGAATTTAGTGAGACGTTTAAAGTGGGATTTCCAAATAGTATACTATGTATACCAAACAGACATTCCCTCCAATATGATCCTACCTGGTTATTCTTTACTTGATAGATCTTCATGTAGACATTGGGATTGTTGTAGAATCTAGACTATTAATATATAGTCGCTAGAGTTATGAAACTAGACTAATACTTGGTATTTTATACGATTAGGTCTTTGAGTAGTGTTAAGGCGAAGCGATGCCCTAACCTCTAGTCACCTACTCTTGACAGGTAAGTGCATAGTTACTATCAAGTACAAAATATTAATAAAAGTATTTGTATATAGGAAAATTATTTTGTAACAATTACCTGTATTCTATGTTATTTATATAACTATGATAGTACTGTCTATTAGGAACTGCATTGGACATAATTGTCTTTAGTATAAGTATTAATTAATTATATTAGGACTTGTATCATGTGTTTAGTTCCATATAAATTATTTATGGACTAGGTCTCATTCTGGGGTAGAGTGTGAGATCAAAGCCGAGTGTCGTATTCCTCCTCTTTCTTGGATTGACTAGAAATGGTGTGTCCACATCAGACAACTAGCAACTATGTTTGGGTCATCAATAAAAGTAGATGACAACACTTGACTATTCTTGGCAGTTTAGTGAATTACGTTGCTAGTGTGGACTTATAACTCACAGTCCTAGATAAGATATTTATTAATAACTGTAAACGTTTGTTGCCTTCATATTACTTACACTCGCCATGGACTTCCCTAGCTGTGTAGTCAACTAGATACTCAAACGGTTTATCAAGTAGGGTGATTCCTCTAGATAATCGTTGACTTAGGATTGGTGAATCAGTTGGGCGAGGTACAATGTCTTAATGATATATAAGTCAGATCTTATATATCTATATTATCTGTCAACGATTATTTTGCAGGAATGATACTATGAATTATTGTCATTAAATTAATATGGCTTGAAAACACCCTATGCATCTCACTAGGTTTCCTAAACGTGACACACTCATTTTATGTGCATCACAGCCGTAAGGCTGCTGAAGCTTAGTTAGCATGTCAAATGAAATAAGAGATGAACATGTTATAGTATTTCAGGACCTTTATATATTTACATAGTAATTTATGTTTCAAAACGAAAATTGTAGATCTCGCCGATAGCTACATGTGGATACAAAACTCGTCGAAAACGGAGCTCATTTGAGTAAGTTACGATTTTTTTTAAGAATTCAACGAAATTCGTGCGTAGCTATGCAGGAACAAAACATATAGAAATGAATTTTCATTTTGTTAGAGAGAAGGTAACTATGGATGCATTGGATGTCCGTATTATATCCACTAATGATCAAGTGGCCGATGGTTTTACCAAGCCAATTACTCACCATATTTTGGAATGCCTGAAGTACAATCTCAACCTCCAACCGGTTAAGATTGAGGAGGAATGCGAACAAAAGTCGATGACTTAGGCTAACAGATATAAGATTGAATATAAGGTTGCTTGTATCGATAGAATTTATGTTATTTTAATGTATGTAATCCTTATCTTGTAAACTCGTGTGTACATGAATTTACAAGATATTTAAATAAGATAAATTATATTAATGATACGAGACCTAAGGGTCCTTCACGGCAAACCATTCTTTCAACTGCATGACCGTTTCCTTTTGCTCCCCTTCTTTAGTTTAGACAAGTGTCATCTATATGATGATTATTAGTTATTAATGCTTGTTATAACACTCTTATTATTAATCTTTGAATATACTTATTGTTTTCATTCCTAGACACCAAAACATCTTCTTCTCTTCATCCAATTTTTAATCTCTTATATCCTTCACCGATTATTAATAATAATATGATTGTCTGTATTGTGCTTTTTTCCTGCAAAGGTTTTCATTTAATTCTTTATGTCTTATTTGCTCTTTATTTACATGTGGTTCTTCCATGGTTGATTGATTTCTACAACAAAGTTGCATACTATTATTGTATATAGATAAATCGTTTCTTTTAAATGTAAGTCAACCATGAAGAAAAAAACTTGTTCATAAAATATATGTTTTAAGTTGAATTCCAGCCTTTGTATACTACCTAATGAATAGCAATATGTCAAAGTGTGGGGTAAATAATTGCACATGGTTCAATCTGATTTCTAAGACATCTAAAAGAAATAATTCCTAAATAAATACCGTTAAGTACGGGAAAAATATATGAGATTAAACACAATTGACTTTTTAATTTGACAAGTATCAAGTCTTGCATTTATATACATTTATCTTTTAATTTTGTACATTGTGTTTTTGGTGTTACTATTAGCACGATTAAATGTATTTAATGTAACTATCAATTGTCATAACGATTGAGTTTGTGCACACACCAACCTTTTCATTATTTTACTATGAAGTTCTTTTATGTTTGTTTTATATATTACACCGTTTATAAACAAAAAAGTTTCAAACATACCCTTAATTTTTTATATTTTAAGTTGAACTCTAATAGATTTATAATATATTTTTTATACATATTTTTAATTTTTTATAGTTATTTTATTACCTAGTTAAATCATAAATGTTCAAAAATAATCATAAATATAAACATAATCTTGTTTTCAGATGTTAATATGTAGTATCAATGTACCATGTATCTTCGGTTGATTAACAATTATTCTTGCGTAAAGAGTAAAGACTTTTCATATATAATATCAAAAGTCTCATTGAGACGCTAGTTTGAAACCAAGTAGCTTATCATACTTTAAAATCAATATGTAGCATCGATGTTTGTTAGGATTCATAAAGTCATTGTTCTTGTCAATTTTAGGGTCGACTACGTTTTTCATTTATTTTAATAGTTTTTATTATGAAAAAATATGGACATACACTTCCATCTATGACTTTATTTAAGGTGATCAACATGCGTCTAGATGGCCTAGCCAACTAAGATGCATATTCGAAAAAATATCAAGACTTGAAAGCAAAGGGTTCAATTTTTCATGTTTGACCAGGCATTTAACCGGATATAATCGGCTTAAGCCCAAACGGAAATTTTTATAAACATGCTTATTATAATCAACTACAATCTTTAATCAACATGAACAAAAAAATCAACACACGGTGTAAAATGGAGTCTGTAACAAATTACAGTCTTACTGACCTACTTTTTACGTATATCTCGTTGTTTATTAACCTATTCACTTCTTTGGACCTTTTTAATTTTTCTTGAATATTTAGTAAAACTTGCTAAGATGCATATTCGAAAAAATATCAAGACTTGAAAGCAAAGGGGTTCATATTTTCATGTTTGACCAGACATTTAATTGGTTATAATCGGCTTACGCCCAAGCGGAAATTTTTATAAACATGCTTATTATAATCAACTACAATCTTTAATCAATATGAACAAAAAAATCAACAAACAGTGTAAAATGGACTTTATAACAAATTACAGTCTTACTGACCTACTTTTTACATATCTCTCGTTGTTTATTAACATATTCACTTCTTTGGATCTTTTTAAATTTTCTTGAATATTACTTAAAGACAGTTAACAAATTTATTTACAAACCCGGTTTCAAAACATGGATCTTTCTAAGTTTTCCTCAACCGAACTTGGATTTTTTTGACACAACCCAAGGTCGGGGCCCAAACTCCATAATCAAGTCTTTTGAACAATTATACTTGAAATTTGAAAAATAGGAAGTTATAAATCCATTTTTTCCCTAGAGTTGACAAAGTTGACCAATGCTCTATAAGGGTTCGAATAAGGACCCAGCCATGATCAGCCATAGAAAGACCAAGCATGATTAGACCGGTCATATCCATTGAAGGCACTTTCAAGTTTCAACCGTCGATGGTATCGTTTGGTCTAAGAATTAAGTTTGGAAGTGCGGTAGGGTCTAGAGAGTTGAGACCGAGCCCAAGTGGAACATGATAGTATTACTATTAGTAGGTATTTTAATACCAATTTGTTTTATTTGTCATTTTCTAAAATCTTTAAATATTTTGTAAGCCAAAATATTAAATCATTTAGACTAAAAAACATAGAATTGTTTACTTCAAAATATTAAATATATAAAATAAACATTAGATCCTGCAAAAAACATTACAGGTTGATGTGTTATATTCTATAAGAGTAAATTACACGAATGGTCCCTATGGTTTGGGGTGATTTGCGTGCTTGGTCCCTAACTTTTTTTTTTAACTCGGAAGATCCCTACTGTTTGTTTTTGTTACGTGTTTGGTGCGTATTGTTTGTTTTTGTTATACGCTTGGTTCCTGTCTTACCTAAAAAGATTATCATTTCAATAGGGAAAAATGGTGAGGTGGGTAAAATAAGGTGAGGGAGGTGGCGTTGGGGGTGTGTTTATTTAAATAAATTAAAAAATCAATGACAAAATAGTCTTTTTAGGTAAGACAATGACCAAGTGCGTAACAAAAGCAAACAATAAGGACTATCGTTCGTTCTGCACGTGCTTCTCCGATTGCAGTTTTCAGAGACGATGAGAGATCAGTTGTTTGTTTTTCTAATCGACATTATATACTTTTACAGTTTTACTATATGTGTTAATTAATTAGAGTAATTTTGGTTGTATGATTAGAATAATCATGCTGGAATTATATTAACTGGAATACCTTTTAACATCGACATGTTTGTTAATTACAACTTTGTGCAACCATGAGTTGATTTGTGAATTTACAAGTCCTTGTGACGTTGTTCATGCATAATAGGGCAGTGGAATGCTATTGGAGTCTGGACATCATTTGTTTATAAGTAATATTAATCAATGAATGTATTATGCAAAGATAAATAGAAATATGCACCTAGGGAGCTAATGTATGACAGTATTAAAAATTTCATTTTATGTCCACTAAGTGTCTGCTGAATGTCTTTGGTTGTATGAATAAAGTAAATATGTTATAGCTCTTAGCAAGTGTCATGTTTGTTTATTGCAAATAAGCTGATTTGAGAACTTAAAAAAGTTCATATGACATTATTTATGTTTAATAGGACATTGGATTGCTCTAATATGTCTTCAAGTTTTATAAGTACATAATTCCATAACAAGATAAATAGACTTGTACATCATGGATGTTGATATATGATTCCTTTTTGGTTGTGTATTTTTATGATTGAAGTATACTGAATTAGATTAAATGATTATCATTGTGTTTGTTAATTACAACTCTTTATGATTCATGTCATGTTGTATAAGAAAAAAGGATATTAAAAAAAACATAAATAAAAGAATAAAAATAATTGTTATTAAAAAAAACAGTAAAAAAAGATTTAAAAAAAAAACCTTAAATAAAAACTATTACTTAGAAAAACAAAAAAAAAAGGTGAAATAAAAGAGAAAGAGAGAAAATTCAGATATTTAAAATAAAAAACTATTAAAGAAAACTGAAAAGTAAAGAAAAATGATAATAAAAAAAAAAAATACTATTTTAGTTAATATTTTTGAAACAACACAAGAATGGTAAATTTTTTTTTTCAGTCACCCTATTATTGTCAAAAAGTCCCGTAATTTATGTCAACGATCACCCCTTGTGACGGTTTGGTAAGGGATGTGTACTTTTGTATTCGTCTCATCTTTCATCAACTAAAAATATATTTTTATCAATAAAGTATCTTAAATCAAACCATATTAAATAAAATAAATGGTGTATTACATCATGTGGGGTTCATTTAAGATGTTACTAAATAAATTATTAAAACATTAGGGTAACATATTAAGAACATTAATACAACACCGTTTTATTTCATGATTTAATATTAGTCAACGTAAAATAAAAGTTAATAGTTATCTAAACTAAATTAAAAAACAGTTAGGCTAGATAATCCATTTTACCAAAATAATGGTGGTGGTAAAACATGTTTTATTATATGAATTTTATAATATTGACCGATTAAAAAAACAATGAGAGAAAGTTGAAAATTGTTGAAATGAAGATATTACGATGGACATATGTTATAACATTGTTGAATAGGATATCAAACACAACAATAGAAACTCACTACTGAAAGTAGCAAGTTATCTAAACTAAATTAAAAAACAGTTAGGCTAGATAATCCATTTTACCAAAATAATGATTGTGGAAAAACATGCTTTATTGTACGTATTTTATAATATTCACCGATTAAAGAAAACATGAGAGGAAGTTTGAAATTGTTGAAACGAAGATATTGTGATGGCCACATGGTATAACGTTGTTGAATACGATATCAAACATGACACAAGAAACTCACGACTGAAAACATTTAATTTACAACAGTACAACAAAGCTTAGTGAGTTCTCTTAAAATATCACACGCCACAATATACATATAATGCATGCATACATGAACCTTCAGTCTGACAGGACCGCCTCGCAAGGCCTACAATACATCTGGACCACTCTCCTGAGCTTACAGTCTGGCTGGACTGCCTCGTAAAGGCCTACAATACACCTGGCCCGCTCTCTTTGGCCTCCAGTCCATGACTGGCCCGCCTCCCACAACATACAGATGATCTATAGCTGGCCTACAACGCATCGATGGCTCGACCATGTATCTTAGCCTACCGCATATAGCAGGACCGCCTCAACCCACTACCCGATATGTGAACATATAAATTAAAGAAGAGCATAAACACAAACAATTATCTACACTAGTCTACATGTCTAACAACCCACTACTGCATAGAGGGTCTCATACAGTACACTACGCCACAACTGGAATATCACTAATAAATGCATAGTTATATGTAATCAGATGTGAGATAGACAGTCGAACATGTGATCCCACTCTAGAGCCACAACCAAACAAGGAACATGCAAAAAAGCCTAGTTCAAGAGTTCTTAGGCTATCCTACATGACTACATGCAACCCCTAGGGCACTCAACTAGACGATCACCTACCTTCTAGTACTCTAACCAGCATACCAATGCTCCTATATCCTAACATACAAGGATATATACTATAACACGTAGTATAGTGAGGAAACACACCTAAAACGAAGACCCGATGAAGCATACCAACACTATCAACTCCTCGTACCGATCAGACCTGCGAACTGAATAGCACCAAAAAAGATCAATCCTTTATCAATAACCCACGTCCTTCAAGTTTGACCAAAATTCAAACAGGTCAAAAGTCAACGTTCAACCAAGTCAACACTCACCACGACGTGGAGATCTCTTGGCCACGTCGTGGGCATGTCAGGACAAAACAACCGACATGCAGGACCCCACCACGTCGTGGCAAGCCCTTGTCCATTCCATGGTTCCTGGAAGAATGCCATATTCTTTATTAAGTGCTTAATCCTTATAGTCTAAATCCATGACTTCAGATCTGGTCCTTTTCAATGACTTGATGGATAAAGTTTCCAACTTTATCCATTAGCACTTTGTTAACGTATCCCACTAGGAATACATTAAAGATAACTGACTTGTTATCTTTAGGACAACCTAGCTAACGGTCGTAAATCTATCTTAGTGACAGACCCGAGCCCCTACCTTACGCGCTAGGACCCTCTCGCTTGGCGCCCTCGTGCCTAGGTACAACTCCTGATGACAATCTCCGGTCTATAATAGGACAAAACATAGCTAGTCTCCTCCCAGAGTGACACGTGTTGCGACCAAGGTGTTGTCCTCTGCTTACTATGCACGAATAGCATATGACCACTAGTGATGCACGGTCCTCAAATGTGACTCCTCAACGTTCTGTCGACCCAGACGGGACAAAAAACATTGTTGGGATTGTGCACATGAAACATCAGGTATAAAAAGGGTCCTTCTTCTCCAGAAGAAGGGATCACTTTCTTTCCATCAAAACCCTAATTACCTTATCCTCAAACAAAAACTAACTAGACTGTCATAGCTTTGTCCCGGGACCACCTCTCGGACGTCGATTGACGTTATCTTTAATGGGTTTTGAGCATTCTAACACTCCTATGGTGTACATGCAACCATATAAACCTTGGATCTATGTTTTTTCTATTATACATGTAAATATTCAATATTCCAAGGTTTCATCATAACCGGCATAATATGAAGCAACTATACTACAAAAGCCTAGTTAGATGTCATACCTTTTGATGTAGCTTGAAGTCTTGAACTTTAAGAGCTTAGCCCCAATAGTGTGGAAGCCTCAAGTGGAATAAAAAATCACCAAAAACACATTGGAAAACTTGAAAGAATAGAATGCAGACTAGAAACCAACCCACTCTTGTATCCTCACACACTAGTGCCATTTCATGTACTAAAGACCTTTTTATATAGTATGGAGGATTAGGGTTTCATCTATGTAAATCCTAATACCCATGACCTTTCATTTCCATAGGATCCATTGGTTAAAAAACTACATGGACTATCCATGCAAGCTTAGCCCAACCTAAATGAACTTGGCCCATGCTACGTATATAAGAGTCCATATTTAATTAGTTCCTTTTGATCACTAAATTAATTCTAAATTAATTCTTGATCAATACTAATTAAATAATATCATTCCATATTAATATATTAGAACTTATAATATATTAATATAAATCATAAACATACTATTCTCAAAAGACTATCCATATAAATTGTTCCGGTGAAGTGCAACCCAAATGGGCCATGCAAAATCGGGTCAAGTACATACCAATTTTAGTTATGGATTTAGACACTAATCCAAAATCACTAACAACCACCACAAGGCCTTAGATCTTTACACAAACGATTAGGGTTTGATATGGAGAGTTCTGAGAGCAATAAGGACGAAGGGAGGCTGAATGAGATGCTTAAATAGGGTGCAATCCCTTAGATTAGGGTTTCACTCAAACAACACCTACTCGTCGAGTCAGTCTTCCGACTCTTCGAGTGGGTCACTTAAAATGTCTGCGGATCGCGACTCTACTCGACGAGTTGAGCCTCCAACTCGTTGAGAGAAAAGATAAGAATACTTTTGAATTAAATGTGTACCATGAGTCGGGTGCTACATTAACATTGCTAACTTGCAACACTTATCATAATTATCATGCTCCCACTAACATGATAATTGTTAGCATAACACTTATGCTCCCACTAGCTTTGACATGTATCCAAAAATCAGTTGGACTTCTAGAAATCAATACTTTATTTACTTTCTTACTAAAGTTCAGATTTCTGATACGAGATGCTTTGATGAAACTTTATCAAAATCATACACCTTTCCTTGGATAGCTCACATGTGTGTCTAAACAATTTTAGAACTATGAAAATGGATGCCGTAATCATAGTCTCAATTGTTTAGACCTTTACCATTTCTCACAAGTCCATGTTAGTGTGCCGGTTAACCACACACTCTCCACTAACGACTTTGAGAATGCAAATATCATAATTACTATCTACTTAAAATCTACTCAGTGAAAGCATTCACTCACCATCATTTACATGAATCGGAGAGAAACCTTATGACACTTAGATTTTATGGTGTATGTGTTCCTATCTATGTGAATTTGTCAAAACCATAATCACAAGACAAGGTTAGTGACAAATCCAAACTCATATGGACTAAACTTGTGCAATCTTAACTTCTTGCCACCTTGTAGCACAAGGGCATGTCATTGTTTCCAAGTAGTTATGCAAACAACTAAGAACTTGTAGAACTTAGATGCATAGTCAACTTTAACTGGAATGGACACAAAAATAGGAATGTGTCAACACAATAGGTTATAAACCTCAAATCGTATGCTAGTGATAAACTACAGGTTTTATTCTCTGATTAGATCTTGAAACTCTTTCAGGATATTTAAGACTCCCACTGTCCTCTTGAAATATAAGACTCTCTTGCCAAGAGCCATTCCTTGACAAACAAATATTCAAGAGTGTCACACCCCAAAACCAAAGAATGTTGGAAACGTTCCGGGGTGGAGGACGTCATGTGAAGTATCATAACAGTGTAAAGTAGTAAACAAGCAACAACATCCTCCATTGCATTAATAGTAAAGTTTTAATACATGTGTGTTCTTTCATAATGTACAACTATAAAATGAATAATCAAAATAAGATGAGTCTTGTCTGTGCTCCGTCTTCTCAAAACCTGGCCATCGTACCTGTCTAACTGATGACCTGAGAATACAAGTTATTTTGAAAGCGAGTATCAGCCTAAAGCTGGTGAATTCATAAGTATTTAAGTGTTATTGTCCTCTTTTGGAATGCTGTTATGAATGTCATGTAAATCTTTAAATGGAACAGTTGATATAAGTATGAAATGAAGTCTTCTACCAAGACCCGAATGTTTTTGTAAGTAAAAATGATAGTTTTTCCTTCTTTTTGACTATTACAAACAGTAATTAGTCTAACTCATCGTTTATGTGAAAGTATCACAAAATAAAGTAAAATAGGAAAAAGATATGATAGTCTTCTACCAAGACCCAAATGTTTTGCTATGAAAATGATGATTTTTCCTTCTTTTTGACTATTACAAACAGTACTTAGTCTAACTCATCGTTTATGTGAATTTATCACAAAATAAAGTAAGTAGGAAAATGTATTAATGTAAGTGTTATCCCGAGGTACTAGGGTTAACACGACATCGCAGTAAGCGAAATGTATATCCTATCACAAAGTAAAGTAAATAGGAAAAGTATTAATGTAAGTGTTATCCCGAGGTACTAGGGCTAACACGACATCGCGTAAAGCGAAATGTATATCCTATCACAAAATAAAGTAAAATAGGAAAAAGTACTAATGTAAGTGTTATCCCGAGGTACTAGGGTTAACACGCCATCGCGTAAAGCGAAATGTATAACCTATCACAAAATAAAGTAAATAGGAAAATATACTAAAGTAAGTGTTATCCCTGAGGTACTAGGGCTAACACAACATATATAACCTAATGAACATCCGAAGATTGTCCAATTGTCCTCTGTAGCAGCAGCAGGGCGGAGGAAGGGTTAGTCTCGTAACTGACTCCTAATATAAGTAATAACCTTAGGCATCCATAGATGTTCATCGACCAGTGGTGCTAATCAGCTGGGATTCGGAATGGTTAGTCCCGTCCAGATATCCCGAGGTACTAGGGATAGGCAGGACAATTTATACAGAAGGTACTAATATATCATCCTCGCAAATCGAGATACAAGTATTCATGTAAGTATACATAGGAAAAATGTATCTACGTAAAGGTATTCATGTAATGTATTCATGTATCATGTAAGCATATGTAGACATACTCATGTATCATGTAAGCATATGTAAATGTACTCATGTATCAGGTAATGTACTGGTATAGACTAATGAACGAATTAACTCTTGGGTGATTCCTTGTAATAGGAATAATGTTTTGTATCTTCTAACTATCCCTATGATAATTAACTGAAAGGTAATTGGTTGTTCAAGTAGGTTTATACACCCTCACTACACAAGAGTGTGGGAAACTGAATGAAGGATGAAAACTATAACATCAATACATACATAAGAACATAAGTGTATAAGTATAGTTTTGTTCAAGAAGGTAAAAATGGTTTTGCAAGATATCTAAGAGTTTTGAACAATAATTAAGAGTGACTTGATGTCATTTTAATAAACATTTCAAAACTAATACTTTTGTTATCAAGGTATTTTAAGATAGAAAACCATTTCATGTATCATATTTCGAAGTATGTGAAATCTACTGGATGAAAACATAGTTATAAAATACATAAGAGTGATTTAATAACATATTGTTTTCTACTTGTATTCCCTCCCCCCCCATTAAAGCATTTAAAATCATTTAAAACATTGATTAAGGGGTATGAACTCACCTGTTGTGAGTGGTTCTAGCGGGTATGCGTGTATGGATGAGAAGTTCCACGAATGAAGTCTTGAGACACAATAAGTCCTAAATTACATATAAGGACACATATTGACATGAATATAGTGTTTATAACGTCTACATGAAAGGAAACACCTTCCGGGACTAGGTAACACCTTGACCAAGTGTTGGAATCACATGTGATTCAACATAGGAAGGTATAAAGGCACTCACATGAGTTTACTACCATGAGTTCACGGCCCAAGGGAGTTTACGACCGTAAACTTATGGCTACTCATGTGGGAATGCAAGTTTGAAGGCTAGGGAATGATTTAGGGACATTAGCTCTAATTTAGGATGAAGAAAACCCACTTTCTTTGATGTTCTAAGGAGTTCACGGCCCAAATGAGTTTACTACCGTAAACTCATGGCCATTTATGTTTATGAGGATCCTAAATGTAGCACCTGGTTCCTGGTATGTATTCTTGGTTATTAACTCTCCTTATATATTGCATTTTAACTTTGGACTCGGCGAGTTGAAGGACTAACTTGCCGAGTAGAAGCGGGACTAGACGCGGGATCTACTCTGTCTACTCGACGAGTAGGCTCGTGGGACTCGGCGAGTAGACCCTGTCTGGACTAAAACCCTAACCCGGGTGTTTGCACCCTATTTAAACGACCTAACCCAACCTCCATTTCCCCTAGCACTCCCAGAGATCTGTAGAACAAAACCCTAGCCCCCTTTGTGTCCTTGTGGATGATTTTTAGCATTGTGAAGGTGGTTTGGAGCTTGGGAGAAGAAGGAGAAGGTTGAAGAGTGCAAGAAGGGAAGAAGATCTGGAATCTACTCTGTGAAGGGCTTCTATTCAGGTAGAAAAGTTCCTACCTTGATCTTTAGTTCATTAAATCCCTTTTTTGTCCCTAAAAAGTGGTTTTAAGCCCTAAGAACCTAAATCTCTATGTGTTTATGGTTAATGTTCTGCAAGGACTTCGGATTTGGACCTTTTGGACATCCTAGTAGCATAAAGTCTCTGTGGTTGAGGTGATTGAGGTCCCTATTGAGTGTAGGACCTCTTAAAGAGCTTGGAATTGCATGTTTGAGCTCATAGGGCCATGCATGCACGTAAAGTTTGCAACTTTACGTGGTAAACATGCCCTAGGACCATAGATCTGTGGTTTTGAAGCGTTGCATGTCTCAGATCTGGCCTACTCGGGAAATGGGTCGAGGGACTCGGCGAGTTGGATGAACAACTTGGCGAGTCCTATGAAGATTTCTTGGAGCTCGCCGAGTTATTCTTCAAACTCGGTGAGTCATATGAACTTTCACAGAGCAAGAGGGGTTAAAGCGTTGAAGGTTCAACCCTTCGTACCTGCACGCGGAATTAACCGTGTAACGTAGTCCCAAAACCCCAAACCCTCGTATGGGGTGTTATGGTGTGGATTGGAAGCGAGAAGGGGATCCGCTCGAGAAATCGGCGAGTTGCTCGCGGACTCGGCGAGTCGGGACTTGAGTTGGCCCCATAGTCCCGAGTGGTGAGTCAAGGGTGAGTCAGTAGGTGGGGAGAGGGACTTGGCGAGTAGGACCGGATTAGTAAGCGAAGGACTCGGCGAGTTGCTCGCAGACTCGTCGAGTCCAGTCAGTTGGAAGTTGACTTTGACTTAGATTTCGACTTGGTCAAGGGTAAAAGGGTCATTGTACCCTAAGTACATCTAGCAGTGTTTGACTGATCGTTTTGTGGGAATTATAGCCGGAGGATGTCCGGAGCAGTAGCAGCAGCAGTAGACAGTCAGTTCCTGATCAGATCAGCAGCTACTTTGAGGTGAGTTACCTTCCAGTAGCGGTGGGTCTACGACCACAATGCCGGCCCACCAGTAGGAGTTGTACATTAGATGAATGTCTTCATGATATCATCTAGGTTTGCTACTACACGATATGTTATATGCGAGCATGATATGTTAAATGTGATAGAAGTAGAGTTTGGTTGTTAGGACCGAAGGGTAGTTCATACACCCCATATATGTTTGATAATTTGTTATGTTATGATATATGTGTAAGTAGTAGTAGGGGTGAAATAGTCCCCGATGATCGGTTGTCAGGACCGACGGGTAGTCAACACCCCAGAATAGCTTGACACGGGTAGACGGCACCCCAGAATGGCCGCACGGGTAGTCGACACCCCAGAATGGCCGTACCGGGTAGTCAGGCACCCCAGAATAGCCTGTCAGTATGTATGTTATGTGTTTGTATGGTATGTGGTACGATGGGGGAGCTCACTAAGCTTTGTGCTTACGTTTTTCAGTTGTTGTTTCAGGTACCTCTTCAGTTAGGGGAAAGGAGCCGACACGGTAGCGGCATATCACACACACTCTTGTTTTCCGTACTATGGATTTCTGGGATGTACTCTGAATTATTACTATGATATTACCGGTTTTCAGACATGGATTATTGTTATGAATGTTTTGTAATGATGTTCCGATGTATCAACCTAAATTAAAAATGAAAATTTTAACCGGTAATTTTGGGACGTTACAAGTTGGTATCAGAGCCCTGGTTTGAGGGATTCGGACACACCTTCGGGGGTGTCTGAACTCAAATCGAGGGATTAAAAGATTTTCCAAAAAGAAAATGTTTTCTAAAAAATTGAGAAAAGAGTTTTGAGAAAGAACGAAGTGTGTGGTGTGCGCGACCGGCCGAGCTCAAGTAAGTATTCCCCAGAGTACCCATAACAAGTTTATGTTATGTTTATCAGCTTTTGTAGAACAGCATGGTAGAATAGGACTAAGGATCTAGGGGTGATGCCTTACGTGCCTGCTTTATATGTTTTAGCTGTATGAGAATTGCATGCTAGTATTGAGTAGACAGCAAGTAGGATAGCCTGATTAGGTTATGCCTGATAGTATGAACTTAGCATTGTATGCTAGTACAGTTCCTGTAAGCAGATAGAGTTGATTGAGATTGTTACCCTTGTCTGAATGTTGCTTACTTCATGCTTTGTGGGCCTCTGAATAATGGGAGTTAGCCATTAGGTGAATACGTCACGTCACATGTGATCAGGGTTGAATAATCTTAGAGTGCTGGATTTGATCCTATTGTGCAGCTCTTGTTTGAGTCCAACCATGATAGGGACGAGTCTCTTACTCGAAGGATTATCTGAGCCTCATCACATGTGATGGTATTCAGGTAATGGCTAATTGGCATTACAAGGAGGCCTGCAACAGCTGTGGACTGGGTAGAGTAGAGTCAGAGATTTCCCTAGGGCAAGCCTAGGATGAGTATAGCAGTGAACGTCAATAGTGAAAGGGGTCCGGTGGAGTCAAGGAAGTCCTTGAAGAAGGTATGGATAGATGTGGAAGGTAGTATGGGCGCGTACTACTGAAAGCAGAGGATCCGTACCCGAACTAAGGAAGGCTGAGATAAGACTGGGGAACTTGTAGTAGTTGTGATCCCTCAAGAAGTAGCAGTATCACTAACAATTGTTATGTATGTATTGCAGAATGGTGGTACTTCAATCGAGGCAGATATATGGCGGTTCAGGAGAGGGGTCAGGTTCGGGATCAGGTTCCGAGCCGGTAGATGAGGGACTACGCGAGTTCATCGCGTCAGAGATCACCAGGGGTATCCTTGAGTCGACCCCCATCATCTTCGGGTCGATCAAGGAAGGGATGGTTGAGCTGATGGAGGATCGCCTCAGGGCGTTCAGGAGCGACATCAAATCTGGCCAGTCGGGATCTCGTACGCTGTCCTTTAAGGACTTCATGGGCAGTGGTGCGCCGGATTTCCACAGGGTGAAAGACCCCATTGCTGCCAGGCGATGGATTGCAGACATCGAGTCTGCACAGTTGACTAGCTTCTGCCCCGAGGGGTCGAATGTGAGGTATGCAACAGGGTGTTTACGAGACCAAGCACGAGATTGGTGGGAGTCAGTGGGTGACTCATTGGGAGCCTCAGCGGTCAAGGCTATGACTTGGTCGGACTTTGTGACCAAATTCAGGGCGGAGTTTGCGCCGGCTGTCGAGCTTCAGCAGCTGGCCTGGGAGTTTTTGGATATGAGACAGACGACGGAGACTGTGGCGGAGATCACCTCCAAGTTCCAGGAGAGGGCACTGTTGGTGCCCCAGTACGCGTGTGATGAGGACATGAGGAGGACCCGCTATCATGACATGCTCCAAGCTGACATTCGGGAGCACGTTAGTTTTTCAGCTTGCCCCACCTTGGACTCTATGATTGCCAGGGTGAGGGAGAGGGAGATAGATTTGGAGCATATTCGGAAACGGAAAACAGAGGAGGGACAGACGGGAGGGGCTTCGGGGAAGAAGCCCAAGGGATCAGATGGTAGGCCGAAAGGCCAGTCAGGACAGGGCCGCTGCAGGAAATGCGGCATGCCTCATGAGGGGGCATGTAGACTGGGATCGTCAGGCTGCTATAAGTGCGGCAAGACGGGACATTTTAGCAGGGATTGTACCGCCCCTGCACCTGTGTTACAGACATCGGAGTTGCTGTGTTTCCACTGCAACCAGAGGGGCCACAAGAAGGCCAATTGTCCCCAGTTGACAGCTGCAGCGTCAGTGAAGGCGCCAGCACCAGCGACCCTGCGGATTACTGATGGCCGGTAGGGCAAGGCAGAGGCTCCAGTGGTGAGGAGTCCGGAATTTTAGCTGACTACCGAGGAGGCACGCGCCGCACCCGATGTGGTGATGGGTATGATTCTTTCCCTCTATTTTATTTTTATGATGTTATGATATTGATATGTGCTCTGTGTGTATATGTATGCATTAGGATCGTTCCATGTGAACGACATCCCAGTTCAGGTGTTGTTCGACTCGGGTGCCTCCCGATCATTTGTTTCCCTTGCGCTTAGCAAGAAGCTTCCTGAGTCTTCAGGCGTGTTAGATTGCCCTTTAGAGGTAGAAATTGCTGATGATCGATCGGTGCGAGCATCGATGGTGTTTCAGGATTGCGTATTGCGTTTGTTTGAGGAGCGCTACCTGGTAGACTTGGTTCCCATTCCGTTGCGTGGGAACAAGGTGATTATAGGCATGGATTGGTTGAGCTCTAATGGGGCGGTGATAGATTGCGCGCAGCAGCTAGTGCAAGTTAGGACCCCAGGTGGGGGAGAGTTAGTGATTCATGGCGAGAGGCCACAGTGTGGACCCGCAGTCTGTTCAGCGGCGAGGGCTAGACGATACCTTCAGCAGGGATGCGTAGGTTATGTCGCGTACGTGATGGATACCCAGGAGGCGGGTAAGGCGACGGTGAGCGAGGTTCAGGTGGTGTGAGATTTCGCAGATGTTTTTCCAGAGGAGCTTCCTGGGATACCTCCAGAGCGACAGGTGCAGTTCAGGATTGACCTCGTTCCTGGTGCAGCTCCGATAGCCAAGGCACCGTATCGGTTGGCTCCTCTTGAGATGCAGGAGTTGTCTACACAGCTGTAGGAGCTGTTAGACAAGGGATTCATTTGACCTAGCAGTTCACCCTGGGGAGCCCCGATTCTGTTCGTGAGAAAGAAGGACGGGTCGCATCGGATGTGTATAGATTACCAAGAGCTAAACAAGGTAACGGTGAAGAACCGTTACCCACTCCCGAGGATTGATGATCTCTTTGACCAGCTTCAGGGAGCGTCTTGGTTTTCCAAGATCGATTTGCGTTCGGGTTATCATCAGATGACGGTCAGAGAGGAGGATGCGCAGAAGACCGCGTTTTGGACGTGCTATGGCCATTATGAGTTCGTGGTGATGCCGTTTGGGCTCACCAATGCTCCTGCCGCATTCATGGACCTCATGAACCGCGTATGCAGACCGATGCTGGATCGGTCTGTGATAGTTTTCATTGACGACATCCTGGTTTATTCCAAGACACAGGAGGAGCATGAGGAGCATCTGAGAGAGGTTTTGGAGACCCTGAGGAGGGAGAGCTTGTATGCCAAGTTCTCTAAGTGCGAGTTTTGGTTGCGCAAGGTGCAATTTCTCGGACACCTTATCAACCAGAACGGGATTCTAGTCGACCCGGCCAAGTTCGAGGCCATGATGAGATGGGAGGTTCCTAAGTCTCCATCCGAGATTCGGAGCTTCCTGGGATTAGCATGCTACTATCGGAGATTCATTCAGGATTTCTCCAAGATAGCCGTACCCCTGACGCGGCTGACGAAGAAAGGCTTAGTCTTTCGGTGGGGACCCGAGCAGTAGGTTACGTTTGAGACACTGAGACAGAGATTGTGCGAGGCACCAATCTTATCCCTACCAGAGGGCGTAGAGGATTTTGTGGTTTATTGTGATGCGTCCATTTTAGGGTTGGGCGCGGTACTGATGCAGAGGGGGCATGTCATTGCCTACGCTTCGAGGCAGCTCAAGCCTCACGAGGCGAACTACCCGACGCATGATTTGGAGTTGGGGGTGGTGGTTTTTGCCCTCAAGATTTGGCGGCATTACCTCTACGGGGTTCGATGTACCATTTACACGGACCACAAGAGTTTGAGGTACCTCATGGATCAGCCGAATCTGAACATGAGGCAGTGTCGGTGGTTGGACGTGGTGAAGGATTATGATTGTGAGATCCTCTACCACCCGGGGAAGGCCAACGTGGTGGCCGATGCGCTTAGCCACAAGGCGGCGCCGATCAGGGATATTTGCATGAGGAGGTGACTCCCCTGTTGGAGCAAATTCGGGAGGCTCAACAGGAGGCTATCAAGGAGGAGCATCGGAAGAGCGAGCGTGTGGTGGGTCAGGATTCCTCCTTCGATTATGATAGCAAAGGACTATTGACTCTACACCGTAGGGTGTGGGTGCCGTATCACGGAGGCATGCGCCAGATCTTGATGGAGGAGGCACATAAATCCCGATTCTCTATTCATCCAGGGGCGACGAAGATGTATAGGGATCTTCGTCTAGATTACTGGTGGCCCTGCATGAAGCGGGATGTGGCTTGGTACGTCGAGCGGTGCTTGACCTGCAGGAAGGTCAAGGCCGAACATCAAAGAGCGCATGGCAAGATGCAGCCGTTGGACATCTCGTTGTGGAAATGGGAAGATATCACGATGGATTTTATCACGAAGCTTCCCAGGACCACGCGTGGAGTAGATTCGATTTGGGTCATCGTGGATCGATTGACCAAGAGTGCTCATTTTATTCCGATTCAGGAGAGCATATCGGCCGAGAAATTGTCCGACATCTATATTAGGGAGATTGTGGCGCGACATGGGGTGCCAGTATCGGTTATCTCGGACAGGGACGTGCGTTTTACTTCCAGGTTTTGGAAGAGGTTTCATGACGAGTTGGGCACTCGTTTGCATTTTAGCACCGCCTTTCACCCGCAGACAAATGGTCAGAGCGAGCGGACAATCCAGACTCTAGAGGATATGTTGCGGGCGTGCATGCTAGACTTCGGTGGTAGCTGGGATACTTATCTTCCCTTGGCTGAGTTCTCGTACAACAACAGCTACCACGCGAGTATCGACCGCCCTCCATTCCAGATGTTGTACGGACGGAGGTGCAGGACCCTGATAAGCTGGGGAGAGGTTGGTCAGAGGGTCATGGGGAGCACCGAAGTGGTGCTCAAGACTACCGAGAGGATTCAACAGGTTCGGAGTAGGCTTCAGACCGCACAGAGTCGACAGAAAAGTTACGCCGACAAGCGCTGATCCGACCTGGAGTTCCAGGTTGGGGATATGGTTCTCCTGAAGGTGTCGCCTTGGAAAGGCATCATACGATTCAGGAAGCGGGGCAAGTTGGGCCCGAGGTATATTGGGCCGTTCAGGGTTGTAGCCCGAGTAGGCAAGGTGCCGTATAGGCTGGATTTGCCAGCCGAACTTAGTCAGATACACAGCACTTTCCATGTTTCTCAGCTGCGGAAGTGCCTGGTAGACGACTCCGCAGTGGTTCCGTTAGAGGACATTCAGGTCGATGGCGGCCTGAATTATGTTGAGAGACCAGTAGCAATCATCGACCGGAAGTCGAAGGATTTGAGGAACAAGCGAGTGGAAGTCGTGAAGGTGCAATGGCAGCACCGGAAGGGATCAGAGTGGACTTGGGAGCCGGTGGAAGAGATGACGGAGCATTACCCCGAGCTATTTTTGGAGCAAGAAACAGACTTCGAGGACGAAGTCTAAAATAAGCGGGGGAGATTTGTAGCACCTGGTTCCTGGTATGTATTCTTGGTTATTAGCTCTCCTTATATATTGCATTTTAACCTTGGACTCGGCGAGTTGAAGGACTAACTTGCCGAGTAGAAGTGGGACTAGACGCGGGATCTACTCTGTCTACTTGACGAGTAGGCTCGTGGGACTCGACGAGTAGACCCTGTCTGGACTAAAACCCTAACCCTGGTGTTTGCACCCTATTTAAACGACCTAACCCAGCCTCCATTTCCCCTAGCACTCCCAGAGATCTGTAGAACGAAACCCTAGCCCCCTTTGTGTCCTTGTGGGTGATTTTTAGCATTGTGAAGGTGGTTTGGAGCTTGGGAGAAGAAGGAGAAGGTTGAAGAGTGCAAGAAGGGAAGAAGATCCGAAATCTACTCTGTGAAGGGCTTCTATTCAGGTAGAAAAGTTCCTACCTTGATCTTTAGTTCATTAAATCCCTTTTTTGTCCCTAAAAGTGGTTTTAAGCCCTAAGAACCTAAATCTCTATGTGTTTATGGTTAATGTTCTGCAAGGAATTCGTATTTGGACCTTTTGGACATCCTAGTAGCATAAAGTCTATGTGGTTGAGGTGATTGAGGTCCCTATTGAGTGTAGGACCTCTTAAAGAGCTTGGAATTGCATGTTTGAGCTCATAGGGCCATGCATCCACGTAAAGTTTGCAACTTTACGAGGTAAACATGCCCTAGGACCATAGATCTGTGGTTTTGAAGCATTGCATGTCTCAGATCTGGCCTACTCGGGAAATGGGTCGACGGACTCGGCGAGTTGGATGAACAACTTGGCGAGTCCTATGAAGATTGCCTGGAGCTCGCCGAGTTGTTCTTCAAACTCGGCGAGTCATATGAAATTTCACAGAGCAAGAGGGGTTAAAGCGTTGAAGGTTCAACCCTTCGTACCTGCACACGGAATTAACCGTGTAACGCAGTCCCAAAACCCCAAACCCTCGTATGGGGTGTTATGGTGTGGATTGGAAGCGAGAAGGGGATCCGCTCGAGAAATCGGCGAGTTGCTCGCGGACTCGGCGAGTCGGGAATCGAGTCGGCCCCATAGTCCCGAGTGGTGAGTCAAGGGTGACTCAGTGGGTGGGGAGAGGGACTTAGCGAGTAGGACTGGATTAGTAAGGGAAGGACTCGGCGAGTTGCTCACAGACTCGGCGAGTCCAGTCAACTAGAAGTTGACTTTGACTTAGATTTCGACTTGGTCAAGGGTAAAAGGGTCATTTTACCCTAAGTACATCTAGCAGTGTTTGACTGATTGTTTTGTGGGAATTATAGCCGGAGGACGTCCGGAGCAGCAGCAACAACAGTAGATAGTCAGTTCCCGATCAGATCAGCAGCTACTTTGAGGTGAGTTATCTTCCAGTAGCGGTGGGTCTACGACCACAATGCCGACCCACAAGTAGGAATTGTACGTTAGATGAATGTCGTCGTGATATCATCTAGGTTTGCTACTACACGATATGTTATATGCGAGCATGATATGTTATATGTGATAGAAATAGAGTTCGGTTGTTAGGACCGAAGGGTAGTTCAGACACCCTAGATATGTCTGATAATTTGTTATGTTATGATATATGTGTAAGTAGCAGTAGGGGGAAATAGTCCCCGAGGATCGGTTCTCAGGACCGACGGGTAGTCAGCACGTCAGAATAGCTTGACACGGGTAGACGGCACCCCAGAATGGCCGCACGGGTAGTCGGCACCCCAGAATGGCCGTACCGGGTAGTCAGGCACCCCAGAATAGCCTGTCAGTATGTATGTTATGTGTTTGTATGGGATGTGGTACGATGGGGGAACTCACTAAGATTTGTGCTTACGTTTTTCAGTTGTTGTTTCAGGTACCTCTTCAGTTAGGGGAAAGGAGTCGGCACGGTAGCAGCATATCACACACTCTTGTTTTCCGTATTATGGATTTCTGGGATGTACTCTGAATTATTACTATGATATTACCGATTTTTCAGACATGGATTATTGTTAAAAATGTTTTGTAATGATGTTCCGATGTATCAACCTAAATTATAAATGAAATTTTTAACCGGTAATTTTGGGACGTTACACTAAAGGTCATAAGGAAGCATTCTAATTTCAAGCCTAAGCCTTTGGAAGTGTTTGTGGCATCAAAACACCCTTAACTTGAGTTCACGGCCCATGGACTATTTGGTCATGTGTTTGCGGCCGTAAACACTCATGGGTGTTGATATATATTTATTGTTTTGGGTCCTAGACACATCAAGGTAAGGTGCTATGTTTGTCTCTTGGCTTAGTGAAGGTCTTTAGGGCATTTTGGCACCCTAATATGGAGTTCACGGCCCAAGAACTTCCTTGGCCGCGAACACCATTTCCTTGGTGTTTTGAGGTTGTTTTCTATCCCTAAACTCATTAGTGTACAAGTCCAAACTAGTTTCATGGCTTAAGGAAGGACTAGGCACCATTTTGCCCTTAAAAAGGAGTTTACTCCCCAAGGTGTTCTTGGGCGGTAAACTCTCAAATATTGTTGTTTTGTTATGATTTTGTGGTCTAAACATGTAATGGTAGCTTCTAGGTCCATTTCGAAGGCTTTGAGGGACATTGGGCACACTTTGGCCCTTATAAAGGAGTTTACTCTCCAAGTGTTCTTGGGCGGTAAACTCCCAAATCTTGGGATTTTGATCCGATTTTGATGTTATAAGCACAATCTAAGCTATATAAAACAACTAGAAAGGGGTACTCATGATTTGGGATAAAAACCCGAAGATCCGTGAGAGAGAAAATGACTTTTCTCTAGTTGGAAATGTAACTAATGAATGAATATGGGTCAGATTTGTATATATAGTCCTGAGATTTTTGGCAGAAAATATTTTATCCCCGGAATGAACTCTAATATCATAGAGTATTGGAATAACAGTGTTGCACAAAACCCTAGTGCAACCACTCTCCTGATATCTCCTTAAGTGTTAAACCTGAAATACTCAAACTTATACCCAAAGTCTGGAATTTCTCTGTAACTGTTCTAACTTCTATTGGCTTGATATGCTTTGTTCAGAATGGAAATTTCGGGTTATCACATCATCCCCCTGTTAAAGGGAATTTCGTCCCGAAATTAGAATTTAGGCAAGGAAGTAGGTAGAAGTGATCGTGTCGTTAGGTGAATTTCGTAATCGATTGGTTCTCGCGCTCCCAAGTGAAATCGGGTTCTCGATTGGTATTCCAACGAACCTTCACTAACGGGCGACAGCGTTGCTTCGTCCGCTTGACCTCTCGGTTGAGGGTCACAACGGTTCTAATACGAAGGCATGGATGTCGTTAATCTCGATCTCATCGAGAGGGCTTACGAGAGTCCTAACGGAAAGGTACTGTTTCAAGTTCGAGACGCGAAGGGTAAAATGTATGTTACTGAGTTCGCGGAGTAGGTCTAGTTTGTGAGATGCAGGACCAATTCTGGTAAGAATCTCGGAGGTCCCAACTACATTGGATTTAGCTTTCCACACTTTATGAAGCGTATTAAGCCGTTCCCAGAGTGAGGTTTCCTAAAGAATTTGGTCTCTCACTTGGAATTCCAAAGGTTCTTTCTCTCGCTTAACTTCCCAGTCAAGGGCCACCCCTTGCTGGGTCAAAGTCGAAAGGGTTTTTGTAATTTGCGAGGAGTTCTGAATGGACTATGATAGTAGGTATGTAAGACCTAGAATTTGGCGAATTTTCCTGTCGGTGACAACGGTGCCGACAAATTCCCAACGGTTTTGGATCATTTGTCAGAGTACTCCAGAATTTCCACATCACTAATAGTGTGTCTCAGGAAATTTGACTCTTTAATTCCAAAACTCATGTTCAGAGAACTTTGTGAAAAGTATCTCCGAGGGTAATGTTTCTATGGGTTCTTTCTTACTACGAGGGTAGATAAGTAAGTCATTACATGGAGAAATGACGAACTGATCCCAGTAAGAAAGACGTACCGCACTCATTTAGCTTATGAATATTTTGGGCGTATTGGTCATATCCGAGGGGTATCACTATAGACTTGAAGTGTCCGCATCGAGTTCGGAGGGTAGTCTTCAGGACATCCTTCCTTATCACTCGAACTGGTGATATTCGGATCTCAGGTCCATTTCTGAAAGTAAATCTTTCCCTGTGTTTCCTCAATCAACTTGTCTATGTGAGGCAGAGACAATGATTTCTAAAGGAAATCTTAACGAATTCTCCAGTCATCGAGGTACATATGATGCACTCTGTCGACTTCTGGTAAGAATAAGACTGGAGCTCTCAAGGGTGAGAAGCCTGGTCTTCTAATTCTATTGTTGAGTAGTTCGCTGTGTTGTCCGGGCTGTTCTTGTATCTTTCGTAGGTGTTTAGACTGTAATGCGATCTGGTTATAAGAGTCATACTGGGTTCTAAGTTTGTTCCTATGCCAATTCAATTACTCTTACTCTTGGACAGTCTCCGTCATGAAGTTCATATTAGAATTCATACATGGTTCAATGATCACAATCTCGTGTATACGAGTCATATACAATTAAGATTGAAAAGGTAATCGAATAACTGATTCTTCCTTAATCTCACATCCCATCGAGGGAAAAGAAGTTAAAGTGGAATCATCAATTCTAAACCTATAGAACATTGATTATATATCACTATCATGTATACATTCTTTAGTGATAGATCAACCGTATGAATCCTTGAATTGAACTTGACGTACTGCACGAGTGATACTGCGGGGATTACTTTGGAAAGGAAAAGAATTATAAGGTACTCCATGCATGAGCAACTCGGTGTTCTGATATGACGGCTTCGCTAAATGACGTTTACTGAGAAAGAGATGTACTTATGAAGCTGGTATTGCGAGGATCGAATTTACTCGAGTCGTACGATAAAGTCGGAATCATACGGAAATTAACGACATTAGATTTGAATATAAGGTGTTACAGACAAAACATAACAGTGTAACTTCTAACAGAGTTACTGTACTTAGGATTTACTACATGACTATTGCCGCGAACAAGGTATACTACAAAAGACAAGTATACGCAGCACGAGCAACCCTAAACGGATGGGATCTCGCAAAAGATAAGACTCTGGTTGCACTAGTTTTTAAACAAGATTTAAAAGCATAAAGAATACTGACGAATGGAAGTGAACCGATACTATAATTGGTTCCTTCGCTGCCTCTTTCCATTCTGAGGTCAAACTCTTCTTGTTCCATCGTCGATCTGCCCTGATGGGTAGTCTCTCTTGAAATACCCTATCTCGCCACATAGATGGCATATCCGAGAGTTCTCGACATTGGTGGTCGAAGTAATGTGTTGGATCCGAATTCTGCAGCAGCGGGTAGTATGCCCGTCTCTGTTGCAGTTAAAGCAGTGCGGTATACGACATCCTCCTAGATGAAGGAAGGCGCACTTATCGCACTTCGGTAAGTCCCTAACATACGATCTGGCTAGGTTAGGGGCAATTGGGATACCAGAAGGAAAGGTAGTTTGAGGTACAAATGTCGTGGCTGTGAAAGTTGTTACTGGTGGTTGTTTCCTGTTCTCCCTTCGGAGCGATTTGTCCTTAGATTTAACCCAAGACTTCCGTTTGTTACACTTGGTCTTGGGACTCGGGGCGTTGTGGTAGTTTGTTGCTCGTTGTGGTGCCTGATTGTTACTCGGATTAGAGTTGTTGTTAACAATCCCACTAACACTTGCGTTGTTAGCGTTCAGGTGGTTTAGAATAGCTGACACGGCAGCCGAGACTGCAGCTTGAAAGGTAGTTGCATCAATATGAAGTGTTGGTGTTTGGTTGATGGGCTGATCGTTTTTCTTGGGTGACATGGTTCTGTTACACCGAAAGAAAATGAATCTTGTGAGCGAAAATGGTTGAACCTAGACGTAGTTCGATCGCTCATGAAAAGAATAGAAGTATGTTTTCTAAAGTTTGACCTACATCCCTAGGATGCAGTCCTAGTACAGAATGGAAGTATGTTCACGAAGGTTTGACCTACATCCCTATGATGCATTCCTAGCAAAGATCGGAAGTAACTTCGTACAATGGTCTCAAGATGTTTGGCGTTCTACCCGAGGCATCGTTGGTTGGTGAATAACGTGATCCAACCATAAAAAAAAGACTTGGAGAGGTCTCCGGAGTCAAATTGCTATAGTCCAATGACTTGAGTAGAGCATGTTTCAAATAGTCTCTAATGAAAGTATGATAAGAGTATTTGAATAAAGAATGACACAAAAATTAGTCGACTGTCAATATCTTTGATATTCATGACGTACAGGTTCGGGAAAATGACCTTGTAAAAAGGTCTTACATCATATCCAGAGAAGATAGTTCTTGACAACATAAAGACCTAACCAAAAGTACTTACAGTACAAGATAGTTTCATAGAAAATTCCACGTTGGGCATAGACAGAAGCACAATTCCTTTCTAACAAGGAATATAAAGTAAAGTATCTACTACTAGCGGCGGTCATCCCTCTGGTGAACTCTCAGTTCATCCAGTTGGCTTTCCACATCAAGTAGGTGTCTTTCATACACTCTCTGGCATACTCGAAGTTCTATGACTTCGGCTCGTGATTTAGCCAGTGCTTGCAGCAGGTTTTCATGGTCTCTCCCAGACCTCTCATGAGCATGTTCAAGGCGACTGGTGCGAAGCATATGCATTCCTACATTTGTATCAACTTCTGCGATACGTTGTAGAGCTGTCCTACCTTGAATTTCGTTTCAGGCAACTCTTCGGATCAGAATTGGCATGATTCTGTCTGCTGAGTCCCCATTGCTCAGGCCATAGAAGCTTCAGTTACCATTAAATGGCATGGGCTGATCTTGGCATTGGCTCCGTGTTTCCAAACATTCCACCCACTCAGGCGTCGGGCTATGAAAAGCCAGACGAGGGTTAGGAATTGGAAAGGGAGCTGCCTGGGGTAGGTTCTCAACCTCGGGTTCGGAGATGGCAACGTCTGAAAGGTCATCAGCATGGTGATCATTCAGAGGGATCGGATGATCATTATTTGGTTCTTCTCCAAACCATCCAGCAATCACTTCGTTCGGAAGGAACAGGTTGCCGTGGGGATGGAATCCAGCCATGTTATGTACGCGAGAATTGGGGTAAGAAAATAATTATTAGACGAACTATCTAGATAATTATTTAGGAAATCTTCATTAGTTCCATCACTATTTGTAAAGTGCATACCAGTTATATGTAATCAACACAGGATAGGCCTTCAAATAAGTTACCTCAACTCCAAATTCACAAGGAATAGGGGTAAAGCAAAAATTTCACCGATTCTAAGTGTATAACATCCTAGTTACATATAACTTTAGTGTATCCACTTAGCAACTATCAACTTGCTAATGAAGATCCCGCTTTAGTTCTCAAGTATAAAGTACTTATAGTAACACAAAACACCCCTATGGTATTTTAGACTTAGGTTTTGTTATAACGTTCTCATTGTGGTAATGTTGGTAAGTTTTTAGACTTGTTGCCATATCACAACCATTCTTGGGCATGTGCTAATCACTCCTTGGAACAACATAGTTGATCAGGCTATGCCACTCCCAAGACTGACCATACATCCTCGAGCTTACCTGTGATATTCAACAATCGCAATACTTTTGTTCTTGTCATTGTGACACGGATTTTAGTATGAATGCAGGCACATATACTTTGTTAAATATTTTATTATTTAAAAGTATATACTCTTAGACAGAGTGTTTTAATCCCAATGTATTTATAGTTAGTATATCTTTTATGGGTTGATATACTTAATTCACTATAAACAGTGCTCTGATACCAATCTGTCACACCCCAAAACCAAAGAACGGCGGAAACGTTCCGGGGTGGAGGGCGTCATGTGAAGTATCATAACAGTGTAAAGTAGTAAACAAGAAACAACATCATCCGTTGCATTAATAGTAAAGTTTTAATACATGTGTGTTCTTTCATAATGTACAACTATAAAATGAATAATCAAAATAAGATGAGTCTTGTCTGTGCTCCGTCTTCTCAAAACCTGGCCATCGTACCTGTCTAACTGATGACCTGAGAATACAAGTTATTTTGAAAGCGAGTATCAGCCTAAAGCTGGTGAACTCATAAGTATTTAAGTGTTATTGTCCTGTTTTGGAATGCTGTTATGAATGTCATGTAAATCTTTAAATGGAATAGTTGATATAAGTATGAAATGTAGTCTTCTACCAAGACCCGAATGTTTTTGTAAGTAAAAATGATAGTTTTTCCTTCTTTTTGACTATTACAAACAATAATTAGTCTAACTCATCGTTTATGTGAAAGTATCACAAAATAAAGTAAAATAGGAAAAAGATATGATAGTCTTTTACCAAGACCCAAATGTTTTGCTATGAAAATGATGGTTTTTCCTTCTTTTTGACTATTACAAATAGTACTTAGTCTAACTCATTGTTTATGTGAATGTATCACAAAATAAAGTAAGTAGGAAAATGTATTAATGTAAGTGTTATCCCGAGGTACTAGGGTTAACACGACATCGCAGTAAGCGAAATGTATATCCTATCACAAAGTAAAGTAAATAGGACAAGTATTAATGTAAGTGTTATCCCGAGGTACTAGGGCTAACACGACATCGCGTAAAGCGAAATGTATATCCTATCACAAAATAAATTAAAATAGGAAAAAGTACTAATGTAAGTGTTATCCCGAGGTACTAGGGTTAACACGCCATCGCGTAAAGCAAAATGTATAACCTATCACAAAATAAAGTAAATAGGAAAATATACTAAAGTAAGTGTTATCCCTGAGGTACTAGGGCTAACACGACATATGTAAATGTTATCCCGAGGTACTAGGGCTAACACAACATATATAACCTAATGAACATCCGAAGATTGTCCAATTGTCCTATGTAGCAGCAGCAGGGCGGAGGAAGGGTTAGTCTCGTAACTGACTCCTAATATAAGTAATAACCTTAGGCATCCGTAGATGTTCATCGACCACTGGTGCTAATCAGCTGGGATTCGGAATGGTTAGTCCCGTCCAGATATCCCGAGGTACTAGGGATAGGCAGGACAATTTATACAGAAGGTACTAATATATCATCCTCGCAAATCGAGATACAAGTATTCATGTAAGTATACATAGGAAAAATGTATCTACGTAAAGGTATTCATGTAATGTATTCATGTATCATGTAAGCATATGTAGACATACTCATGTATCATGTAAGCATATGTAAATGTACTCATGTATCAGGTAATGTACTTGTATAGACTAATGAACGAATTAACTTTTGGGTGATTCCTTGTAATAGGAATAATGTTTTGTATCGTCTAACTATCCCTATGATAATTAACTGAAAGGTAATTGGTTGTTCAAGTAGGTTTATACACCCTCACTACACAAGAGTGTGGGAAACTGAATGAAGGATGAAAACTATAACATCAATACATACATAAGAACATAAGTGTATAAGTATAGTTTTGTTCAAGAAGGTAAAAATGGTTTTGCAAGATATCTAAGAGTTTTGAACAATAATTAAGAGTGACTTGATGTCATTTTAATAAACATTTCAAAACTAATAATTTGGTTATCAAGGTATTTTAAGATAGAAAACCATTTCATGTATCACATTTTGAAGTATGTGAAATCTACTGGATGAAAACACAGGTATAAAATACATAAGAGTGATTTAATAACATACTGTTTTCTACTTGTATTCCCCCCCCATTAAAGCCTTTAAAATCATTTAAAACATTGATTAAGGGGTATGAACTCACCTGTTGTGAGTGGTTCTAGCGGGTACGCGTGTATGGATGAGAAGTTCCACGAATGAAGTCCCGAGACACAATAAGTCCTAAATGACATATAAGGACACATATTGACATGAATATAGTGTTTATAACATCTATATGAAAGGAAACACCTTCGGGGACTAGGTAACACCTTGACCAAGTGATGGAATCACATGTGATTCAACATAGGAAGGTATAAAGGCACTCACATGAGTTCACGGCCCAAGGGAGTTTACGGCCATAAACTCATGGCTACTCATGTGGGAATGCAAGTTTGAAGGCTAGGGAATGATTTAGGGATATTAGCTTTAATTTAGGATGAAGAAAACCCACTTTCTTTGAAGTTCTAAGGAGTTCACGGCCCAAATGAGTTTACTACCGTAAACTCATGGCCATTTATATTTATGAGCGTCCTAAAGGTCATAAGGAAGCATTCTAATTTCAAGCCTAAACCTTTGGAAGTGTTTGTGGCATCAAAACACCCTTAACTTGAGTTCACGGCCCATGGACCATTATGTCATGTATTTGCGGCCGTAAACACTCATGGGTGTTGATATTTTTATTGTTTTGGGTCCTAGACACATCAAGGTAAGGTGCTATGTTTGTCTCTTGGCTTAATGAAGGTCTTTAGGGCATTTTGGCACCCTAATATGGAGTTCACGGCCCAAGAACTTCCTTGGCCGTGAAAACCATTTCCTTGGTGTTTTGAGGTTGTTTTCTATCCCTAAACTCATTAGTGCACAAGTCCAAACTAGTTTCATGGCTTAAGGAAGGACTAGGCACCATTTGGCCCTTAAAAAGGAGTTTACTCCCCAAGGTGTTCTTGGGCGGTAAACTCTCAAATCTTGTTGTTATGATTTTGTGGTCTAAACATGTAATGGTAGCTTCTAGGTCCATTTCGAAGGCTTTGAGGGACATTGGGCACACTTTGGCCCTTATAAAGGAGTTTACTCTCCAAGTGTTCTTAGGCGGTAAACTCCCAAATCTTGGGATTTTGATCCGATTTTGATGTTATAAGCACAATCTAAGCTATATAAAACAACTAGATTGGGGTACTCATGATTTGGGATAAAAACCCGAAGATCCGTGAGAGAGACAATGGCTTTTCTCTAGTTGGATATGTAGCTAATGAATGAATATGGCTCAAATTTATATATATAGTCCTGAGATTTTTAGCATAAAATATTTTATCCCCAGAATGAACTCTGATATCATAGAGTATTGGAATAACAGTGTTGCACAAAACCCTTGTTGAACCACTCTCCTAATATCTCCTTAAGTGTTAAACCTGAAATACTCAAACTTATACCCAAAGTCTGGAATTTCTCTGTAACTGTTATAACTTCTATTGGCTTGATATGGTTTGTTCAGAATGGAAATTTCGGGTTGTCACAAAGAGATAGTGCGGAGACAAACACTTCACATAATTGGCCTTTGTTGTTTTCTATTTTATCCAAAATGTCACAACTTACCTATTTCAAATGTACAAGAGTAGAACACATTTTACTCTTACTGTAATGATGTGAAAATTTGAAACAATTTTTCATTTTTCAAACAACATAAAACTCATACAATATTTTCAAGTCTCATATTCATCAAATATCATCATAATTAAACATATCCCAAGATCACAAAATGCAATCCTCTATCAGTGTGTACGGATCATGCCGACGCCTTTCTGCGATCCTCGCTAGTACCTGAAACACATAACACATAACACTGTAAGCATAAATGCTTAGGGAGCTCCCCAAAATACCACATACAACACATATTAGCCACTCGAGGCTATAACTCTGTTTGAACCTCTGGTAAATGTGTCTCAGTGGGACCCTCCAGTCCGATAACTCTGTGGACCCTCTGGTCCTAACTCTGTGGACCTTCCGGTCCTAACTCTGTAACCTTTGAATCATACATGGCACAAATCACATAGAAATCACATCATATAAATAGCATACAAATTACTCTGTCACATAACTCAAATTACCACTCTAGGTAAAGTATTGTGAGAAGACTCACCTCGTATGAACTCGGATAAACTCTCATGCTCGAATTCCCCGACCTAGTCTCCTCTTATCAACATGATAACATCTCAAATCAAAATCCTCTCACGTTCTCATCTCTAATAATGGGTAGAAGACCATTCTACCCCTCTCTGACCTCTCTTGAATCAGCTTGACCAAAACCCCAAGGTCAACTGAAGTCAACTCTAGTCAACGGTTAAACTTTGACCAGAATCGTCGTGTGCATATGGGTGACTCGGCGAGTCCAAGCGTGTCCTTTGAATCCTTCTAAGGTCTCACTCGATTCATTGTGTGAACCTTCCACTCGACGGGTTACCACTGGTCATTAATCGCGGGGCAACCCCGACTCGACTCATTGAGTTCCCTTATGGACACAGCGAGTGCCTTCCATGGCAACACTCAAATGACCTTCTGAGGTCAGATCTATTTCTCTATCCCATAGATCTGATCTTACCACACTCAATAATCACGTAAAGGTCCAATATTTACACTCATGCAACGACCATAATGCTTGTTTTGGTGAAATAGCTTCTAAAATGGCAACCTAGGTTTATATCTACAATGGAACATCATAAAGCAGAATGGTTGGGACTCTCTGGACCTCTTAAGGTCCAGATCTAAGAGTTATTCCACCTTGGGACCTCATAAGCTTCGAATCCAAGCTAAAGAAGGTATAAGAAGACCCTAGATTCAAGTAAATCACCATAAACACGAGATTGAGCATAGATCCATACCTCTAGTAGCCTCTTCTGATTAAATGGTAGCAAATCTGAGCCCCTTAAGCTGTCAAGCTTTCCCTCCTTCCTTCTTTTTTTTGCAAAATCACACTAGAGATGGTGAAAATGGCTTCTTTTCTCTCTCTCTCTCTCTCTCTCTCTCTATGCTCTCTGGTTCTTTGGTGCTCTCAAGGGTGAAGGTGGCCGCAAATGTGGGCCATAAGATCCCTTAAATAGGGCACAAGTCCGAGGATTTAGGGTTTCTGCCCACAACGCGGACTCGTCGAGTCGACTCCCCGACTCGTCGAGTCCCTTCATTAAATCCAGTCAGCAGATCGCAATCCTACTCGACGAGTCTAGGCGTCTACTCGTTAAGTCCCTCTTCTCGACAAAAATAAATAATTAAAATATGATATCTGGAATTCAAGATGTTACAATTCTCCCCCACTAGAATCAGACTTCGCCCTCGAAATCTCGCTCTGCAAACAACTCTGGATGCTGCTCTCGCATCTCCAACTCCGGCTCCCAAGTCAGCTCGGACCCTCTTCGATCTTGCCAGTGGACCTGAACCAAGGGCATCTCCTTGTTCCTCAAAACCTTGATCCTCCGATACAGGATCGCGATCGGCCTCTCAACATAATTTAGGCTCGCATCCACCTGAATATCCTCTAGTGGCACTACCACCGATTCATCGGCTATACACTTCCTCAACTAAGACACATGGAAGGTATCATGTATCTGACTCAACTCCGCAGGTAGCTTTAAACGATACGCTACCTTGCCCACCCTAAAGGACCAATGTACCGGGGCCCCAGCTTTCCCCTCTTCCTGAATCGGATCACTCCTTTCCAAGGAGATACCCTCAGGAGTACGAAGTCACCAACCTGAAACTCGAGCTCTGATCGTCGCCTATCCGCATAACTTTTTTGACGACTCTGAGCTGTCAGCAACCTTTTTCTGACCTGTTGTATCTGCTCAGTCGTCCGAAACACTATCTCGGTGCTACCCATCACTCGTTGCCTCACCTCTCCCCAGCAGATGGGAGTCCGAAACCTCCTCCCATACAACAACTCAAAGGGAGGCATACCAATACTTGAGTGGTGGATGTTGTTATAGGAAAACTCAGCCAATGGTAGGTACGTATCCCAACTTCCTCCGAAGTCCAACAGTCATGCTCGAAGCATGTCCTCGAGCGTCTGAATCATCCGTTCACTCTGTCCATCCGTCTGTGGGTGGTAAGTGGTGCTAAAATGCAACCTCGTACCCAACTCCTCATGGAATTTCTTCCAGAATCTGGAAGTGAAACGTACATATCGATCCGACACAATCGAGATCGGTACTCCATGCCGTGATACCACCTCTCTCACATACATCTCTTCCAGTCTCTCTGTGGAAGAACTCTCACTGATAGCAAGGAAGTGAGCGCTCTTCGTCAGCCGGTTAACGATCACCCAAATTGCATCGACACCCCTCGTGGTCCTCGGCAATTTGGTATTGAAATCTATATAAATCTGTTCCCACTTCCATTGGGGAACCTCCAGTGGCTGCAACTTGCCATGCGGACATTGGTGCTCAGCCTTAACCCTGCGACAGGTCAAGCACCTCTCAACAAACCACGCCACATCCCTCTTCATACAGGGCCACCAATACTCTCTCTTCAGGTTCAAATACATCTTAGTGGCCTCGGGATGAATCGAGAACCTCGATTTGTGTGCCTCCTCCATCAGTATGGCACATGCCCCGCCCGCAAACGGCACCCAAATCCGACCATGAAAGTTCAAAAGACCTCGGATATCGGTAACGAACTCAGATACCTGTCCAATCACCCGCTCTCTCTTGCGGTTCTGCAGTCTCGCAGCCTCTGCTTGGGCCTCTCATATGGTATCCAAGATTGGAGTCATCACCGTCATCCTCATATAAATGTCTCGTATCGGGGCACTCTCTGCCCTACGGCTCAGGGCATTGGCTACAACGTTAGCCTTGCCCGGGTGGTACAGGATCTCGCAGTCATAATCCTCTACCACATCCAACCATCTCCTCTGGCGCATGTTCAGGTTGGGTTGATCCATCAAGTATTTCAAACTCTTGTGGTTGGTGTATATGGTACACCGAACCCCATACAAATAATGACGCCATATCTGGAGGGAGAATACCACTGCTCCCAACTCTAAATTGTGGGTGGGATACCTCGTCTCATGTGACTTCAGCTGCCACGATGCATATGCTATCACGTGCCCTCTCTGCATAAGCACCGCACCCAATCCTGATATAGACGCGTCAGAGTACACCATATAATCCTCCATTCCCTCCGGAAGGGCTAACACCGGGGCTTCACACAATCTCTGGAGAAGAGTCTCGAATGAGGTCTGCTGCTCAGGACTCCAAATAAAAGCAACGCCCTTCCGGGTCAACCTGGTGAGGGGAACGACAATCTTGGAGAAATCCCTGATAAACCTCCGGTAATAGCCGACCAACCCCAGGAAACTCCTGATCTCGGTGGGGGATCTCGGCACCTCCTAGCTCATAACCGCCTCAATCTTGGCCGGATCGACCAATATCCCATTATGGTTGACAAGGTGCCCCAAGAACTGGACCTCTTATAACCAGAAATCACACTTGGAGAATTTGGCGTAGAGTCTCTCCAATCTCAATACTCCGAGAATCTATCTCAGATGCTCCTCATGCTGCTCTCTAGATCTCGAATACACCAGAATATCACCGATGAACACAATCACTGAACGATCTAACATCGGCCTGCACACCCTGTTCATGAGATCCATGAACGTTGTGGGTGCAGTGGTGAGCCCAAAAGGCATCACCACAAACTCATAATTCCCGTAATGAGTCCTGAACGCCGTCTTCGGGATATCCTCATCCTGCACCCTCATCTGATGATATCCTGACCTCAAGTCAATCTTGGAGAACCAAGATGCACCCTGCAACTGATCGAACAGATCATCGATCCTCGGTAGTGGATAACGGTTCTTGATCATCAATTTTTTCAACTCCCGGTAATCAATGTACATCCAGTGTGAACCATCCTTTTTCTTAACAAAAAGGATCGACGTTCCCTACGGTTAGCTACTCTGTCGAATGAACCCCTTTCCCAACAACTCCTGAAGCTGTGAGGATAACTCCTGCATATTTTGTGGCACAAGGCGATAGGGAGCCTTGGCAATAGGCGCTGCTACTGGAACCAAATCAATGTGAAACTCCACCTGCCTCTCCGGAGGCACACCTGGTAACTCCTCGGGGAAAACATCCGGGAACTCGCGTACTATCGGGACCTCCTCGATCGAACTCGGCCTCTCAGCGGCAACTCGCGTGTCCATCACATAGGCTACGAACCCTTTACAGCCCTATTGTAAACTCTTTCTCGCTCTGGCAACCGAACAAAATGCTGACTCGGATCGGGTACCCTCATCGTACACTGTCAGTACTCCCCCACTAGGGTCTTGTATCGTCACCAGCTTGCGCTCACAGTCTATAACAGCTCCAAATCGGCTCAACCAATCCATGCCCACCAAAGATCTCGAGTACACATCCTCGAATCACATTATTCGCATATACCGCTCGCTCGTCGGCTATAGAAACTCGCAGAGGTCGACTCAACGCCTCTCGTCGGATACTGATGTGCTGACTAAACGCTAATGATACGAAAGATCGACTCGCACCCGAGTCAAATAACACCAAAGAAGGTACATAATTCACAAGAAAAGTACCTAAGCATACCACAATATAAGCACAAAATCTCAAACTTAGCAAAAAAACAAAACAATACATACCAGCCACGACGTCGAGCGCTGCGTGAACCTCCTCCGCTGTCAACTGGAAGGCTCTCCCGCGAGCGTTCGGTGCCTCGGCCTTCGCTGGCCGAATCTTGGTAGCTTGTATGGTAGCAGTGGTAGATCCCTGCGGTGCTCCCTGCGTCGACCCCCGCCGTTGTGGACACTCAACCTTCCGGTGGCCGGTCTAGTTACAATGAAAGCAAACTGCAAATCCCTTGGGGCAATCCTTAGCCATGTTCCCCTCCTTGCCACATTTGTAGCAAGACACTGCTCGACAAATCCCTTCATGAATATTGCCGCACTTACCACCAGTGCGGCCCCTCTGGTTCCCTGGTCTCGAATTGGCAGGCTTGGCCCGCTTGGCTGCCGGCTGGGACTGATCCGTTCGCCGATCCCTCCCCTGAGACTCCACCTCCTCCCTGGCCTAAGTCTCGAGCTCGATATCCCCCTTCCAAGCATTCGTATAGAGCTCTGCGAATGTCCGGTACGTCGAGTTCACCACGAACTCGCGAATGTCCCTCCTTAGTATGCTAAGATATCGACTCATGCGTGCCTGCTCAGAAGACACATGCTCAGGGAAGAACATCGCCCTCTCGTGAAACATCCTGCTAATCGTAGTAACATAATCAATACCCTGCTTGAGGGTCAAGAACTCCTGGGCCAACCGTTCCCTTTACTCCGGGGGAACGTACTCATCACGAAACATAGTGGTGAACCTCTCCCAGGTCACCACGGTAAGCTCTACAGAAGTGAAATCCACCGTCACGAACTTCCACCAGTCCTTCCCTCCCAAGCTATCAGATCCTGAGTCCCATCAAACTCTGGTGGCTTCGTGTTGCTAAACTCTCGGTATAGCAACAAGTCACCCCCTGCGGCCTGGCAGTAGCGACGACTGTGGTGGCCGCAGCAACAACATCATCAGTAAGAGCAGTGTACCGCTCATTAAAAGTTTCGATCAACATGGTCTTGATAGACCAAAACATCTCCGGTATCTCAGCTCGGATGGCTGCAACCACCTCCTCATGAATCATCCTGCGGATCTCCTCATCGCTGACATCGCTGCTCTCTGGAGTGTGGCGCGTACTCACCATGATGTCTTTGAAACACAACAAAAAAAAAATTAGAGACCCGCTTGAGTATCCTCGCACTCGATCCCTCAACCCTACTTGTTCCTTAGTACCCTAAAGATTCTTACATGGACTGTTCACTGATCCGGTGTTTCCAGTAGTATGGGCCCTATACTACCTTCCGCAATGCATCAATATTCACTCCAAGTCCTCCTCCTAGGATCCCAGATCACAAGTACTCTATATTTTGCTACGCACAGGCTACTCTCCTATAGGCCACTCATAAGCTCCTCACTGCTACCTACCCGCTCTCGAAGTATCTCATAGTCGCAGTAATCTCCTAGGCTAAGGCATCACAAATCAGGCCACTCTAGTCCTAGATATGAATACCTAGCCTACTCTAGCATGCATAACATATCACATAATATCTAATAACACATAATGTAAGGGTATTTTGGGAAATCACTGTTCGGGCACTGGCTGATCGTACACACTGCTCCCTTCTGCTTTTCTCAAAGTCTTTTACTCTTTTAGTAAAATTGTTTGTTTATGAAAAACTTTCTCAAATCCTCAGCTTGAGTTTCGATACACCCGAAGGTGCATCCGAATCCCTCAAACCAAGGCTTTGATACCAACTTTTAACGACGTGAAAATTTAAAACAATTATTCATTTTTCAAACAACATAAAACTCATACAATATTTTCAAATCTCATATTCATCAAATATCATCATAATTAAACATATCCTAAGATCACAAAATACAATCCTCTGTCAGTGTGTATGGATCATGTCGGCGCTTTTCCGTGATCCTCACTAGTATCTGAAACATAGAACACATAACATTGTGAGCATAAATGCTTAGTGTGTTCCCCAAAATACCACATACAACACATATTAGACACTCGAGGATATAACTCTATTTGACCCTCTGGTCAATGTGTCTCAGTGGGACCCTCCAGTCTCATAACTCTGTGGACCCTTTGGTCTTAACTCTTTGGACCCTCTGGTCCTAACTCTGTGGACCTTCCGGTCCTAACTCTGTAAACTATGAATCATACACGACACAAATCACAAAGAAATCACATCATATAAATAGCATACAACTTACTCTGTCACATAACTCTAATTACCACTCTAGGTAAAGTATTGTGAGAAGACTCACCTCGTATGAAGTCGGATAAACTCTCGTGCTCGAATACCCCAACCTAGTCTCCTCCTATCAATAGGATACCATCTCAAATAAAAATCCTCTCATGTTCTCATCTCTAATAATGGGTAGAAGACCATTCTACCCCTCTCTAACCTCTCTTGAATCAGCTTGACCAAAACCCCAAGGTCAACTGAAGTCAACTCTAGTCAACGGTCAAACTTTGACCAGACTCGTCTAGTGCACATGGGTGAATCGGCGAGTCTAGGCGTGTCCTCTGAATCCTTCTAAGGTCTCACTCGACTCGTCGAGTGAACCTTCCACTCGACGGGTTACCACTGGTCATGAATCGCGGGGCAACCCCGACTCGACTGCTTGAGTTCCCTTATGGACTCGGTGAGTTCCTTCCATGGCAACGCTCAAATGACCTTCTAAGGTCAGATCTGTTTCTCTATCCTATAGATCTAACCTTACCATACTCAATAATCACGTAAAGGTCCAATCATTACACTCATGCAACGTCCATAATGCTTCTTTTGGTGAAATAACTTCTAAAATGGCAACCTAGGTTTATATATACAATGGAACAACATAAAGCAGAATGGTTGGGACTCTCTGGACCTCTTAAGGACCAAATCTAAGAGTTATTCTACCTTGGGACCTCATAAGCTTCGAATCCAAGCTAAAGAAGGTTTAAGAAAACCCTAGATTCAAGTAAATCACCATAAACACGAGATTGAGCATAGATCTATACCTCTACTAGCCTCTTCTGATTAAATGGTAGCAAATCTGAGCTCCTTAAGCCGTCAAGCTTGCCCTCCTTCCTTCTTCCTTGTAAAATCACACTAGAGATGATGAAAATGACTTCCTCTCTCTCTCTCTCTCTTTCTCACTATGCTATCTGGTTCTCTAGTGCTCTCAAGGGTGAAGGTGGCCACAAATGAGGGCCATAAGATCCCTTAAATAGGGCACATGCCCGAGGATTTAGGGTTTGTGCCCACAGCGCGGACTCGTCGAGTCGACTCCCTTCATTAAATCCAGTCAACAAATCGCGATCCTACTCTACGAGTCTAGGCGTCTACTCGTCGAGTCCCTCTTCACGACAAAAATAAATAATTAAAATTTGATACCTGGAATTCCGGATGTTAGACTTACATTTGACAAGTGTTATAAACCTTCTTTAAGATTTGTTACTCAAGTTACAATCTTAGAGTATGACTCTACAAATTGTTTTGGAACGAAGTATGACTCGTCTTCTTGATTTAACCACTTCAACAATTCATGACTCCTCTTCTTAGCCATAAGAATGCACTAAGATGTCATTAGAGGACCAATTGTGATACGGTTTCTTAATCATTAAGATGATCACAAAACATGATAATAAAGTACTCTCCAATCTTTTCAGATTTGAGAAACTTTTATCTTTCTACCTAATTTGATTCTTCTCATTCGTTCTGCCATACATCGAAACTTTTCCAATGTTTTAGAATTATACTTAAACTTATAAGTATAACTATATTTACTAAACTTTAATAAATCATGACGAATAGTCTTATCGATCTTTTGTGGTGGACTTGACCAATGCACAAGAATGTGTACTCGATCCATTAGTCCTTCACTTGACTCACATATACATGTGAATAAGGAATTAATCTTAATTTTCCAAAGATGAAAATTCTCATTTATCATACAACTTGCATGATTCCAAGTTTCGGTCCAATTGAAAACTTGGGTGATGAGATTCTTTCCTTATTTGGTAAATTTAGACACTACCAGAAATGAAAGAATCAAATTCATATTTCCATTATTGCTAGAAACATACAAACATCAATTTTCCGTAAATGTCATTACAAGGAGATATAATAAAAATAAAACAAAATTTTATTTATTTATAAAATGCCGAAAAAACTTTTTCCTTACAATGCAACTTTAAATGAAAACTCTGCTATTACATATTTCCTAGCAATCTATCATAACTCCTACATAGCAACTCAAGAATCTGATCTTCGAACCATGCGATTGAAATCCATCTTCATGATCAGATTCATCATACTCTTCTTTTAAGCTTCCTTCCCTTTGCTTGATCCTGCCAAACATCAAAATGTAACCGAGTCACATTTTGTATTAAGAATCATCAATTAGGAACTTAACAGAGTTAGATAGCAGACTTACCTGAAGCAAAGTCAAACTTTTTGAAATTACCATCCTCATGATATTTCAGGTAAATAGAACAGCTTCGCAACCAATGCCCTTTCCTTTGGAAATAGAACAATATGGACTCTTTGGTAATGGGATTATCTCATACTTAGCCTTTCTCTTTACCATTTGGTCAACCAAGTTGACTGTGGCCGATCGCTTTCCATTGGGAAGAGAAAGCTTTTTTGGATATCCAATGTTACCATTGTCAATGTCCATGGAAGTTTGGGAAGTTGGTCTTCTAATAAAATTTGCTTTACCAGCGCTCCAAATAATTGCTGATTCCGTAGCATCAAGCAAATAGGTAAGATCATTAAGGGTCATGTCATAGTCTGTTACATAGTAGTCCTTAAAGAACTCACTATGTGACTTAAAAAGTGACTATAGAACCTAGTCAACAACCAACTTCCTCAAGACTTTGACACCCAACTCTCCCGGCATGTCAGTATGTGACTTCATCTCCAAGATGTGAGCACACATAGACTTTGCTTTCCAATAGGGCTTGAGTGACCTTGAACTATTGAAGAGCTTGTGGGATAGGGAGAATAGTTGGAGGAGGTGTAGGAAGAGAAGTATGATTTCCATTATCCAACCATGGAACATCATCTTCATTAGGAAAGCTTGTTCCAAGAGATTTAGGATTATCATAGTTGTCTGAACCAGACATCTATAATGAGAGAAATTCAAGTTAGTTGATTTAAAGTCCTTAATATAACTCCCAATATGAAATATTAAGGCTAGGACCCAACACAATATTTTACAACTTGGAAGAGGGATGCCGTAATCCAAGCTATAGAATATTTAAAGGTAGGTGAATGAAGATTCACCACTTTCCACCATGAAAATTGAAATAGAAATTAGGTTTTAATTGGTTTGAAACTCCTAGATCTTTTGAGATTCATTGAAATTTTCAATGGCATGTTTAAATCTCAATTGTGCCCTCTCAAGTGTATGACTAGGATGTCGAGGATCACAAACAAGGTGTGAATAACCATGCAAACATACTTGGTACCCTTAATACTTATCACTTAATCGATGTGCCAGTTAACCACACGCGCTCCACCGATCCTATGATAAACATTAAGTTAAACTTTGCCTACCTTGTTAAATCCAAGCTAGTATGCCGGTTAACCACACGCGCTCCACTACCGACTTAAGCAATGTGCAAAGTGTAATTTCAAGGGTTAGCATGAAATTCACATTTTCCTAAAGTAACTAAGATTGGGAATTTATAAAAGGTTTAGTTACTTTATATTTATCACTATACTTATAATGAAAGTTATAGTCCTTATCCTACCCGTTCAGCTAACGACCCTCCACCAGTCAAGGAAGCAGTGAGTGAGAGTGGACACCCATTAAGCTGTCATTTTATAGGCAACAACCTTATACCCCCTTATAGACCGACTTCGTGAATGAGGCATACTAACGGTAAGACTGACTTGATCTTATACATACATACATATATATATATATATATATATATATATATATATATATATATATATATATATATATATATATATACATATATATATACATATATATATATATATATATATATATATATATATTATTAACTTATAATAATATAAAGTATAAGTGTTGAATTTTAACTTTTAAAACTCTAGGGTTTAGAATTAAAGTTTGTGTGAGACTTTACAAATTCCAAAACTTCAGGGCAAGTTTTGAACAATTCAAAAAAAATTTGGATTTTCATAACTTATGAGTTGAATTAAGGTTTTAAAAACTTTAATGAAGAGACTCTTGAACATCCATAACTTGAGGATAAGTTATGGAGTTCATAAAACAATTTATGATGAAAAAGACTCTTCAATTGTGTAACCTATGAATTTTAATGGATCTTTAAAAGAAATGACTTTTGGTAATCCATAACTTGATGACAAATTATGGACTAGGGATGAGATTTAGAACCAGAAAACAGGACCAGAACCGGAATCAGACCGGAACCGGAACCGTTAGAAATATGTAAAACTGGTCCAGGTCCCGGGTTTAAAGAATTGCTATATCCGGGTTTCGGGTCCTTTGGGTCCGGGTATACCGGGTTTAAGAACCGGAACCGTGTTAAGATCCGGAACTGGGTAAACCGGGTTTACATGATTTTAGACTATAATTTTTTCATTTTTGGGTTTATATTCATTGACTTATAGTCTCTCAAAGTCGGGATATCAAAGCTGGAAATGTTATGTTTTTCAGCTTTTTTTGTATTCTATGATAGTTTTAAAACATGCATATCTCATTCGTTTAAAGTCGGATTGGCATGAGGTTTTTTCCATAGTATAGTTTATAGTTTGTACATGATTTTAGGCTATAATTTTGTCATTTTTGGGTTTATGTTCATTGACTTATAGTCTCTCAAAGTTGGGATATCAAAGCTGGAAATTTTATGTTTTTCAACTTTAAAGAATGGCTCTATCCGGGTTTCGGGTCTGGGTAAACCGGGTTTACATGATTTTAGACTATAATTTTGTCATTTTTGGGTTTATATTCATTGACTTATTGTCTCTCAAAGTCGGGATATCAAAGCTAGAAATTTTATGTTTTTCAGCTTTTTTTGTATTCTATGATAGTTTTAAAACATGCATATCTCATTCGTTTAAAGTCGGATTGGCATGAGGTTATTTCCATAAACTATACTATGGAAATAATTTTCATTCGTTTAAACATGCATACATAATTTTAGACTATAATTTTGTCATTTTTGGTTTCATATTTATTGATTTATAGTCTCCCAAAGTTGGGATATCAAAGCTGCGATTTTTTCTCAACTTTATTTTGTATTTTGTGAAATTTTAAAACATGCATTCGACCCACTTTACCCAGTTCCCCGAGTTTTTCAGTTTTAGACCCACTTTACCTGGTTTCATTCGACCCACTTTGATATTTCCAGGTTTTCTGGTTCTAGACCCACTTTACTCGATACGTTACCTGGAACTGGTTCCTATTTACCGGTCCGGTTTCCGGTCCTAAAAAATCTCGTTAACCTGTTCCCGTGTTTTCCGGGTCCGGGTCTACCGGTCTGGGTTTGGACCCATTCTCATCCCTATTATGGACTCCATTAAAACATTTAGATCAAGAATTAACTAACAAACAATTTTGCAAATAATTCCTATGATCTACCAAAACTCATAAGTGAATGAACAATCATATCAACAATTTCAAGAATTACATAAACACACATAAAACTTGAAATTTTGATAACAACCTTGAAATTGGTTTACCATAATCATTACCACATCAAAAACATGTTTATAAGTCCAAAACAGTTTAAGGTAATGATTCTAGACCAATTCCAGCCTTAAAACTCGAAGATATGCTATCAAGGGGTCCAACTCGTCGAGTATAGGAACCAACTTGACAAGTTGGATGAATTTAGGCATGGACTCGTCGAGTCCCTTAATGGACTCGGCGAGCCAGCTGTCCAGAGAGCATACAAACTTCGATTTTCAGCAATTTGCATCAAGTATAAATGTAAACAAGCCTAGGCTCTGATACCACTCATGGTTTTTTAGCATTCTAACACTCTTCTGGTGTACATGCAACCCTATAAAACTTGGATCTATGTTTTCTCTATTATACATGCAAATATTCAATATTCCAAGGTTTCATCCTAACTAGCATAATATGAAGTAACTATACTACAAAATCCTAGTTAGATGACATACCTTTTGATGTAGCTTGAAGTCTTGAACTTTAAGAGCTCAGCCCCAATAGTGTGGAAGCCTCAAGTGGAATCACAAATCACCAAAAACACCTTGTAAAACTTGAGAGAATAGAATGCACACTAGAAATTGGCCCACTCTTGTTTCCTCACACACTAGTGCCATTTCATGTGCCAAAGACCTCTTTATATAGTATGGAGGATTAGGGTTTCATCAATGTAAACCCTAATACCCATGACCTTTCATTTCCATAGGATCCATGGGTTAAAAAATTCCATGGACTATCCATGCAAGCTTAGCCCAACCTAAGTGAACTTGGCCCATGCTACATATATAAGAGTCCATATTTAATTAGTTCCTTTTGATCACTAAATTAAATCTTGATCAATACTAATTAAATAATATGATTCCATATTAATATATTAGAACTTATAATATATTAATATAAATCATAAACATATTATTCTCAAAAGACTATCCATATAAATTGTTCCGGTGAAGTGCAACCCAAATGGACCATGCCAAATTGGGTCAAGTACATACCAATTTTAGTTATGGAATTAGACACTAATCCAACAATCTCTTCATTGTTATGATTACAGGGATCAACCCAACCAAAATCATCAAGTGACAGTGTTAAGTTCAAGGTCCATATCACAACATTTGGTGCCATCCAGGCGTACACTCAGAGTTACATAACCTTGATACGACTCTAGATGTCAACAAAGAAACCTATGACATTCAAAAGATGAGAAACGAGTTCACTCAGATCAATGTTGTTGCTCGATGGCACACAACCATCTGCATCGGATGGAGAAACCTCCACCCACACACCAACAACACAGACATTAGGTCCAATAACAGGAACTGGTGCAGTAGCAATCATCGCCTTATGGCGACCGTCACCTGTCACAACAGAGCAACTGGTTACAACCATGATTATAGTGCCTCAGTCGATAGAGACTTGACAATCACAACACTGACCTAGTAGTCACAATTATCAACTCAGCAGTCACAATCGGTGGTTTCTCAGCCGCAATCGCTACCACAGCAAGCGGGGACGAACACTTGGTCCCCAGCATACTGTCATCTGCATAATACCTAATGTCGAGCTATCAGTTCTCTCCAATAGCGGGAATGCCGCACAATTCACTCTTCGCTCAACAACCTCTAATGTTTAACCCCTACTTCCAGCATTTGCAGGGATCCATCCCCCAATGGCTGTTGTCCAAGAATCCAAACCTCACTTGTTAGTGGCGCAACAGTTCAACACACATGCTCACCAGCCTCATGGGTCGAGTCTGAACATGCTCCAACAACTGAAATTAGGCTCATAGCTATAGCAAAGCATGCAATCAAGCTCTCAACATCAACCGTACATCTCGCAAGCAACGATGTACAACCAAGCATACAGGAACTTGTATTATGCTCAACAATTCATGATGTATGGTGGTTTTCTATATACACACATGGAAAGCCTGGTGAGAAGCATTAGCTCTGTTTTTTGCCAAGAGCTCTTGCAGTATGAGATCCCACACTCGGAGATGATACCAAACATCCCCAAATATGACAGTACAACTGACCCTAACGAGCATATCGACAATTACGAGTGGACGATGACGTCGCTGAGGATGGACAATTGGTTCATTTACACGTATTTCTCTATTACGCTATCGAGAAACACCGACAAATGGTTCAAGGCACTGCAACTGGGAAGCATCTTGAGGTTCGAGCAGTTACGATACCTTATCCTCAAAATTTTCATGCAACTAAGGAAGGGCAAGGGAGATGCGTGCAAAAAGAAGGAAAGTCGATACAAGCATATTACGATAGATTCACTATGGTGATGCTCAACGTCCCAGTCCATGAGGAGTTCCTTGTACATGGCATGTTCTCCCAAGACCTACTCCATAGCCTTTTTTCGAAGAAGATGCAAGGGAAGGTACCTCGGTCGAGAGAGTAGCTCAAGTACAGAGTCAACAAGTATCTTAGACATATAAAAGGTGAAGAGAGAAATGAATCGAATCTAAAAGTTGTTGCCAACGCGTACATTAAGCAAGAAGAAGCTGTCTCTCGTCCAAACACTGTCCATCGAGAGCGCTAGGACGGAGGCCACGACAAGCATAATTGGTACTCACGACACCCATCTGGGAGATATCGTCCGTTTGGTAAAGACGGGCACCGAGGCAACAAAATCGATGTCCACACCATCGAGAAAACTCCTTCAAAGATGGAAAAAGAATAGGGCATGTATTATGAGTATCACAAGAGTAAAACTCACGATACCAACGAGTGCACGGTGCCGAAGAAATAGATTGAATAAAAGAAGCTAAAAGGTGACCTCTCTGACATCACAAAGGACCTGAGATCCAATTTCGATCCTGATCAGAAGAATGCTCAAGCTCAGAAACACGCAAGCAAGCACATATAGAAAAAAGAATACATCTTCAACATTTTCAGGCCACGTAAGAGGGCCGAACCCCACAAAGCAAAGGATGAAACCAAGGTATTATCTGGCAACATACTTAATATCAAATTTCCGATTGATGACCCAAGGCCATCAAATTGGGATCCCAGGAATCGACTCATGATTACTACCTGCATACGCCAAACTCAAGTTCACAGTGTATACATAGACAATGGTAGTAGCACAAACATACTATATGAGCATTGTCTTAAGGTTGTTGCCCACCTCCTGGAAAGAAGGATTAAAATCCCATATAGGCAGACCATTGATAGGCTTCATAGGGCACAACCTAGACCACTAGGCACCATACATTTTCCACTTACATTGGTCAGTCATAATGGGAGGGTCAGCCCAATTGTTGCCATTAACCCACGAGCACAACACTGACCCTAAGTCACTGCCGCACTAGAGCTAGTGCGAGCGCCAAAAAATTTAATGGACGATTGTCAAATAGAGAAGCACATCATCCATCCAGATTACCTGGAGCAAATAGTCTGAATAGTTGCCAACCTATCGGAAGAATCGAAGCTAAAACTAGTTTCCCTGTTGAAGTACCATTCTAAGGGTTTTGCATGGAAACCAGAGGACATGGTAGGAGTCGACTGCGAGGTCATCGAGCACGTCTCGAATATTCTTCTGTGGAGCACCCCCATCAAGTGAAAAAAGAGAGGGAAAGTGGGTGATATAGTCAAGGCAATCAATGCATAGGTGGCAAAGCTGGTGGATGTAGGCATCCTCCAAGAGGCAATCTTTCCTACCTGGATAGCAAACCCAATTATGGTAAAAAAAACACGATGGATCATGGCGGATGTGTATTGACTATTCCGACTTGAACAACGCCTGTTTGAAGGATCATAACCTCCTCCTAGAGGTAAATCAAAAGATCGAATCCTTAGAAGGATTCCAGTTCAAGTGTTTTCTCGATGCCTACAAAGGCTACCACCAAGTCCAAATGAAAAAAGAAGATGAAGAGAAAACAACCTTCCATACCGATCATGACACCTTTTGATACTGATAAATGCCATTCGGCCTCAAGAACATCGGGGTAACCTACCTGCGCCTGATGGAAAAAGTGTTTGCGAACCAAATTAGAAGGAATGTTTAGGTATATGTCGATGATATGGTCATCAAGAGCCATGATGAAGCATCACTGCTCCACGATATCGAGGAAAATTTTCAAACCTTGACAAAGGCGTCAATGAAACTTAACCTGGGAAAATGAACTTTCGGGGTGGAGGAGGGCTAGATCTTGGGTTATCAGATAACCAATGAAGGAATATCGCCCAACCAGGCCAAAATATAGGAGTTCTTCGACTCTGAAACCCCTCACAACCTCAAGGGAGTGCAAGAGATCAACGGAAGGCTAACAACGCTTGGTAGGTTCATTTCCAGGTTAGCCCAAAAATCCCTCCCACTTTTCCAAACTTTGAAGGGTGCATCAATAAAAACCAATTCGATGGAAACCAGAGGCTGACAAGGCCCTGCAGCATTTAAAAGAAGCTCTACACCAACTCCCGACCATGGCGAGCCCCATGCTGGGAGAAAACTTTCACATGTACTTGGCAGCATCCAGTGAGGCCATATCGTTGGTGCTAACTGTTGAAAGAAACAATAAGCAATTTCCAATACATTTTGTGAGCAGAGCATTATAGGGACCCGAGCTTAATTACCCAATCCTAAAGAAGTTGGTTCTTGCATTAATCTTTGCGACCAGACGACTTAGACGTTACAGATCAAGGTTTTGACCGGGTACTTGAAAAAGCAAATCCTGTTAAGGCCGGAGAAGTCGGGACATCTAGCGAAATGGGCAATCGAGCTAGGAAAGCATGCTATAAACTATCGATCACATACCAGAATCAAAGCCCAATCACTAGCAGACTTCCTAGTTGAGATCCCCGATACACTTAAGAATATCCCGATGGTCCTACCAATAGATCCTTTAGAGGTGGAGGCGAGCCGAGATGTCTAGGAACTGCACACCGATGGTGTGAAAAGCAAAGAAGGGTCAGAAGCAGTCCTAATCCTCAAGAACCCCAATGGCTATGAAACCATTTATGCTTTACACTTCAACTTCCAGGTGTCCAACAACGGGGCCAAATATTAAGCGCTCATATTAGGTCTTCGGCTAGCTCAAGAACTTGGAGCAAAACACCTTGCAGCCCTCAATAAATCTCTCCTCATTACCAACCAGGTTAATGGTACGTGTAAGGCCAAGGATCAATGGATACAAAAGTACCTCAACATAGTGAGAGATTTGGCACAATCATTCAAGAGCTTCTTGATCAAGCGGATCCCCCAGGGTGAAAATGCGAGGTCTGACGCTCTCAACAAGCTGGCCTCAACATCGTTTGATCACCTAAACAAGAAGGTCCTTGTAGAAATTCTCCCGGAAAGAAACATTGACAACAAGCAAGTTGATTTCATTACGATAGCCCCAAATTGTGTTGGAATAGTGTCTAAGCCCGTAACTATATTTGGTATGTACTTGACCCAATTGTGCATGGTCCTTTTGGGTTGCCTTCTCTAAAGCAACTTGACAAGGTAATTTAAGGAGAAAGGGAGAGTATTATGATTTATTAATATATTATAAGAATAATATATTAAAGGAGAAATCATATTTATTTAATTAGTATTGATCATAAATTAATTAGGAATTAATTTGGTGACCAAAAGAGATTAATTGAATAAAGGGGTATAAACTGTCAAATGTATGATAGTTGAGTTTTGGGTTAAGGAAACCTAATGGGCTTGAGGGGGAACGAAATTATGATGAGTATCCATCATATTTTCGTCCAAGGCCTTATTCCAGAAGGTTCCTTGGGCTGCTTGGTGGCTAAGATGTCCGTTAGGGTTTAGACTGAAACCCTAGTAACCTGTAAGTATAAATAAGACCCCTAGGGCTTTGAAATCGGCTACCAATTGATTCTAAGAGAACCCTAGGCCGATTTCTATCTTCTCTCTCCCTCTCTCATATTGCCTTCTTGCTTGTGGAGTTTGTGAACCATTAGAGGAGTTGCATTTGTGACTCTAAGCTCAAGAGAAGAAGAGAAGAGGATCTAAGCCAATACTTGAAGAGGTAAACATCTAGATCTGATTCTACATGTTGTTTTTGTTATTTGTATGCTAGATTAGGGTTTGTAAGTCTTGGAATCAAAGCATGTTCAATAGAGAAACCTAGATCCGAGCATTAGGCTTTGTATGAGCACATAGGAATGTTTCTTATGCATAAAACCCATCAGTGGTATCAGAGCCTTGATTCGTTTCAGTTGTATGTGATGCTTAACTATTTTGTTTGCTAAAAATCGAGTTTTTGGCCTCTGCCCGACTCAACTCGGCGAGTTGGCCCTTACTCGGCGAGTTCAGAGCTGACTCGGCAAGTTCGAGCGTCAGACAGAGGGTATTTCGGGATTTAGCTGCTGTTTTGACTTGGATTTAATGCCTAATTCGTTTTTTGAAGTTAAAATCCGATTTTTATCTTAAATTAATGATTATCCTTGCCAAAACAATAGATAATTTCAAATCTTTTAAATATTGGTTGTTTATGTGATAAATATGGATTATTTAAAGTTATTTGGTAATTATCTAATAACTAAAATAAGATTAGGTCAAATATAGATAATTATGAAATTAATTGCTTAATTTGAATTATTTGTTATTTGATCCCTTATGTTTTGAAAAGTTCAAGACTTTACCTCAAGTTTTGAAATTTGGATTTTGTAATTAAAAGTTTAATTTTGAATAATTTAAATTTCAAACCCTTAGAATTTTACAAGTTTAAAATTCAACCCTATACTATTATATATAATTACAAGCTTAATTAATATATATATATATATATATATATATATATATATATATATATATATATATATGTGTGTGTGTGTGTGTGTATAACTTAAATGCTAGTCTTACTGTTAGTAGGCCTCATTCACGAAGCCAGTCTATAAGGTAGGTATAAGGTTGCTGCCTATAAAATGGCGCTTAATGGGTGTACAGTCACACCTACTGCTTGCTTGACTGGTGGAGGGTCGTTAGCCGAACGGGTAGGATAGGGCAACCCTCTCCTCATTAAAAGTATAATGTTAAATATAAAGTAACTACATGTTTTACAAATTCCCATTCCTAGTTACTTTAGGGTAAAATGTGAAAATGATGCTAATCCATGGAATTACACTTCGTACCCTTGTCAAACGTTGATGGAGCGCGTTTGGTTAACCAACACATCAATTTGGGGATGACATTGGTAGCGAAGGGTGACTCGATATTTGTCATAGATAAATGGAGCATGTGTGGTTTACCGGCACATTGATTAGGTGATAGAGACATTGAGTGCACCATGTTGATTCGCATGGCTATTCATAAATTTGTTTGTGATCCTCGGTATCCCAGTCGCAAATTTGAAATGCATATCGAGATTTAAACATGCCATTGAAAAGTTCAATGAATCTCAAAGATCTAGGAGTTTTCAATACATTTAAAACCTAAATTGCCTTTTTGTTTTTCATGGTGAGAATTAGTGAATCGTCATTCACTTACCTTCAAATTATTTACTTTTAGAGTACGACATCCCTTTCTAAGTTGTAAATAATATTGTTGGATCCTAGCCCTAATTTCTCATTTGGGTGTTTAATTAGGGATTCATTTCTAATCAAACTTTGTTCCTTTCCTTATTCAGATGTCTGCAAACAACAATAACAAAAACGCTTCTGGGTCATTCTTGTTGATGAACTTGTGTCAGAAAGTGACATTTGATGGTTCAAACTTCAACGAGTGGATGAGGTATATTCGCATGATCACACGCTACGAGGACAAAGAATATGTCCTCGATGAAAAGCTTGAGAAGATCATCCCAGATGTTGCTACTCATGAAGAATTGGCCGCCTTTGAGGCCCATGAGCGTGATGCCACGAAAGTTCACTGCATCATGCTGGCCACCATGAACCTCGAACTCCAAAACTCCTATGAGGACATGTATCCGTATGAAATGCATCAGGATTTGCTGGACAAGTATCACCTGAGTGCGAGGCAAGAGCGCTATGAGATCATTACTAACATGATCACCGCTAAGATGGGGAGTGGAGAATCCCTAACCTCTCATTTGCAGAAAATGCAGAGGTATGTTGATCGTCTTCTCAAACTTAATGTTAACTTTGATGAGGATTTGGCTATCGACATAATCCTCCACTCTTTGCCCTCCTACTACAACCAGTTTAGGATGACCTACCACATGAACAAAGAGGAGGTCTCCTTGAGCAAGCTCAAAGGACTTTTGAGGACTGCTGAGAGCAACCTCAAAGACAAATCCGTTGCACCGTCCCCTGTTGTGGCCGCTCCTGTGATGGCAATACGTCAAGGAAAGGGTAAAAAGAGGAAGGCTCCATGTAAGAGCCACCATAAGGGGAAACCCCATGATGGATCGTCCTCAAGTGGGACCAAAGCAGGCCCTACTAAGCCCTCTTCCGATCCTAAAGAAGCAGAGTGCTTCTATTGCCACTGGAAGTGAAGCTGCCCACAATATCTGCAAGACATAAGAGATGGGAAGATTAAGCCCACCTTTGCAGGTATGTATTCTATTAAATCTAATAACTCATCATTTGCTACTTCATGTGTTCTTGATACAGGGTGTGGTTACCACATTTGTTCTGATATGCAGGGCCTAAAAAGAAGTAGGGACGTGGAACATGGAAAGATGAACCTGATTATGGGAAACAAAAGATCGTCGCCTGTGACCAAATTCAGTGTTTATTCTTTAGTGTTGAGTAATGAGTTAGGGATAGATTTAGACAATTGCTGTTATTCGCCAGATATGGCAAGAAACATTATTTCATTTCACGGGTTGTTTAGACAAGGTTTCAAATATTCTTTTGATAATAGTAATGGTTCTATTAACGTTTATTTGAATGGTGTCTTTTATTTCAATGCATTACCTTGTAATGGGATTTATGAATCTGTGATGATTGTTGATAATTTAGGAAATAATGTTTTGAATATCGATTCATCTACTAGTCTAGACAAAGCATGCTTGTGGCATTGTCGCCTTGGCGATGTCAACAAGAAACGCATAGCCCAACTCCAAAAGGATGGAGTGTTGGAGTCATTCGAACTTAGGGACGATGACACGTGTGAATCTTGTTTACTTGGGAAGATGACCAAGTCACCCTTTACTAGCACTTGTGAAAGGGGTGAGGGTTTATTGGATCTTGTGACAACTGTCAATTCAGGTCATTCTCGGACTCATGCATCTTTATAAAAACCATTCATGCACAACATGCCATGGCCTAGTAGTATAAATTAGGTCAAAATCTTGCATAAACTAGGATCCAACTAAGATCTAGGACTAATATACTTGACACTTACGATTCTAGTAAGTTGCTTAACTACAATAGGAAATGCCAATGCTATAATTAGAATGAAACTTCAAACTTTGTTACAATTGAAAAAGGGTATAAAACCCTAAGAATAAATTAAAATATTCTAATTATACTTCAATAGGATGGTGAATATCAAACAATATTCCAAAAACCCTAAAGAGCCAAAAATCCAAATTTATAAATCTTAAAGCTTAAAAACTTTATAAAATTTGGCTATAAACTTTCTAATATCAAATTTTTATTAATCAAATTATGGATTATAATCAATGAAATAGAAATTAAATTATCATGCAATAATCATAATTTATTTGTTAAAAACAAGATTTTTAAATAAATCAAGAATTGCTTAATAAACACTTTTATAAAAATTAGGGTTTTTATAAAAATAAAGGAGAGAATTTTATAAAATTTGAATTTAGGAGAGAGGAGGCTTAATGCATGTAAAATCCTGCCACTCTCCCCTCCCCATGCCCTCTCTCTTCCCAAAACTCAATTATTAAGATCAAACCCTCACACTTCCTCTTCTCTCTTCACACTCTCTCACACTCCACCCTCCTAACACACAAACTCTCTTCCTCTCTCTCTCTCTCTCTCTCTCTCTCTCTCTCTAACCCACTAAAATCCTCCCTTCCTCTGCCATAATTTCGAGATTTAGGAGACCTTGAAGTGTTCTTGCTTCTCTCAAGATCAAAACCAAGGTAAACAACACAATCCTCTCTCATAGTTTCATGATTTTACTTCCTCTTCTTCATGGTTTTCTCTACTCTTTGGATTCTATGCCCTTCAATGGCTAGAAATCCTTACTTTTTCCCTTGTGGTTTGTAGATTCTCACCATAACACAATGCATGTGTTTGAGATGGTGAAAATCTCGGATCAAACCCATGCAAGGAGTGAAAAAGATGCACATGTGTTCATGTGACTTCAAAACCGAGTATTACATCTTCTTCTCCATTTCTTTGTGTTCTTGCATGAACAAAAGCATTTAAACCATTTATAGTACATCTTGGATGCTCATTCACTCCATGCATGTGCTAGAAAGCGGACCTTAACAGAAGCATTTATGTTGTTCTTGTCAAAATACCCTAAGAATGCACTCAAAGCAAACATGCAATCTGCCAGATTACTTTGTTCAACTTTGAATGACCATAACTCGGTCATTACTTAACCAAATCATGATATTCTTTTTGTATTGGATAGTTCCACGAGTTAAACTTCAAACCCAACTGGTCTCACTGTAAAATATTAAATATCCGATTTTTGGCAATTTTTACAAAATGGTTGCGCAAACAGCTCTTTTTCTGTGATCATCATTTTTTCCTTGCATGATCAATGGCCTTAAACCCAACCATAAATCTGGGGAAAAATACTTTAGAAACTTAACATATCCAGTGAATCATGGCTGAAATTTTGTGGCTTAAAACCCTACTGAATGGGCTACACAAATTCATGAACTTCAGCCACATTTACATCTCATGCACCATTGCATGCAACATTTCTTAACTTGTTTGGGTTCAATACCCCTATTTCCCTTCTGAATAAATTTTGAACATTTTTCCTTTTGAAAGCCCTCACATGCATGTGATAATCTGGAAAATTTTAAGAGCTTTTATCATTTCTTTGATTTATTAAAATTATTGCAAGAAACCAAGGGCATAAATCACCTAAGATACTTCCAGAGGTCAATAAATCCGGAATAAATTCATGGATGACCCTTATCGTGAATAATGACCCCTCACTAAATTTCATCAATTTTTTTTGCTGTTTGGTATGATTTCCGATTTTCTTTTTGTTTGGGTATAATAAATCACAAAACTACTTTAGAGATTGTGAAAATTGTATCTAACAATTTTCGCAGCCCTTACCTGTGATGCGTGACTCAGAAAAATAATTTCAACATTTTTCATCATGCCTTATTGTTTTTCCCGATTTTTAGTAATTATAATGGCCTAAAAATAGGAAAAATAGTTCTGATTATCCAAAATTCATGAAAATTTACCAGAACATCATTTTGTACAGTAGGAGGTTGAGGATTTTTCTCCACTATAAACTATTTTTCTCTTAATTTCTAAAGTTAATTACACTTAAATACACATAAATACCCAAAACCGGATTATACGATATGAAAACCACTTTTGGTATTTTTCCCAGGTTATTTATACTGTAAATGATGTTACAAAAATTTTTGCTATTTTATTTTAACTGTTTAATATTATTTCTTCAATTAATGATTATTTAAAGGAATAAAACAAAGAAATATAGAAATACCAACTGAAAAATATCTTTTATATTTTTCCCAGCCTAGTTATGTATAATAACAGTTAAATAAAAAGTTTGGGTAATTTTGGAAACTGTTTTCTATTTATTTCAATTTTTATTGGAATAAATGCTCAAAAATCATAAAATATAATTAAACAGCTTGGAAATCCATTTTTATATTTTTCCCAGCTTAGTATTATGTAATAACAGTTAAATAAAAAGTTTGAGAATTTTTATCCTTTGAATGCTATTTTTTGTGAATTTATGTTGTTATAAAGACTTAAAAATTTGGAAAATTTATATTCCAAAGTTGTAATTAATCGCACGACTTGTAGAATTTCATTATTTCAGAAAAAGTGTAACCAATTAATATAAAATCCAATACTAAAACATAAATTGGCAGTTCACTATATGTAGAGTTTAATATATTAGCATTAGATTTCGACATGGAAACTCACTAGTGTGTGTTTGATGTCGTAGGATCCCGGTAGTAAGACGTTGGTGCATTCCGAAATACTACTTGTATCTACTCGAAACATTGTGAGTATTCACGCACTACCCTATTTTCCGTTTTATGTTTTGGGGTGGAAAAGCATGCCCAGAAAAACTATTATTTGCATGTTGTATTTAAATTGATTTGTATCAAACACAATTGCTATTGTATTGCTATGTTTCTCTATGTATGTCTATGCAACATGGAACATGAGAACTTATCGTACTAAGGCCCTTCCCTTATCTCTAACCATTAACTCTTTGAGCCAATGGTCATTATGGATAGCGCTATTAGGAATTGACAACTCCTCACTCGCCCTACTGCTGGAGTGCATGATACCATATTCATCTATGGAACGATAAGCATAGATCTCGATAGGGCTTCATTCATAGGTTTGGTTGAGACTCATTGTTTGCTCATATACATACAAACCCGTTTCTCGTTATAGCAATAAACTTGTATTCATTAATAGCAATCAACTTTGTTTATCATGAAAGCAATGTACTTGTATTTACGAAAAGCCTTATTTCAAGCTCGATTTTATAAAGTTGTGAACTCACCAACTATTTTCATAGTTGACGCTCGTTTTACATGCTTTTTCAGGAAATAATTAGTAAGTGGATGTAAAGATTCATCATCATAGAGCATGCTGCATCGTGTTTAAGCTATTATGAAGTTATATTTTGAACAATGTTGTTTTGGAAAAACTTGTACTTTGTTTCTTTTAAGCTATGGGTTGTAAACTTTTAAATACTGCTATGGTGATGTATCCTTATCTTTTGCAATGAAACCGTTATCGCTGTCATATCTTGCGTTTCCGCTTTAGCGGGGTGTGACAGATCTCATACACGCCAATGTGTGTGGGCCCTTTAGATCCACCACAAGGGATGCTTGCCGCTTCTACGTGACTTTTATAGATGATTATAGCAGATATGGATATATCTACTTAATCAAGCAAAAGTCGGAAACCTTTAAAAAGTTCAAAGAGTTTAAGAATGAAGTGGAGAATCAACTGGACAGGAAAATCAAGATCCTTCGGTCAGACCGAGGAGGAGAGTACCTAAGTCTTGAGTTTCATGACTATCTAAAAGAATGCGGAATTGTTTCGCAATTGACGCCTCCGAGGACGCCACAATTGAATGGTGTGGATAAGAGACGTAATCGGACCTTGTTGGACATGGTTCGTTCTATGATGAGTCGAACTTCGTTACCAATAGCTTTATGGGGGTATGCCTTAGAGACTTTCGCCCATATACTTAACTTAGTTCCCACCAAGAAGGTTGCCAAGACTCCTCACGAGATGTGGACATGGAAGGCTCCCTTATTGGCACATATCAAGGTTTGGGGTTGCGAGGCTTTCATAAGACGAGAGACTCACGAAAAACTAGAACCTCGTAGTGAGAAGTGTTATTTCATCGGCTATCCGTAGAAGTCTTTTGGCTACCTTTTCTATAGACCGAGTGACAATGTTGTCTTCTTTGCTAGAAGAGAAGTTTTCCGAGAAAGGGAATTGATAAGCCAAAAAGACAGTGGGAGGAAAATTGAACTTGAAGAAATTCAAGATCAAAGCGATGAAGGAACCTCTGACACTGGCATTCAACTTAATGAGGAAACTCCTGTTGAACCTGTTGACGAGTCCTTACCTCTTCGACGTTCCACTAGGGCTAGTGTTCCACCCCAGTTGTATGGATTTCATATTACTACTGAAGGGGATACATTTATTAGTGATAGTACACTAGTAAATTTGGATGAACCTAGCAGCTATAAGGAAGCCATTGCAGGCCCGAAGTCTGCTAAATGGAAAGAGGCGATGGACAGTGAGATTCAGTCCATGTACGAAAACAAAGTTTGGAATTTGGTTGATAATGTACCGGGTCGTAAGACAGTCGGGTGCAAGTCGATCTTCAAGAAGAAGACGGACATGGATGGGAAAGTGCATACTTATAAAGCGCGATTGGTTGCGAAGGGTTTACTCAAACTCCCGGAGTTAACTATGATGAGACCTTTTCACCAGTTGTGAAGATAAAGTATATTAGGGTGATGCTTGCAATAGTTGCGTTTCATGATTATGAAATATGGCAGATGGACGTAAAGACCGCTTTCCTTAATGGAAAGTTGGCTGAGGATGTTTACATGAATTAGCCAGAGGGTTTTGTCGATGCGAAGCATCCAAATAGAGTATGCAAGCTTGAGAAATCCATTGATGGATTGAAACAAGCGCCTCGCAGATGCAATCTTTGTTTTGACGAGAAGGTTAAAGAGTTTGACTTTCTGCGAAGCGAAGATGAATCTTGTGTGTATGTCAAAGCCAGTGGGAGTATAGTGAGCTTCCTCATATTGTATGTCGACGACATACTGCTCATAGTAAACGATGTCCCAACGTTGCAGGAGGTCAAGTCCTGGCTTGGGAAATGTTTCGCTATGAAGGACCTCAGAGAGGCTGCTTATATTCTGGGAATAAGAATAGTAAGAAACATGGAAAAGAGACTAATAGGACTTAGTTAGGATACATACTTGGATAAGGTACTAAAGCGTTTTAGTATGGAAAATTCCAAGAAATGGGAGTTGCCAACCAAAGCAATACCAAGCTAATTAAGACTTAGAGCCCGAGTACAGAGGCAGAGATAGCTGATATGAGCCGAGTACCTTACGCTTCCACAGTAGGCTCTATCATGTACGCTATGACTTGTACTCGCCCTGATGTGGCCTTCGCTTTGAGCATGGTCAGCAGATATCAAGGGAATCCTAGTAGAGGTCATTGGATCGCAGTCAAGAATATTCTTAAGTACCTTCAGAGGACCAAAGAATGGTTTTTAGTCCTCGGTGGGAGTGATGACTTAAGGGTACGAGGGTACAGTGACGCTAGTTTTTAGACGGATCGGGATAATTTTCGATCGCAGTCGGGCTGGGTCTTTACCCTAAATAGAGGAGCAGTGACTTGGAAAAGTTCCAAGCAAGAGACCGTAGCTGATTCAACGTGCGAATCAGAGTATATTGCGGCAAGCAAAGCGTCAAAGGAGGCTATATGGTTGAAGAACTTCATTGGAGACCTTGGAGTTGTGCCATCCATAAAGGAGCCGATGGAAACTTTCTGTGATAATGAAGGAGCGGTTGCCTTGACCAAGGAACCGAGAGATCATGGTAGATCTCGACATATTGACAGAAAATACCATTTTATCAGACATCGGGTAGAAGAGGGACTCCTCGTTGTGAAGAGGGTATCATCAGAAGAAAACCCAGCAGATCCCATTACGAAGGGACTGAGTAGGGGCAAACACTTGCAGCACGCTAGGAGCATTGGGCTGAAGGATGATATAAATTTGGATTAGAAAGGAAACGTGTAATAGATAGTTTGTACTTAACATTTGATGAATAAATAAAATTGTGTTATTTATGAGTATTGCTACTATCTTGTGTTGGTTATTTATCTATTGTTTCCATTTTGCATGTTTTGACTTCCTGAATGATAGGATTATTCAAAAAGGTCCACAGTCGGTCATATTTTGGAAGTAGATATGAATGAAGATTGTCATGAATTGTTTGTAGATTGTCTAAAAGGTTTTGGACATAGCAAAGGTTTGCTGCAAAGTTCATGAGTGCTTATGAATATGATTTGAGCATTGGAATAAACCCGAGTTTGCTGTATCACTTCGTGGTGTTTTTGTTGGAATAGTTTCTAAGGCTGCAACTATATTAGGCAAGTATTTGACCCGATTGTGCATGGTCCTTTTGGGTTGCCTTCACCATAGCAACTTGATAGGATGACTTATTATGAGAGAATAGATATTATTAATATATTATAAGAATAATATAAAGAATAATAATATTGTTATTTGATTAATATAAGTCATAAATTAATTAGTATTAATTTGGTGACTTAAAGAGATTAATTAAATAAGAGGGTATAAACTGTCAATTGTTTGATAGTTACACTTTGGGCTGTAAATCCTTATTGGATAGAGGATGGACGAATTCTAGGGCTTGGGATAGCCTCAAATTCGTCCAAGGCTTATCTAAGGAAAGGATTTGGATTGCTTTAAGGAAAGATTATCCAACTAGGGTTTAAGGGTGAAACCCTAGGAGCCTTACAAGTATAAATAGACCCCTAGGGCAAGGGAAATCACCACCTATGCTAAAGCAAAGAACCCCTGGCCGATTTCTAATCCCTCTCTTCTCTCTCAAATCATCCTCCTTGCTAGTTGGTGTTTGTAAGCCATTAGAGGAGTGACAATTGTGACTCTAGAGCTCCAAGACAACAAGATCAAAACAAGAGATTCAAAGGTAAACTTCTAAATCTGATTTTGTATTGTTCTTATACCTAATTAGCCATTAGAAGTCTTGGATTCAAAGCATGTTTAATTAGAGAAACCTAGATCCAAGCATTAGGGTTTTGCATGTGCACATAGGAAAGTTCTTATGGCTAAAACCCATCAGTTTTACCTTAAGTGATTGCAAAGCGATAACATCATATAGTCTTAAAACTTAGAGATATGGTTGTTGTTTGCTGGTTGGTGATGCATTGATAATGTGTAAACGCATCAGTAACTTGATGTTATAAAATGCATTATTGTGTGTGATTCAGTTAGTGAATAATAGATGCATATGAGTCGAAGTTGATATGTTCCTTTTGTTCTATGAGAATAAAAGTGATATCTTGGCCACTTGATGATTTGTTTTGACTTATGTGTCGGGCCCGGTCAGGATGAAATTGATGTGTTCAACTAAATTCTATGTCAAACAAATCGGAAATGAAGGAACTCCTGCTAGACAATAAGCATTGTCAGCAGGATATCCAGAACAGAGGATTATATAATCCCTTATCTAAAGGAAAAGTTGATCAGAGTTGACAGCAGAGTATAAGAGTTACGATTGCTAATCGGATTCTGAAGTCATATGTGAGATATAGTTACTAGACTTATCCTAGTGGGAGACTGTTGGAATACTGTTTAAGCCCGTAACTATATTTGGTATGTACTTGACCCGGTTGTGCATGGTCCTTTTGGGTTGCCTTCTCCAAAGTAACTTGACAAGGTAATTTAAAGAGAAAGAGAGAGTATTATGATTTATTAATATATTATAAGAATAATATATTAAAGGAGAAAACATATTTTTTTAATTAGTATTGATCATAAATTAATTAGGATTTAATTTGGTGACCAAAAGAGATTAATTGAATAAAGGGGTATAAACTGTCAAATGTATGATAGTTGAATTTTGGGTTAAAGAAACCTAATGGGCTTGAGGGGGAACAAAATTATGATGGGTATCCATCATATTTTCGTCCAAGGCCTTATTCCAGAAGGTTCCTTGGGCTGCTTGGTGGCTAAGATGTCCATTAGGGTTTAGACTGAAACCCTAGTAACCTGTAAGTATAAATAAGACCCCTAGGGCTTTGAAATCGGCTACCACTTGATTCTAAGAGAACCCTAGGCTGATTTCTAGATTCTCTCTCCCTCTCTCATATTGCCTTCTTGCTTGTGGAGTTTGTGAACCATTGGAGGAGTTGCATTTGTGACTCTATGCTCAAGAGAAGAAGAGAAGAGGATCTAAGCCAATACTTGAAGAGGTAAACATCTAGATCTAATTCTACATGTTGTTTTTGTTATTTGTATGCTAGATTAGGGTTAGTAAGTCTTGGAAACAAAGCATGTTCAATAGAGAAATCTAATCCGAGCATTAGGGTTTGTATGAGCACATAGGAATGTTTCTTATGCATAAAACCCATCAAACTGGACTATAACTTTCACATATTATTTGCTTGATAGGATTCTTCCAAACGATCCCACATAAGCTAGAAAGCTCAAGATCAAGGCACCACAATTTGTTGGAAGAGATGTGTAATTATACAAGAGCGGATACTTGCTGTTGTGGCTTAAATATGTATCCAAATCCAAAGGGAAGACGCTCTTGGAAGAAAGCCATATAGAGGATGTTAGAGCACACGAGAGCGCACGGCCACTCACCGGAAAAGTACTCCTCCTTGGAGTATGCTGGTCGGAGGTCTACAAGGACACAACCAAGCTCACAAAAAAATACCCGGAGTGCCAGACTTTCGCCACTTTCCAGAACTAATCCTCCATGCCACTCACCAGTCTCAGCAGCCCATGGCCTTCTCATTAATAGGGTATAGACATTGTTGGCCCATTCCCTATCTACCTAGGTGGATCCAAGTCCTTTTTGGTTGTTATTGATTTCTTCACCAAGTGGATCGAGGCCGAGCCCCTAACCACAATCACAGGGAGGTAAATGATTAAGTTCATGTGGAAAAACATTCTCACATGATTCGGCGCCCCAAGGGTCCTGATCAGTGACAATGACACTTAATTTGAAAGAAGTCTCTTCAAAGAGTGGTGCGAAGAAAAACATATCCATCTCCAGTTTATCTCTGTAGCACACCCCCAAGCCAACAACCAGACTGAGGTATCAAACAAGATCATTTTCAATCATCTCAAAAAACGCTTGATGAGATCTAAAGGGGCCTACGTGGAGGAATTTCCCACAGTGCTACGGTCGTATTGCACGACCTCGAGATCTAGCACTGGAGAAACACCATTTAGTTTGATATATGGCACGAAAGCGTTTCTTCCACTTGAAATCTTGGAAGGATCGCTGTGAGTAACAGACTTCAAAGAAAATGATAACGAAGTTGAACGACATCAAGATCTAGACACACTCAACGAGAAACACGAAGCCGCCAAGCTCTGCCAAGCTGCCTACAAGGCCTGCACCAAAAACTACCACAACATGCGTGTGCAAATGAAAAACTTCAATGTAGGCGAATGGGTTTTAAGAAAGAACGAGTCCAGCCATGCACAACCCCAGGGGAAGTTAAGTGTCACCTGGGAAGGCCCGTACAAGATCGTGGAAACACATCAAAATGGAGCTTATGTTATAGAAGCACAAGACGGGAGGCCAATCCCCCGAACTTGGAACGCACAAAATTTGTGCCAATTTTACTCCTAGAATAAGGAAAAAAAGGCATAAAAAAGAACACAAAGGGCAAGGGCAATGTGATATAACTCACAACCGATAATCACACCCCATCGAGTAGCTCTAGTTTTAGGCCCACTTTTGTGCAAATTTTTAGTCATTGTTACTCTCATTTGACAAAGTTGATGTCTCAAAAGTACGATTAGTAGAATGGTGAAAACTAACTATTTCAAAAAGAAAAAAGGAAAAAAAACAATTAGATGTTTTATCAATATCCAAGCTTGGTACTATATTAACAAAAGGTTGTGTACATTTACCAAGTGACACCATTTATAGAAAATCCACGTCACTTGAGCGAAATCAGTGCAAGAATGAAACCATACGCTTCAAAGGCTCATAACCTTTCCCTAAATGTGTTAACGTGATTCAAAAAGGCCATCACCTTCACTCATGAAACAAACAGAGGATTCAAAGGCTCATAACCTTTCCCTTGATACAACGATACCTAAGTCCTAAACGCCTCGAGATGACGATCTCGACTCAACTTAGATGACTAGGGCCAAAATGCAAATCTCTTAGGCTCAAGACTTAGAACAAAGACTCAATAAGTTAATTACAAAACCTTACCCAAAACGGAATACCTTAATAGAGTATGGACCAGCCTTAACCCAAAAATACAAGTTCATGACTATATAAAGGGACGAGGCTCGATCTTAATAGAGCGAGCTCCCAGGCTAAAGCCAAAACAACACGGCTAGAAACAAACAACCCCCATCTACCAAAACATAGCATACTTTGGGTCCCAAAAAACTTGTCAAACAGATAGGAGCTACACTCACTAGGTTCCTAAAGAGAACACTATAGTTTTTGGTGCAAAAATCCAAAAAAACAAAATTACCCCAAAGTCCAACACTAACCTTTGGGAAGAATCCACAACCAGGATGGACAACACAAACCACCTAGGATGACAATTGAACACACCTTAAACAAAGAACAAACATACGATTAGCACTATATATACACAAAAAAAGTGTATTGTTTGTTTGAAATTCCCTGGATATAGACAAAGGCCACACATGGCCAAAACCAAACCAATTATTGTTCAAAATTAACTTTCAAACATCAAAAGAGAGGAGAATGAATCACTTACTAGGAGAACTGGATGGGGGTCCGACTCTGGAGGAGCTACCTTTGGGTTGGTTGTCTTCAGTGTCAGCATCACTGCATAAGTGGCGAATATCATCCATATCGAGCTAGTTAAGACAAAGGTAGGTGGCAAAGTCCATCTCCATGAAGGCCTTCGCAGAGGAGTGCATCGCCTGGGTGTGCTCCATAATAATGCTTGGCTCCCTAGTATTGAACTTCCCAATAGCAACTTGCTCCCGAACAACTTACTCACCACCCTCCACACCGGCGGCCATACACGTCGCCTTCATCTGCCTCTACCTGAGTGAGAACTCAGGGCTCTCAGCCACCCGATCCACCACATAGACAACTCCTTTTTCTAGGATCCATGCAACATCTTCCTCAAGAACCTTCCTCCTTGATCCCTCCATAGACAGATGCTCATCCTGTAACTTTACCCTCTCATCTAATGCCTCTTTCTCTGACTCCAAACCCACCACCTGCTACGACAAGTGCTCCGCTTCCATGTCCAGGCTCACCACATACTCTTCCACATATGCCTTCTCCCCATCCATCAAGTTATAACGCTCCTCGAACTTACGCTTCTCCTTTTCAAGGATCAGTATCCTCCACCTCAGCTCATCATGCTCATACTTGATGACAGTAAAGTCCTCCAAGTCCAAGCGGATGTTACGAAGGCGCTCAGCCGCCGCCACCAGGTAAGGAACAACCTGAGTTGCCGCGTACTATAATCTATTGGCCATATGGGAGTTGGATAGGAGCTCCAAAAGTGATTGGGGGGAACTCATGACGACTCCACTCATATGCAACCGAATGTTGCATAAGTAGAAATTCGCGAGTGAGGTTCCACTCTGGAAGAAAGACACCAGAAGTGACCGAAGGAGTAGGAGTTGCACCTACATCAACGCCATCTCTTAATAGAGATGGTTGGAACTTCTCCCCTAACCCCTTCCCAAGATTTCCACCACCAACGTCAATATTTTCCTTTAGCACTTCTTTTGGTCTATCAGGCGGTTCTGTTGCCTTAGTGTCCATCCCCTCCGATAGGTTCAAAGTGTCCTCACCGGGGATGGTAATCAAAATAGCGGACTCCCTCAGCAAGAAGTCCACATAGCGTCTCTTGATAAGATGTTTTACAATAGTACTGGAACCAATGTATCTGACAAGTGGGGAGTCCATCCAAGCTATTCACCACTTGGTAGTTGTTGTGACAACTCGAAATTTTCATTCGTTCAATCCCTACAGTCAAGCACTTCAATTAAAATTTAAATACTTTTCTGCTAATTTTTAGCCAGTTTAAAGTCCGTTTGAGTATTTTTAATAATTATTCTTGAAACGAAAGGATAAAAGGAAGTAATTTCTAGGATATCGGGGTACCAATGAAACAATCAACACCTTGGTTAGGTGTTCACGGCCAAACAAAAGGGGTTTGGGCCGTGAACTCCCTTAGGGCTGCAAACTCATGCCTTAGGTGCGAGTTTACTCTTCATTCCCTCATTCTTCAACTTCCCACCTCAAGAACTCTCACGATTCTCTCCAAGTATCATCCCACCCTTCTCCTGATCTTCCGAAAATCGTAACTTTTCTTTCTTTAGTATGTTATTAATCCTTCATAACTAGCTTCATACTCATGATTCATCCAAAATCATGTTTTCTTAGATCTTCAAGAAACACCAAGAACACACACTAGTGTTCTTGGACCTTAAACACCCAATAAAGCTTCTATCTTGTAAGTACACTTGTCCTAGCTTTTTGTGTGCTAGAATGATCTTGTTTACACTTAGAAAACACCAAGAAATCATAAGATCAAAGGTGTTTACGACCAAGGGATGTTCTTGGGCCGTAAACCCTTATAAGTGGGGCTAAATGAACCCTAGTCCCTTCTTTGGCCTTGGACACTAGTCTAGCTCACTTCCTTGAAGTTTTTAGGACCTTAAACATCAAAGAAACCAAGTCCACATAGATTTTACGGCCGTAAACTCATAAGGAAATGATCCTTAGGCTGTAAACTCTATAAAGGGGTGATATTGTGCCCCTAATTCTTCCTAAGGCTTAGACTTGATCATACAATGCTTACTCTTGACTTATAATACCTCAAAACACCCAATGACACTTAGTACCATGATTTTATGACCGTAAACTCATGGGGGAAATGACCTTAGGCCGTAAACTCCATAAGGAGTGGTCCTTGGGCCATAAACTCCAATGCCATGCCATGCAACCTTTAGATGCAACCCTATGGTACCTATAGCACTTGAATCAAAGTGTTTCCATGTCCTAGGGTGTCTTAACTTGGTTAATTAGTTATTAAATGACTAATTGGATACATATATGTTTTATTATATGTTAACTAGGATCATTGTGTGTGTTCAAGTCTTCACTTGACACCTAGCACCTTGTCCAACACTTCCGTACAATCCACTCACTACAGGTGAGTTCATACCCCTTAATTAAACTTTTAATTGTTCTTTAATGCTTTTATGGGGGGGGGGGGGATACAAGTTGAATCATATTAGTTATTATATCAATCACATGTGATTAATAATTAGTACACAAATGGATTTACTACGCTTTTAGCTGTTTTACTAAGCATACTACTCCAAAATGTTTTCTCAAATGTATTTACTTGTCAAACTCTTTACCAAAATTGTTTTATATATGAAACCTTTCCTTTCAAAACTTCGTATTAACTATGTTTCAAACTATGGATTTCATATACTTCAAACTGTCTTATCAAACAAACTACTTTTAAATCGTTTTATAAACTGACATCAAGTCATAGATATTTATTATTAAACTCTTCAAATATTTTACAAAACTTCTTCTTAAATATATATATATATATATATATATATATATATATATATATATATATATATATATATATATATATTGTGAATTGCATGTCTATATATGTATAGTTATGTAAGTAATGTTTAAAGGACTTAGGACTGCTAACTCGCTTTATTTCCTTTTCCTTGTTTGGATGTGGCCTTAGGGTATCGGTTAGTTGTCCAAATGTCATCTAAATATTAGTTATGTATTATGTATACATATGTAGACATAAAAGTTCTATCAGTCAGTTAAGTACCTTTGGGTAGCAAAGGAAGACTTTCATTCATTCATATACATATATTACAAGTAAACTATAATAGGTATAGTTTAGGACATTCTATTTACTATTTCTAGTACAATTGTTAAAAGCATGTCTATGTATGTATAGTTATATAAATAATGTTTAAAGGACTTAGGATTGCTAACTCGCTTTATTTCCTTTTCCTTGTTTGGATGTGTACTTAAGGTATCGGTAAGTTGTCCGAAGGTCGTTTAAACCTTAGATATATATTATGTATACATATGTAGATATAAAGGTTCTAATCAATCAGTTTAGTACCTTTGGGTAGCAATGGTATACGTTCATTTATTCATATATATAGATTCCTAGTAAGCTATTATAGGTATAATTTTGGGTATATATGATTTCATAACATTTGATGTGATTAAAACTTAATCTTGAAGATCGAATAGATCTTAAACAGGTAAATAAATATCAAACAGCAAGAACAAGAAAATAAAGAACAAGTCAAGAATGAATCAAATGTGTCGAATGATTATAAAACAACCCTCAGAAGAGCTCGATCAAGAACATCAACTGTAGAGGGTTAGTAGGTTTACAAGAACGATAAAGAAAATCAAAGCTATCGTAATTCTATATCTTGTAATCTAGATCGTTAACCTAATTTGCATGCAAGCATATACTTATATAATAAACCTAACAGGCTCTTGGTTGGACAGGTCCAAACTGGAATACAAAATAATTGGACTAACAGTCGAGCCCAATGACGCAATCCTTTAGCGAATCTTCAACCCAACAATCTCCCCCTTTGCGTCAATTGGAGCGAGATCTTCACTTGTTACTTGGGCCAGCAGCAGTAGCAGGTACCTTCTTCTTCACGGTATTAAACAGACGCGAGATAAGAGCCAGTATCGTCTGTCTAAACCTGATGTACCATTGGATCATGTCGTTGAAGTATTTAACATCATCCGCTGCATTCTCTTTACACCTTCGGATGATCGACAGCACGTGCTCTAGACAAGCAGTGGTGTAAAGATGTTTGTCAGCTAAAGCAAAAAGACATTTCTGTCCTTCTGCTCTAGTGAACATGACCGAATTGCGTCTCGGGTCGATCTTGCCCATTTTCATTTGATTGAGATCACTGGCCGATCCCACAGGAGCTATCTTTGGTTTCTTCTTGAAGACTGTGGCTACCTCCTGATCCATTAGGGCTACCTCCATGATGTAACAGACTAACATCCTTTTGAGATGGTCTATAATCGGACCATATTCAGCTTCATTCGTCAAGAGGATGTTATGCAAAACGATCCAATCATGAGGATTTAAGTTCGTTAGATCTGCCAGGGATATAAAATGTTCAGTTCTTGCAGACCCTCGAATCACCTTGAACCGAACATTGATGAATCTTCCTTCGGTATAAGGCTTCAAAACCCGAACATTCACTATCTTCTGGGCGCTCCAGGTTTGATATTGAGGACGAGCAGCCTTCAGATAGAATTTGATAAGCTCCCTATCAACCTCAGGGTTCGGATGAGGGACTTCAAAAATATTGGAGAAGGCGTGGAAGATAAACGCCTTTCGAGTCAACGGCATGTCGAACTGCGAATCGACAGAATTATAGCAGTCGAAGGAGATCACCGGATCGAGCCATAGGATGCTAGGAGTATCTATGGCCTCCTTAATCATTCGCTCCCGAGTCCAGGCAGGGAAGAGAGTCTTCCTGCTCTCAAGGATATCGTGGGCTTCTTTCTTCTTGCGTTCGGCTTCTTCAGCCTCTCGCGCCACACGATAGACATCATCATCAACATTGCGACTGTTTTTACGTTTCAACATGTCCGCAATGGTTTTTGTATCTTCATCTTCATCTTCTTCCTCAGCTATGTTCTTCCCTTTATCCTTCACACCCAAACCCGAAGTTTGACCAGTCGGAGGTGGTTCGGTTGTGTGAGTAGCTTTGGAGGAAGTAGGTGGTTTCGATCCGGACTTCACTTCTCCCCCTTGTTTCGGATCGGACACGAAACTAGGTAAGCCTTCGATTTTGCTGAGAAGGTCCATGGCAGGAGCAAGTTTTTCAGCAAGGGTTCGCCTCACCGAATGGTTGAGAATCGGATCGTGTGCTTCCAGGATGTTAGATAGGGCAGCGTGTACATCCGAAACACAAGTTTTTATAACCTCCAGTTCGGATCGAAGAGCTTCAAGCTGTTGTTGAGAGATTGAAAGTTGAGTGCTCTTGACCTTAAGGGCGGTGGTTTTACTTGCCAGAACGTCCATTAACGAATTTTCAGCTGCGAGATCCTCTTGTAGCTTAGCGAGGTGCTCATCAATGGAGACACGAAGAGCCAAGTTGTCATCGCTGATTGATTGGCGAAGTGTAGCGAATGACTGTAACTCTGTTGAGACGAACTTGGCCAATTGCTGAACGATTGGTTCCAAAGTTGTCTTGGTGGCATCCGCTCTCTCCTGTAAGGACTTCAACAGGGAAGAGGCGTCTAAGAATAGTTTATCAACTTTTGCGGTTGCTGCCTCACAGGCTTTTGTAGAGGCGTCTATGGCGGCTGTGGCTGAAGCTACAGAATCATGCTGAGCCCTGGAGAAGGCATCAACAATCTTCTGAAGAGCGGCTTCAGAGAGAGAGGGCTGGTTGTTTGTGGATGACGCAAGAAGCAAATCAACCTTCTCGTTTAGCTCCTTTAGATGTTTCTTTGTTACTGGAGCATCATCCTCTTCGTCACTTTGAACCTGAAACGGACTAAAGTAGACCGAATCGAAGGTCATGTTTTCACCGCCTAGGAACGGGTTATCTCCATCAGAGGCATGATCTGGAGATGAGGGGGGTTGGTGAAGCTGGGGGTGTGGTGGTTTTTGTAGGTTCCGGTTGAGTGTTGGTTGGGGTAGTTTCGGGTGGTGGTTGAGTGTGGGTAGGTTCGGTTGTATGTTGGGTTTCGGTTTGAAGTGGTTTGGTTACGGGTGGGGTTTCGGTTACAGGTGGTGTTTCGGTTGCATCGGTATGAACCCCCGTATCAGATACGTTGGTTGGAACCTTTGCGGTTGTTGTTGTAGTTGTATCAGTGAAAATGGGTGGTGGTATAGGGAAAGAGATTGGAGGAATAGTGGTAGTGGGGTTTATGGTGGGAATGGAAGTAGGGATTGTTTAAGTGGGTGAAGGAATGGGTGAAGTATGGATTTCCATGTCTGGGGTAGGAGATCGGGGTGGGGTGTTGCCTCTGGGAGGGGTTTCGCCTCGTTGAGAGCCGTCCGAACCCGAACTCTCGCCTTCTGAGTCACTCGAAGAGGAAGGGATGATAAGCTTTCGCTTCGGTTGAGTCTTCCTTCTCTTCGGCTGCGGGGATGTTGCAGGTTTGGTTGATTTCCTCTTCCTGGGAGAAGGACCTTTAGCAGCTTTGGTCACTTGCTTCCCTTTATCCGCCTTTTTACCCCTAGGAACAGGTTTGTCAGCATCATGGATGGACTTGAGCATTTCCTGTGTGAGTTTCCTCGGTCCTGACTGTTTGAACTCCTTAATCGTCCTGATGATCCTGCTGTCAGAAGGAACATCGCCGTACATTGTCTCCGGAATAGAGCCAATGAAAGAGAACTTGGATGCATCGGAGACGATGATCTTCGTGGTATGAAAAGTACCAACCGAAGTCATCGATGCACCAGCAGCAGTGGGGATGTCGAACTTATCCATTGCCCACTTTGTGATGAGAGTCCAGAACCGGGCAAACGACACCTCAGAATGTCGTGATGAAGAAGAAAGGCTCTGGATGAGCTGTTGCCAGAGGACCAACCCAAAGTCTAGGTTGACTCCGTTGTAAATTGCATACATAATCGACAGGAACAGTCGACTTGAACCATCGGATCCTGAGCTCCTTTCAGATAAGCCCTTGAAGAGGACTGTGAACATGCCGTTCCACTGCGGCGGCAAGCAGGATTTCTTGAACTTTGCGACGGAGGTGAGCACCTCCGTGTATCCCATATTGTAAAACATGTTGTAAAGATGGCCCGCCGGAATCGTCTCCAGATTGATTCTTGAAGGGTCAGCAACAAACCCTAACAGTGTACCAAATCGTTGCCTTGTAATCGAGGTCTTGTGATCAGACACCTCGAAGAACACTCTGTCGACTGCTTTATCGTAATGAGCAGTCGCATACACCTGCGATAGGAGCATCATGGGCACAGACTCAACCCGAGATAGTGCAGGAGCGATTTGCGAGTACTTCAGGCACTCGATGATCGGAAACATGTAAGAATCATACGCCTGAGGTGTTAGATCAATCACCAAGCACTGTTGAGGACGAATGGGAAGGATGTGTGAGGCGGCATGGACGGATGATGATTCTGCCATTGTTGAAGGTAGGAAGAAGAAGATGAACAGGAAAGCTTTAGGGAAATTTTTTTCTCTCTTGGAAATCCGGATGCAGTAAAGAGGTAAATGGGAGTGGAGACTGCCTTTTATAGTGATTGTAAGGAGAGAGAAAAATCTGTCCAAATCTTCTATGGAAATACGAAAAGGTTTTCCGGAATGACAGATGTGTGACAGTTAAGGCATGCGATGATCACGTAGGAGAGAGATTGTCAGATTCCTAGGAACACGCCGCCCAACAAGCGCCGTTTCAGAACAAACAGTTTCAAATCCTCACGCGCCTTTAAGTGCCAGAAAGGAATCGCTTGAAATTCGCACACGCGTCCATTATGTCAGTAAAAGAGTGGACGTTTCAAATTCACACGCGCCCCTTTTTACCACCGGTTGAATTTCAATCCTTTTATTTCCCGCCTGAGTCAGCAACCCTTCGTCTTATCTTTTGAATCGCATCTTTTGAATAAATTGCCCACGTGGATGATTGTTGATGACGTCTTAATAATTAACCACCAATGCAATAAATCAGCCTGAAATTATTAGAACCAGATTTTTGGAAAATCAAGGATTTTCGTGCTAAGAGTGTAAAAAGAAAAGAAATAAAGCAACTCTTTGTAGGAAGAAATGTGATGTCAATAATGACATGAAACAAATGATCCCGGGCACGAATCTCTTCCTTCAAGGTCAAGAGAGACCTTAAAGTGTTAATGTGGATTCCCGTTGAATTACGATGAAACACTTATTAATAAATGTTGAAAGGTTTCTTTTAATTAGGCTACTTCAGGGTGGCTTTTGCTTTGATGCAACAATTCTAATCTTGCAATAAGAAAGAAAGTGATCAAAGTACTTGTGAGACCGGTGTAGTCTGTTGAACAAGTAGGTAGGAATTAATTTTAAATTGGCGTGGAAAAAATATAAAATCTCAAAAAAAATTAAAAACTGGATCCCAAGGGAAGAAATGTTATGGTGTTTAACAATTTCATAGGAATCACACAAAATAAAATTTGAGATTTCATGAAGGTACGTCCGTCAATTCTTTGGTGAAAACTTGAGCAAATTAATCGTTCACCGTCAATTCAGATTTGGTGTTGAATTTTGGGTTTCACTCAGCTCGTAGTGGCACGAAACTAAGATCATAAACACAGCTGTTGTGTAACCATAAACCTCAGTGGTAATTTCTGAGAGTCTCAAGGGTTACGTTGATGAAACGAATGTAATGGAGATGCTGTAAGAAATTAAAGTACCTCTACTGCGAAAATAAGGACCAAGCAGAAAAACTCTTATCTCATGTGAGAAGAGAGTGAGGTAGCTCTCGATTAGAATAAATGTGGTAGCCTAATTGGGAAGACAAGGTTTGTTTATACCAAGTCATTAAGGCGATTATTCAGAATCTTATGAGGCTTGGGACACATACAGCAGCATGCTTCTAGGGACACTTAAGTAATCCAACAATTATACCCCCATAAACGAACGAACACAAATAAAATTAAAAGAGAAAAATATTTTTGGAGTTTTTGAAATAGATAATAAAAAAAATAAAAAGATAAAAAGATAAAAAGAAAATTAAAAAGATAAAAAAAATAAGCAAAAAAAAATAAGACTTGGAAAGAGAAAGAAAAAAAACTTTGGAAAACTTTGAAAAACCGAACCCGAACGTTCGGTTGGTTTCGGTTGGGAAAAATTTGAAAAACCGAACCCGAGCGTTCGGTTGGTTTCGGTTCAAGAAAATTTTGAAAAACCGAACCCGAGCTTTCGGTTGGTTTCAGTTCAAGAAAATTTTGAAAAACTGAACCCGAGCGTTCGGTTGGTTTCGGTTCAAGAAAATTTTGAAAAACCGAACCCGAACCTTCGGTAGGTTTCGGTTTTGGAAAATTTTGAGAAACCGAACCCGAACCTTCGGTAGGTTTCGGTTTTGGAAAATTTTAGAAAACCAAGGAATTTAGACATGGAATCAGAAAATACTATTAACAGTAAGATAAACAACTGTGTACAAGTAATATACAACCAAGAAAATTACCTTTGTGGTGATGAGCGAGTCAGATGATTTAACCGAACCTGAACGTTCAGTCAATTTCGCTTCTTACGTTTGAGGATGAAAGGTAGTGTGAGGTACTGACTCTGATTCCATCATACCTAGCCCTTGCAGTATTCTGTTGAATGATGCTTCAGGAAGAGCTTTGGTAAAGACGTCAGCCAGTTGATCAGTGGTTCTGACAAAGTGTACTTCGACGTTACCATCTTCCACGTGATCTTTGATGAAGTGATACCTCAGTGCTATGTGTTTGGTTTTAGAGTGTTGCACTAGGTTATGACAGATCCTAATTGCACTTTCAGAGTCACAATATAATGGGATCTTCTTCATATTGAGTCCATAGTCTCGAAGTTGACTCTGGATCCAAATCACTTGAGAGGTGCAAGATGCAGCGGCTATGTATTCTGCTTCGGCAGTAGACAACGACACGCACGTTTGTTTCTTGGATTGCCAGCTAACCAACTTCCCGTCAAGGAATTGACAGCCACCAGTGGTGCTTTTTCTGTCGAGTCCACATCCTCCAAGGTCAGCATCTGAATAGGCTTGAACGAAGAAGCCTAAGTTGGAAGGATACCATAGACCTAAGGAGGTGGTTCGCTTGAGATAGCGTAAAATGTTCTTCACTGCAAGCATGTGAGGTTCGCGTGGGTTTGCCTAAAATCGAGCACAATAACACTAAGAAAACATGATGTCAGGCCTGCTAGCAGTAAGATACATTAGTGAGCCTATCATTTGACGATAGAGTGTGATATCAACAGCCGGTTTGTCAAGAGATGGAGTTAGCTTGGTGCCGAATGCCATTGGGACCTTGACTTTGGAGTCACCCATCATACCAAACTTTGCTAGGAGAGTCTTCGTGTAAGCTTCCTGATTGATAAAGATGTCTTCGGGTCCCTGTCTAATATTTAAACCAAGGAAAAAGTTAATAGGACCCATTGAGCTCATTTCAAAGTTAGTCTCCATCAGCTTTCTGAATTCAGTTGTTAGGCTGGGATTCGTAGAGCCAAAGATGATGTCATCGACATAAATTTGTACTATCATAAGGTGGTTACCTTCCTTTTTGCGAAAGAAGGTTGGGTCAACCGAACCTTGTCTGAATTTAGACATCTTTAAGAATTTAGTTAGCGTTTCATACCAGGCTCTCGGAGCTTGTTTGAGGCCATACACAGCTTTATCCAGAATGTAGCAATGATTTGGATATTTTTCGTTTACCAACCCAGGAGGTTGCTCCACATACACGGTTTCTTCGAGTTCTCCATTGAGAAATGCACACTTGACGTCCATTTGGAAAACTTCAAAGTTTTTGTGGGCAGCGTAAGCAAGAAATATTCTAACAGATTCCAGCCGAGCTACGGGAGCGAAAGTTTCTTCATAATCAATCCCTTCCTCCTGACAATATCCCTTTACTACCAGACGAGCTTTGTTCCTTATAACATTCCCTTCCTTGTCCATTTTATTCCTAAAGACCCATTTGAGACCAACAACCGAGGCATCTGGAGGAGTTGGAATGAGGCGCCAGACTTTGTTCCTTTCAAATTCGTTCAGTTCGTCTTGCATCGCTTGAACCCAATCAGAGTGATCGAGAGCAGTATTAAAATCTTGGGTTTTTTCTGAGTGGGCTCCTTCCAGTAGCTTTTCTAATTCATCCAAGTCCTTGTTAACATCTCCTTCTTCTTCAGAGTGTATCACAAACTTGCTTGGGTCTTCTTTCATCAAACGTGCAAGCTCTTGTTCTAATATCTCATCATCCAATTGGATCATTGAGACTTCATCATTCTTTTCCTTTTTTTGCTTGATTTCTGGAATAGCTTTAAACGTCACAGCCTCATCACCCACTCTCAATGTCAATGTAGACTCACTTATATCAATTAAAGCACACGCGATGTTCAAGAAAGATCTCCCCAAAATAATTGGAATTTCGGGGTCTTCTTCCATATCAACAACCACGAAGTCTACTGGGAAAATAAACTTGTCAACTTTTATAAGGAGATCTTCACAAACACCTTTTGGATGGATTGTTGTCTTGTCCGCCAAATGGATCTTCATATTCACTGGTTTTGGTACTGGTAGATTCAACTTCTTATAGAATGACAAAGGCATCATATTGATGCTTGCCCCTGAGTCAACTAATGCTCGTGTGAAGACTTTATTACCAAATTGGCACGGAAGCACAATATTTCCTGGATCACCCTTCTTTTTAGGCAGTTCACTCATCAAGACTTCTGCAACTTCAGCCAAATCCTTCCTAGCAGCAAAAAGGCCCTTAAGCAAGTTGAAGTATTTAGGCGTTTGAAGTATTGTTTCCACAAATGGCACATTAACTTGTAAAGTGTTAACATGATTCATGAAGGTTCTGTATGCTTCAACTTTTTCTGCAGGCATGGCTCTGGTTGGGTATGGCAGTGAAGGCTTATAAGGTTTCGAAGAACTGATGGGTTTCTCAATTTCGCATGGACTCGTCGAGTCCATAGGAGTGACTCGGCGAGTCGGGTCGGGTTTGGTTGGCTTCGATTCTTCTGCCTTCTCTTCCTTCTTCTTGGAGATCCTTAGTGCTTCTGTAAATTTTTCTTCACTGCTGGAGGTTATTACGCTCATGTTCTCCATTCTTGGATTGGGCTCGGTGTTGCTCGGAAGTTGACCCGATCTTCTTTCATTCACTTGATGTGCAAGCTGTCCCAGCTGTTTCTCAATGTTGAGAATGGAAGCTTGCTGATTCCTCAACATGTTTCTGGTTTCTTGCATTGCTACATCGTGATCATTATGTCTTTTCTCGGACGCGGTTATGAACCTTGTGAGTATATCTTCTAAATTTGCCTTCTTTTCCGTCACCGGCTCTTCCTTTTGATAGAATCCCCTCTCCCTCTGTTTGTATTTCTCCTCCTTAGCCTTTTTATACTCTTCGTATGGGAGCCATTCCTTCTTTGGTTTCCTCCAGTCTTCATCGTATCTATCGCCACTGGAATAGAATACTTGAGCCTTTTTATTTCCATTCTCGTCTCAATCACAATCCTTGGTAAGATGGGGGCCGCCACAATTTTCGCATCCTACCCTAATAGCATGGATCGTTTGATCCATTTTCGTCATTCTTCGGTCTAGGCTATCGAGTTTAGCTATTACCGCTGACATGCCATCGTTCACCGAGTTTACTGCTCTACGACTCACTTCATTCCTCGGATTGTGGTATTCTCTAGAATGCTTAGAGAATTCTTCAATTAATTCCTTTATTTCCGGAGGTGGCTTTCGGGTGAGCGGGCCTTGTGAATCGAGTAGTTGCCTTGTGGTGACATTAACTCCATCATAAAAGATGGAGACCTCTTGTTGGCTATTAAGATCATGGTGTGGGAAATTTCTAAGTAGGCTCTTGTACCTTTCCCAAGCTTCATAAAGAGATTCTCCGGGTTGTTGCTCGAAGTTTGCAATGGCTTTCTTTAGCTTGGCTATCTTGGAAGGTGGGCAGAAATGGTCAATGAACTCTTCTTTCATCTTGGCCCATGTGGTGACCGATCCGGGAGGAAGTGATTTTAACCAATCTTTTGCAGCGCCTTTAAACTTGACAGGGAGCATTCGAAGAAGCTGGGTCTCGCGTGGAACATTACGCACGTTGAAGTAATCGGCCACATCATTTACTTCGTCCAAATGCTTGTAAGCGTCTTCATGATCTCTCCCGTAAAAAGGGATCTCCTTGAGTTGAGCGAGAATATGGCCCTTTAGCTCAAACGTAGCAGTTGCGGGAATTGCGGGTTGCACAAGTCCCGGCCCGGTGTCATCACGCATCCTTTTCTTCCACTCCCCCATGGGGACTTCATCGATGTTAGCCATAGTGATAGCTAACTCTTCTTCGGAATCGGTTTCGTGCTCGGAAATATGCTCTTCTTCTTCCTCGGTCTCGTACTCGATATTTTCGTGAATTGGTTCTTCAATTGGTAATGAGGCACTGGATGCTCCTGATTTGCTGCCTTTCTTCTTGCTGAAAACGGATTTCAAATTCTTGAGTGGTGAGTTCTTTGAAGTTGCGGTTTCTCCTACGGCTTTTCCCTTGCTTCTCTTTAGTGCGGATTCCGGGTCTTCTAAAGGTGGTACTAGAGGTGTGTCCGATCCTCGGGTCATGAAACAGTTGAAAAAAAACGAAACAAAAGAAACGAAACGCGTAAAAGGAACACAAACGGAATAAAAATAAAGACTAACACAGCGATGGACTCGCCGAGTCGACGCGAGTGCACTCGGCGAGTGCAAGGCAAAAACAGAAAAGAAAATTTTCTAGTAAAAAAAACGGAATTGTAATAAAACTAAGTCTACTTACTGGATTTGCTTTGTAAATAACTTTGTGTAAGATAAATCCCACACAAAGGATCGATTAAACTAGACTTTATTATTAATTTTAGAACCGTTCCCCGGCAACGGTGCCAAAAACTTGATGTGTGTAAAACCCACTAGTTTTAAACCTACTTTTAATTATCAAATAACACACAAAAGGCAGTGAACCTATCAATTGTGGTATAGCTAAATAAGCAGGGTATCGAACACAGGGAACGACAAATTAAACTAAAAACTAATTTAATCTAAGTTAATTAAAAAGCAGGGGTTGTTCTCTAGTTTTACAAGACTAGAAACTTACTAATTATTACTAATTTAAGCTAGAAAATAACGATTTAACTAGATTCAATAATTGGAAAGGAACTTCTGTTTAGTTCAACTCGGTTAACTCTATGGTTGATTTTCAAGGTAATAGTGCAATGGATTAATTCTTTCGTTGGTTACCGATTCAAGTGATTAGGTTCATGTTCACTACCCTAATCCTTAGCAAATAAACTAACTCAAACAGTGGTCATTTGTCTAATTTAATTATATTTACTAGATTAATTATTCGGGTTAAGTTAGACTTGCAATAGTTAATTAATTTAGTCTTTTTAATTAACGTCTTGTTTGATAGTCATCTTACAACCTTGCACATGAATTTACTCAATTTTCTTATTAGTTCTAGTTTCATATTCATTAATCCTAGACATATAACTATGTGGTCACAATATATCATATGAGGACAATAATCAATATATGTTCATGCTAATCAATTATCTTCCTATTAACAGAAAATTAATTATTATTCACACACAAGGTTCTTTAGCAAGCTAAAATAACAAAAATTCACCAACTTAGAATTAATCCTACCAATCAATCAAACCATATTGTCAACTTTGTATCCCCAAACAGAAGTCTAAAGGTTTTAGCTCATAATTAAAGTAAATAACAGCAAACAATCAAAGTTAAATTGCTTAGTCATGATGAATAAACAAAAGAATAAATGGAATGATGAAATTTTGCCTTAATTACTCTCCGGAATTGAATTCTAGCTTCCTTCGTTGTCTTCTAGGGTTTTTCAGGCTTCTCAATCGTAGCAAGATACTTCTGAATCGTCTCCGAACTCTCTCTCTCTCTCTCTCTCTCTCTCTCGATCTGTGGAATTATCTTTAAATAAGCGATCCGACTCGTCGAGTCAAGTGGTGACTCGTCGAGTCCCTCTCACATTCCCCGTATTGCGATAACTATCTGGGATCCCGAGTCATTATCCTTCTGATTCCTCGACCGGACTCGTCGAGTAGCTATCTGACTCGACGCGTAGAAGCTTTTTTTTAGTGTTTTTCCTTCTTCATTCCACTCTCGAGCTCCTAACCGCTTCTCTTGCTTCCTTTTGCTTCCGAGCTTCATCTTTGGACTGAAAAACATAATTTAACACTTTTAAGTACCTTTTGTCCATAATATGCAATAATTTAGCTAATATATGAATAAAAAAACTATACTAAATACACACTAAATATGCACATATCAAAATACCCCACACTTGTCTTTTGCTTGCCCTCAAGCAAAATTGAATTTTAACACATTAGAATTATGTATAACAACTCCAATCTAACCTAGCCATTATGCCAAGACCGCAACGCATGCATTTGTGTCTAAAATTTTTCTTAAAGAACCCCCCATATTCTAAATACTCACAATCCTCATAAACATTCACCCACTCACCCCGAACTATGCTCATTTTATGCAACCGTCCGAATCCATCCGCAGAAAACCTCTTTACCCTCAAGGTATTTTTGGTTGAGCAACCCAAGCATACATAATCTAAACAATTACAATTTATGATACCACTATGGAGCTCTCTTGAATTCTTTACTTCTTTGACATTTGATCTTTAATTTTTGGGTATCTTCAACTTTTTGAATCTTCGGAATTTTGATCTTTTGATCTTCACTTTGATTGCTCCAAAATTCTTACAACTTTTCTTGTAATTCTCTTTTTTTTACATGTACCTCACTTTTTTTTCACTCAAAACCTACATGCTTAAGCAGGGGCGCTCAACTTCAACCTTTATTGGCTAATGATAAAAATTTTCCTGGATACATTTCAGGTTTAGGCTGCTAAACATATTGCATCCCTCAGGCTGAGCAAGATTGTGTTTTTGTCTCATGATTTCACTGAAATAAGGAAGCCACAAATGCACTAGAACGTATATAGGCTCAACTAAACATTTGGGTTATCATGCAATTATTAACACAATTCTAATATGGAATCCTAATTTTTTACCAAAATTTTCTAATTTAAGACCTAAATAATACTTTTGGTATGCAATTTTTTTTTTTTAAATTGACTATTATGTAACCAACCCCCTACCCCACACTTATGTGATGCAATGCCCTCATTGCATATGATGCATAAAAACATAAAAAGAAACTAAAGAGGGAATTGGAACAAACTCCCCTGGGATAGCAGTGGATAGGCTGATCACACTCATTTAAGCTCCAACTTCAACTTTAGACATGGTAACATCTCATCCATGCCTTGGGTGTCTCGTCTCGTGTGGGTCGCTCCAAATACGCGGAAATCAGTGTAAGATCTTCAAGAATGGATATGGAGAAATAAGTGAGCAAGTGGGACAAGTAGCAGCATCAAATCAACAGTCTGTCGGTATAAACATTAAACGACTCGTCGAGTCTTATGGTGGACTCGTCGAGTACCAGCGCGCCTTCTCAGAATATGTAGAAATACAAGGCGACTCGTCGAGTCAGCTTAGTGCACTCGTCGAGTAGGCCACTGAACGAAAAAAGTTGGTATTTTGCAACTGTTTTAGCCTCTAAAAACTTCTCTAACTGTTCCCCATGTTTAGACTCAATTGCTCATACCCCTAGGACCGGACTCGACACTTTGACGTTAAAAACCCGCTTCCTTGACTCGCTCTCACTCGCGAAAACATCCATGCTTTACATCTCTAAACCATCCTAAGCAAGCAATCATAATTCAATCCTGAAAAATAACTAAAGCAAACAACCATTAAACATAATAAAATCTCAAAGCATACACACCAAAAAAAAATAATAAAATAAAACAAAACAAAAAAAAAATTAAAATTGTTTGATTAAAAACACAAAAACATCAAAATCAATCTTCATCTTCCTCATCATCATTGGTGGCTCCCCTTTCCCCGGCTCCGATTCGTCGCGCACCAATCCTCTCATCCCAAGATGGAATGAATGGGTAATTCCCACCATCAATATGTGGAATATTGAAGTGGTCAAAAAGTCGTATGTGGGATTGGTTGCTAAAGTTCAGCCCCCTCGCCATTTGATCCTGCATCCGCCTCATCTCTACATTGTACCAATCCATTGGTACGTCTTCATTTTCGACCGGAATCACTGGCGGCTCGTCCTCCATATCCCACTCTCTTCTTGATCTTACCCTCCTTCCTGGTGCTTCGGGACCAACAACGGGGTCATCATTTGGAATGGCATAATGGCCACCACCATAGTCTTCAATTATCCGTGCTCTTCGGAAAAGAATGGGATTAAACGGGGGCGTCGGGATCAATGTCATGAGGTTCCAGGCACCGCGGTTCATCAACCCGAATGAATTAGCCAAACGAGTGACAAACATTCCTCCATTGATATGGGAGGTTTTGCGATCTTTGACCGCACCCTCCGAAAGGTATGAAGCAATACACCACGGGATGTTGCAAAAGACGTCGGGTGTTATTATGCTCCATAAGTAGAAAGCGTCATGGAGACCTTGTCATCATCTTTCCTTTGGTTGATGGTGGAGGAAATAAGGCGGTGAATGAGGCGGTGAGTTGGGGATCGGATGCTCCCTTCTTGTGCAGACTTTGGGATGTAAACTTTATTTCCTATGGTATTCCACCAATCCGTGCTTGTAATTCCATCGGGGAACACCATGTGAGTGTTTGCCAAAAAGGCCCGAAAGATGTTTGTTGACACCAAGGGTTGATCATAGATCCCTAGTCGGCAGGCAAGGTCCACCACCGAGCATTGACGATACTCGCCCCCAAGACAAAAAGTAAAGCTCGCCGGGTGATACACATCCACTCCCCTGGTAAAAGATACAGTAGAGAAAAACTCCAAGCAAAGCTCTAAATAGACCGGCTCTTGTATGCGGAAGACCCGGCTCCACCCATCGCAGATCATTGTCTCGCCTTCATGTTGGAACTCCTTCAAAAGGTAAGGAGCTAGTTCTTCTTCATATCTAACACTTTGCAGCCATTCCCAATCAATTCTGTTCGGCACATACACCTCCTTCTTCTTAATGTCGGAGAGCTTCTTCTTCCACTTCCTCATTGTTGAAGCGGATTCAATTTGCGGGAAGTGTAGCCATGGAAACTCCCCTTGGCTACCACTTGAAGATTGTCCTCTTCTGAACATGATTTCTTTTTGGATTGTGCTTGAGAATTTTGGAAGAACTTGAAGAACTTGATGAATGCTTGAGAGAGAAGTTGCAAAAAGCGGCCTGTCGACGAGTGTAGATATGAAACTGATTCTTTAGGGTTAAAACCCTACTTACCCATTGTAAAATTAATTTTGAAACTATTTTTTTTTTCTGTAAATAAGACCGACTCGTCGAGTTGTGGTCAGACTCGGCGAGTCTGGTCGCGAAGTCAAATGCTTTTCTGGAATCCAAGACCGACTCGTCGAGTCGTGGTCAGACTCGGCGAGTCATTTAAAAATTTGCATAATTTTCAAAATTTTTCTGTTTATTATGAATCATTTCACCCCACACTTAGGCTATGCAACTCTCAAGCAGACATGCCCGATGATTTAGAAGATTAAGAATAAAAAACGAAGGGAAAATAAAAAGAAAAATAAAAAAAGACTAAAAAGTAAAAGAAAGCAAACTCTATTGAACGGGTTGCCTCCCGCCAAGCGCTTCTTTTTTAGGAGTCATGAGCTAGACTCCTTCCCATCTACGTTTTGTCATCTTCGAGCATCGGGAACGCACGCCTAACTTTTTGTGATTTGTACTTGGTCTTGTAAGCGTGGATCTTTTTCTTGTAAGCCCTTTTTAATGCATCCCTTTTTCTTTTCATTGCCGCATCTTCAGCTGCTTGGGCTTCCCTTTTTCTCTTTTTCTTCTTTACCCCCTTCTTTTTCACCAACTCTTGAACCTCCTTCTTTTTAAATTTAATAACTTCATATTTCATAATGGTCCGTGCTCTAGGTTTAGTGGTGAATAGGTGATCAGCTTCCTCCCTCCTTTCCTTTTTCTCTTCGTTCGTTCCAGTGCTTAACCCATCTTCAAGATGAATTGTATGAAGACATGCTACATCGGCGTATTGGACTCTCCTTTCCTTTCCTCTTTCTGTTGTTTGTTCTTCTAAAGAATCCTGTATATTATTGAAATCCAAGGTATGTGAAGGACTAGTAACAAGCAGATCTAAGTCGGCCAAGTGTTTTCCCAAATCGACTGGACTCGTCGAGTCCATTAATGTGACACGGCGAGTCGGTACGAATTCCATAAAATCTTGGGTTTTTCTGAGTGGGCTCCTTCCAGTAGCTTTTCTAATTCATCCAAGTCCTTGTTAACATCTCCTTCTTCTTCAGAGTGTATCACAAACTTGCTTGGGTCTTCTTTCATCAAACGTGCAAGCTCTTGTTCTAATATCTCATCATCCAATTGGATCATTGAGACTTCATCATTTTTTTCCTTTTTTTGCTTGATTTCTGGAATAGCTTTAAACGTCACAGCCTCATCACCCACTCTCAATGTCAATGTAGACTCACTTATATCAATTAAAGCACACGCGGTGTTCAAGAAAGATCTCCCCAAAATAATTGGAATTTCGGGGTCTTCTTCCATATCAACAACCACGAAGTCTACTGGGAAAATAAACTTGTCAACTTTTATAAGGAGATCTTCACAAACACCTTTTGGATGGATTGTTGTCTTGTCCGCCAAATGGATATTCATATTCACTGGTTTTGGTACTGGTAGATTCAACTTCTTATAGAATGACAAAGGCATCATATTGATGCTTGCCCTTGAGTCAACTAATGCTCGTGTGAAGACTTTATTACCAAATTGGCACGGAAGCACAATATTTCCTGGATCACCCTTCTTTTTAGGCAGTTCACTCATCAAGACTTCTGCAACTTCAGCCAAATCCTTCCTAGCAGCAAAAAGGCCCTTAAGCAAGTTGAAGTATTTAGGCGTTTGAAGTATTGTTTCCACAAATGGCACATTAACTTGTAAAGTGTTAAAATGATTCATGAAGGTTCTGTATGCTTCAACTTTTTCTGTAGGCATGGCTCTGGTTGGGTATGGCAGTGAAGGCTTATAAGGTTTCGAAGAACTGATGGGTTTCTCAATTTCGCATGGACTCGTCGAGTCCATAGGAGTGACTCGGCGAGTGGGGTCGGGTTTGGCTGGCTTCGATTCTTCTGCCTTCTCTTCCTTCTTCTTGGAGATCCTTAGTGCTTCTGTATATTTTTCTTCACTGCTGGAGGTTATTACGCTCACGTTCTCCATTCTTGGATTGGGCTCAGTGTTGCTCGGAAGTTGACCCGGTCTTCTTTCATTCACTTGATGTGCAAGCTGTCCCAGCTGTTTCTCAATGTTGAGAATGGAAGCTTGCTGATTCCTCAACATGTTTCTGGTTTCTTGCATTGCTACATCGTGATCATTATGTCTTTTCTCGGACGCGGTTATGAACCTTGTGAGTATATCTTCTAAATTTGCCTTCTTTTCTGTCACCGGCTCTTCCTTTTGATAAAATCCCCTCTCCCTCTGTTTGTATTTCTCCTCCTTAGCCTTTTTATACTCTTCGTATGGGAGCCATTCCTTCTTTGGTTTCCTCCAGTCTTCATCCTATCTATCGCCACTGGAATAGAATACTTGAGCCTTTTTATTTCCATTCTCGTCTCGATCGCAATCCTTGGTAAGATGGGGGCCGCCACAATTTTCGCATCCTACCCTAATAGCATGGATCGTTTGATCCATTTTCGTCATTCTTCGGTCTAGGCTATCGAGTTTAGCTATTACCGCTGACATGCCATCGTTCACCGAGTTTACTGCTCCACGACTCACTTCATTCCTCGGATTGTGGTATTCTCTAGAATGCTTAGAGAATTCTTCAATTAATTCCTTTATTTCCGGAGGTGGCTTTCGGGTGAGCGGGACTTGTGAATCGAGTAGTTGCCTTGTGGTGACATTAACTCCATCATAAAAGATGGAGACCTCTTGTTGGCTATTAAGATCATGGTGTGGGCAATTTCTAAGTAGGCTCTTGTACCTTTCCCAAGCTTCATAAAGAGATTCTCCGGGTTGTTGCTCGAAGTTGGCAATGGCTTTCTTTAGCTTGGCTATCTTGGAAGGTGGGCAGAAATGGTCAATGAACTCTTCTTTCATCTTGGCCCATGTGGTGACCAATCCGGGAGGAAGTGATTTTAACCAATCTTTTGCAGCACCTTTAAACGTGACAGGGAGCATTCGAAGAAGCTGGGTCTCGCGTGGAACATTACGCACGTTGAAGTAATCGGCCACATCATTTACTTCGTCCAAATGCTTGTAAGCGTCTTCATGATCTCTCCCGTAAAAAGGGATCTCCTTGAGTTGAGCGAGAATATGGCCCTTTAGCTCAAACGTAGCGGTTGCGGGAATTGCGGGTTGCACAAGTCCCGGCCTGGTGTCATCACGCATCCTTTTCTTCCACTCCCCCATGGGGACTTCATCGATGTTAGCCATAGTGATAGCTAACTCTTCTTCGGAATTGGTTTCGTGCTCGGAAATATGCTCTTCTTCTTCCTCGGTCTCGTACTCGATATTTTCGTGAATTGGTTCTTCAATTGGTAATGAGGCACTGGATGCTCCTGATTTGCTGCCTTTCTTCTTGCTGAAAACGGATTTCAAGTTCTTGAGTGGTGAGTTCTTTGAAGTTGCGGTTTCTCCTACGGCTTTTCCCTTGCTTCTCTTTAGTGCGGATTCCGGGTCTTCCAAAGGTGGTACTAGAAGTGTGTCCGATCCTCGGGTCATGAAACAATTGAAAAAAAACGAAACAAAAGAAACAAAACGCGTAAAAGGAACACAAACGGAATAAAAATAAAGACTAACACAGCGATGGACTCGCCGAGTCGACGCGAGTGCACTCGGCGAGTGCAAGGCAAAAACAGAAAAGAAAATTTTCTAGTAAAAAAAACGGAATTGTAATAAAACTAAGTCTACTTACTGGATTTGCTTTGTAAATAACTTTGTGTAAGATAAATCCCACACAAAGGATCGATTAAACTAGACTTTATTATTAATTTTAGAACCGTTCCCCGGCAACGGTGCCAAAAACTTGATGTGTGTAAAACCCACTAGTTTTAAACCTACTTTTAATTATCAAATAACACACAAAAGGCAGTGAACCTATCAATTGTGGTATAGCTAAATAAGCAGGGTATCGAACACAGGGAACGACAAATTAAACTAAAAACTAATTTAATCTAAGTTAATTAAAAAGCAGGGGTTGTTCTCTAGTTTTACAAGACTAGAAACTTACTAATTATTACTAATTTAAGCTAGAAAATAACGATTTAACTAGATTCAATAATTGGAAAGGAACTTCTGTTTAGTTCAACTCGGTTAACTCTATGGTTGATTTTCAAGGTAATAGTGCAATGGATTAATTCTTTCGTTGGTTACCGATTCAAGTGATTAGGTTCATGTTCACTACCCTAATCCTTAGCAAATAAACTAACTCAAACAGTGGCCAGTTGTCTAATTTAATTATATTTACTAGATTAATTATTCGGGTTAAGTTAGACTTGCAATAGTTAATTAATTTAGTCTTTTTAATTAACGTCTTGTTTGATAGTCATCTTACAAGCTTGCACATGAATTTACTCAATTTTCTTATTAATTCTAGTTTCATATTCATTAATCCTAGACATATAACTATGTGGTCACAATATATCATATGAGGACAATAATCAATATATGTTCATGCTAATCAATTATCTTCCTATTAACAGAAAATTAATTATTATTCACACACAAGGTTCTTTAGCAAGCTAAAATAACAAAAATTCACCAACTTAGAATTAATCCTACCAATCAATCAAACCATATTGTCAACTTTGTATCCCCAAATAGAAGTCTAAAGGTTTTAGCTCATAATTAAAGTAAATAACAGCAAACAATCAAAGTTAAATTGCTTAGTCATGATGAATAAACAAAAGAATAAATGGAATGATGAAATTTTGCCTTAATTACTCTCCGGAATTGAATTCTAGCTTCCTTCGTTGTCTTCTAGGGTTTTTCAGGCTTCTCAATCGTAGCAAGATACTTCTGAATCATCTCCGAACTCTCTTTCTCTCGATCTATGGAATTATCTTTAAATAAGCGATCCGACTCGTCGAGTCAAGTGGTGACTCGTCGAGTCCCTCTCACATTCCCCGTATTGCGATAACTATCTGGGATCCCGAGTCATTATCCTTCTGATTCCTCGACCGGACTCGTCGAGTAGCTATCTGACTCGACGCGTAGAAGCTTTTTTTTTAGTGTTTTTCCTTCTTCATTCCACTCTCGAGCTCCTAACCGCTTCTCTTGCTTCCTTTTGCTTCCGAGCTTCATCTTTGGACTGAAAAACATAATTTAACACTTTTAAGTACCTTTTGTCCATAATATGCGATAATTTAGCTAATGTATGAATAAAAAAACTATACTAAATACACACTAAATATGCACATATCAGAGTGTCTTAAAATAACTATAAATAATTATGTGATAATTAAAAGACCCTTATTGGTCAGTCTATAATTGTAGAGTGTATACATCATAGAGTTATATATAATAAAGATCTCATACACTTAGAATGTGTGGTTTCGCTTCACTTCCTTTTCCTTGTTTGGATGTGGATTTAGAGTAGCATCAGATATTCGAATTTCTATTAGATCCGAGTTATATAATTTGTATACCCTATGTGATTATAGAAAAATTCAATAAGGATCTCAAGTTAAAATTAGTACTAGAAATAGATTGAGTATTCTCATGGATTCTCTAGACATTCCCATTCTCGCACCGACAGATTGAGTAGAGACACCACCTCATAAAAATAGTCAACAGAGAGAACTTCGAGAAGGGATCAGACAAAGAGTACGAAGCTAGTGGGATCCCAAAAGATACCAAAGGGACATAAGTGGACATCAGATTACTTTCGTCAGGAGTAGGACAGAGAACAAAGGATACCACTCGCGAGTCATGCGAGGTGGCAGAAAACCATATGCGTCGCATTAATAATTAAGAGCCCAATACGACCTAATGAGTTGGTGAATACACTACTCACCTTCCGTGGTAGGATTAAAGTATTTATAATTACATCTTGAATATCAATGATATTGGCAGTTGGATTGGTTCTCGACAATCCTTGTCCAAATACTTTCATTCTTCTATCATTAGAACCCTATACCATTCATACTATCTCTTGTTGTTGACTATGGCGACTTAGTTCATGGGACACATTTATTTTCTGTACTATTGGATTCTTATCATTTTCTGATTATTTTCAACTTATAGTTCAAAGATAGCCTCCTAGAAAAAATCCAAGATGTAACAATGGTACTGAAGCACCGATACCACCCCCACCACCTCCTCAGTTCGATCCCGCTATGTTCCAAGCAACAGTCACGACGGCTGTAGCGCCTACCATGACACATATCAATACTTCTGGCGCTACTGGTTCGGGAATTGGGGCACTCCCTTCGAACCATGGTGAGAGTCATGGGCACTCACGAGAGTGCACCTATAAAGATTTTACGAACAACAAACCCCTGAATTTTAATGGAACTGGAGGGGTTATGATATTAAGACAATGGATAGAAAAGACAGAAGCAGTCTTCGAGATTTGCGCCTGCCCAGAGAACAACAAGGTCAGGTTTGCTACCTATACCTTTCCAGAAAGAGCTTTAACATGGTGGACTGGCCACATCAAGGCACTGACTCTAATAATGGCAAATTCGATAAGCTGGGAGAACTTAAAAATAATGCTGATGAGAGAGTACTGTCCACGAGGGGAAATTCAAAAACTCGAGCAGGAACTCTGAAATCTTGAAATGGTGGGTTCTGATATATCAACCTATACCAACAGATTCTGTGACCTGGAAATTCTTTGCCCAGATATCGTTGCTCCTGAGAGCAAGAAAATAGAAAGATATATTTGGGGGACTGTCGCCTAAAGTTCAGTCAAGCATGTTAGCGTCAAGGCCTGATACTTTTGATAGTGCCAAAGAACTAGTACAATCTATTATTGACCACAGAAACTATCAGAACTCAATGATTGATGTACAAGATCAACAAAAGGGAAACAACAACAGGAAGCAAGGTTGGAACAAGAGGAAAGACGAGTCCTCACAAGAATCCTCAAGGAAACAACAGATAGTTACAGTCAATGATGCTAAAGTACCTACAATAGTCTCTGCTAACCCATTACCAACAAAGCCTTATGCTGGTAATCTCCCAAAGTGCAACAAATGCAACTTTCACCATCATGGACCTTGTTGGGAAATGCAGTGCTCAAACTGCAACAAAAAGGGACACACCGTCCGTTACTGCAAGACTCCAGCAAGGCCGATCACCCAAGTACCCAACGCTGGTGTGGGCCAGGCTTGCTACGGTTGTGGCGAGGTGGGTCACTACAAAAGAAACTGCCCGGGGACAGCGAATGCTGGCACAGACGGAAAGATGCTAATGATCACCGCCACAGGAGAGACTACTTTGGACCCACGTTAAAATTCTATTACGTTCAGTAGCGTTTATGTTAGACTCTTAAACTTTTAAAAACTAGTGCAACTAGAGTCATATCTTTTGCGAGATCCCATTAATGTTAGGGACTCTCGTGCTACCTGTACTGGCTTTTTGCAGTATACTTTGTTCACAACTGTAGTAGCATAGCTGAAACTAAAGTATTGAAAACTCTTTCATAGATTGCACCGTATTGTTTTGTAACACCTTTTGATCCAGTCTAATGTCTGTAATTCCGAGTAGTTTGACGTCGTCATTTGAATTGAGTCAATTTGATGCTCACAATGCCAGTCTCATGTGAAAATCCTTTTCGCGTAATCGACTCTCTAAAGAAGCCGTCGTTCCATAACTCCAAGCTGCTCATGCGCCGAGTACCTTATGATTTGTTGCCTTCCCGAAGTAACTTCAGCAAACCTCTCCGGAAAACTACTCGTACAGCACGTCAAGTTCAATTCGAAGGCCCATACGGTTAACCTATCATGGAGGAAATTATATGCTAGGGTGGTACATAATCAAGATTGTACAGGTTTAGAATTGATGATTCCGGTTTAACTTCTTTTCCTTGTTTGGATGTGAGCTTAGAGAAGAATCATTTATTCGACTACCTTTTCAATTGTAATTATATACGACTCATATACCCGAGACGGTGATTGATGAACCATGTATGAGTTCTAATATGAATTTCAGGACGAAGACTGTCTCCAGACAATGAGTGATTGTGCTACCATACAAATAAACTTAGAAGACAAACTTAGAACTTTCCATCAATCAAGACAAGAGATGCAGATGGAACAGAAGTACCTATTCTTTTCATGATTCAAGAGTATTCACTTTCGAATCTGAATTTCAAGACGAAATTCCCTCTAACAGGGGGATGATGTGACAACCTGACATTTTCATTCGTTCAAGCCCTACAGTCAATCACTTCAATTAAAAGTTAAATACTTTTCTGCTAATTTTTAGCCAGTTTAAAGTCTATTTGAGTATTTTTAATAATTATTCTTGAAACGATCGCCTAAAAGGAAGTAATTTCCAGGATATCGGGGTACCAATGAAACAATCAACACCTTGGTTAGGTGTTCATGGCCAAACAAAAGGGGTTTGGTCCGTGAACTCCATTAGGGCCGCAAACTCATGCCTTATGCATGAGTTTACTCTTCATTCCCTCATTCTTCAACTTCCCACCTCAAGAACTCTCACAATTCTCTCTCAAGTATCATCCTACCCTTCTCCCGATCTTCCGAAAATCGTAAGTGTTCTTTCATAAGTATGTTATTAATCCTTCACAAGTAGCTTCATACTCATGATTCATCCATGGAAATCATGTTTTCTTAGATCTTCAAGAAACACCAAGAACACACACTAGTGTTCTTGGACCATAAACATCCAATCAAGCTTCTATCTTGTAAGTACACTTGTCCTAGCTTGTTGTGTGCTTGAATGATCATGTTTACACTTAGAAAACACCAAGAAATCATAAGATCAAAGGTGTTTACGGCCAAGGGATGTTCTTGGGCCGTAAACCCTTATAAGTGGGGTTAAATGAACCCTAGTCCCTTCTTTGGCCTTGGACACTAGTCTAGATCACTTCCTTGAAGTGCTTAGGACCTTGAACATTAAACAAACCAATTCCACATAGATTTTATGCCCATAAACTCATAAGGAAATGGTTCTTAGGCTGTAAACTCTATAAAGAGTGATATTGTGCCCCTAATGCTTCCTAAGGCTTAGACTTGATCATAGAATGCTTACTCTTGACTTATAAGACCTCAAAACACCCTGTGGCACTTAGTACCATGAGTTTACAGCCGTAAACTCATGGGGGAAATGACCTTAGGCCGTAAGCTCCATAAGGAGTGGTCCTTGGGCCATAAAATCCAATGTCATGCCATGCAACCTTTAGATGCAACCCTATGGTACCTATAGCACTTGAATCAAAGTGTTTCCATGTCCTAGGGTGTCTTAACTATGTTAATTAGTTATTAAAGGACTAATTGGACACATATATGTTTTATTATATGTTAACTAGGGTCATTGTGTGTGTTCAAGTCTTCACTTTCCTTGTCCAACACTTCCGTACAATCTACTCACTACAGGTGAGTTCATAACCCTTAATTAACCTTTTAATTGTTTTTAAATGCTTTTTTGGAGGGGAATACAAGTTGAATCATATTAGTTATTATATCAATCACATGTGATTAATAATTAGTACACAAATGGATTTACTACACTTTTAGCTGTTTTACTAAGCATACTACTCCAAAATGTTTTCTCAAACGTTTTTACTTGTCGAAATCTTTACCAAACTTGTTTTATATATGAAAACTTTCCTTTCAAAACTTCGTATTAATTGTGTTTCAAACTATGGATTTCATATACTTCAAACTGTCTTATCAAACAAACTACTTTTAAATTGTTTTATAAACTAACATCAAGTCATAGATATATATTATTAAACTCTTCAAATATTTTATAAAACTTCTTCTTAAATATATATATTGTCAATTGCATGTCTATATATGTATAGTTATGTAAGTAATGTTTAAAGGACTTAGGACTGCTAACTCGCTTTATTTCCTTTTCCTTGTTTGGATGTGGCCTTTGGGTATCGGTTAGTTGTCCGAATGTTGTCTAAATATTAGTTATGTATTATGTATACATATGTAGACATAAAAGTTCTATCAGTCAGTTCAGTACGTTTGGGTAGCAAAGGAATGCTTTCATTCATTCTTATACATATATTACAAGTAAACTATAAATAATATTTGAAGGACTTAGGACTGCTAACTCGCTTTATTCCCTTCTCCTTGTTTGGATGTGTAGTTAAGTTATCGGTTAGTTGTTCGAATGTATTTTAAACCTTAGATATATATTATGTATACATATGTAGATATAAAGGTTCTAATCAATCAGTTCAGTACCTTTGGGTAGCAAAGGTATACGTTCATCTATTCATATATATAAATTCCTAGTAACCTATTATAGGTATAGTTTTGGGTATATATGATTTCATAACATTAATGTGGATTATTCTACCTAGAAATTCGTTGCGGAAGTCACCTTTAGTTCCCAGAATCTCTTATATGGAGAACATTTAGTATGGGGACTATCAATCACATTATTATCTTACTTTCAGCGGGTCTCATTAGAAGACTACTTACTTACTTTCAGCGGGTCTTATTAGAAGACTACTTACTTACTTTCAGCGGGTCTCGTTAGAAGACTACTTACTTACTTTCATTCGGGTCTCAGTAGAAGACTCCTTTTATACTAGTAGATAATGTGGGATTTTCTAGGAAGTTCAAACGTTTACAAATACTTGCAAACGTTTTCATTGATACTTATACAAACAATGACATTAAATACGTATGAACTCACCAGCTTAAATGTTGATCTACTCTTTCAAAATAACTTGTATTCTCAGGTCCTAGTAGACAGGAACGATGACAAGGTTTTGAGAAGACGGAGTGTTCAAGACTCGTCTTTATTTTGACTCATGTTTTGGTATCTTATTATTTTGAAAGAACACACATGTATGAAATTATACTATTAATGAAATGGATGATTTTGTTGCTTCTTTACTACTTTGCATTGTTATGATACTATACATGACGTCCTCCACCCCAGAACGTTTCCGCCGTTCTGGTTTTGGGGTGTGACAGGTTCCCATCTGCCCCCAATCGTATATTCCTTCAATGAATAATCTATTGGATTAGCGTCTTAGTCCATAACTGTATTTGGTATGTACTTGACCCGGTTGTGCACGTTCCTTTTGGTTTGCCTTCACCAAAGCAACTTGACTAGAGGAATGATATAGAAAGAGGTGATTATGGTTTATAAATATATTATAAGAATAATATATTGGAAGAGAAATCATAATTGTTTAATTAACATTGGTCAAGAATTAATTAAGTATTAATTTTGTGATGAAAAGGAAGTTAATTGAACTAAAGGGACTAAACTATAATTATGTGATAATTGCAAAGTTAGGCAAGGAAACCCTAATATATCGGGTGGACGAATTCTAGGGATAAATCCTTAACAATTCGTCCATGATAGGATTCTAGAATTATCTTATGGGCTGCTTGGTGGCTAGGTAACAAGATAAGGATAATGACTGAAACCCTAATTCCTACACCTATATAAAGGACCCATGGGCATGAGAAATTCGGCAACTTGAACCCTAGAAGTCCTAGAGCCGAATTTCACCTCTCCCCTCTCTCTTGTTTCCTCCAATTGCTCTTGGTGTTTGTGATTCATTAAAGGCACAACATTTAAGGTGCTAAAGTTCTCAAGGCTTCAAGATCTTCAATCAACAACATGTTAATTTCGAATTATACTAACTAGATCTAGGGTTTGAAAGTATTGCGTGAATTTCATGTACAACAGAGAAACCTAGATTCAAGCATTAGGGTGTGCATGAGCACATAGGATGTTCTTTTGGCTCAAACCCATCAGTGGTATCAGAGCTTTGTTTGGTTTCTATTGTAATGATGCCTTGTATGTTCATTCAAGCTTTAAAATTGTTTTTTGGGCTTTCTGTCTGATGAACTCTACGAGTTGGATGAACTCGATGAGTTCCAATGAGAACTCGACGAGTTTAGTTGTCAGACAGAGAGATTTTCGGGATTTCTTGCTATTTTGCTTAAAGATAAGTACCTAAATCGTTTTAGACTAATAAAATCCAAAATTTATTACTGTTTTATGATTATCCTTACCAAATCTAAAGATAATTACCATTTGTTTGATTAATAAATTCCTTATTTGATAATATTTTGTAAGGTCCTGAAACGGATCTTTACCAATGATCAAGCAATCGAACAATCAAATAGAATAAGAATCAGAGTAGAAACAAAATTGAAACAATCTTGCACACGCTTTTATTGCTGAAAAACATCTGGTACAACCTGTTTACAATAGCCGTGAATTCTCTGGTATCAACAACTAATAATGACCTAGATAACCTCTATTTATAGGGGACAAAGACCGAAAACAGGGTTTACGGCCGTAAACTCGCCACAAAACCGTAAACTCCAATTTAACCTACTATTACACCAAAAATACTCAAAAGAACTATTACAACTGAAAGCCTAGACCAAACCACTAATTGATCCCTTCAATCTCCCCCTTGGTTTGCGGCTAGCTTGGATTCAATCTTTGTCGACCACCAGCACGTCTGACTTCCCCATCGCCCCGTTCCACATTCGTTTGTTGATAATATTAGGAACCATAGATGTATACTCTTTGGAAGCTTGCTCAAAATTTCCTCGACAACTTTAATCTTATGAAGATTCAGTTGATGGATATCCCATTTCCCAAACTAGAACAGATCTCTCCGGTCATATAGACGAATGCATCCATCTTTAAGCTTGATGACAGCGGAGGTTGTAGTTTCGTCAAACACCCAGTAAAGCATGGAGCTTAAGGATCTATCTGGATAGTTTTGAAGCACCGGGATTTGCTTAACCTGACTGGTATCAGGCCACATCACAACTTGAAGTGGATGACCAGTCTTGGGATCAATCACATCAGGATATTGCTTGATAATCGACTCTGCAGTCTTCATTGCCAAAAATCCTTTCTTCACTTGGTCTTCCAAGAAGAGCTTGAATTGAGTTGCCTTTAGATCTTGAGAGGGATTTGCAAAAGGAGCTTGAGATAACTCTGAAAGATCAACCCTGGTCCAGGAATGGAAGTCATGAAAATCTTTGTAAAGTTCTGTGTTGCCACTCTTCCTTCTCACAATCCACATATTTAACGTGTTGTGAAATCCCCAAGAGACAATTCCGGACCTATCACCGTATGTATCTCTAGAACGTTTTTCTTTGAGATCTGTAACAATGATTTTCGGTTGATCCCCAGAAGCATTTAGATCCGATCTCTTCTTAAACAAAAGTTGTCCCTTCTCAGCAGATTCAGCTAGTCTAGCACATTTAAGAGCCACGACATTAGGAGCTTGAATAGTGATTTGCAGTGAGAAGACCAAAATGAGTATGAAGATCAGTCATTTGCTTTTTCTTTAACACCTTGTCTTCTTCAAGATCAGCAACTTGAATCTTGAGCTTGGAGTTTTCAATTAAAAGATCGGCCACCTGAATGTCAAGCTTAATATTCTTCTGATTGAGCACATTTATTTCCTTTTGAAGACTAATAAGTGTGGGATTATCTCCTCCTAAGTGACCTTCTTCAATAGAAATTCCCTTAGCTCGAGAGGAAGGCATTGAGATTTGATTCCGAGCCAAATGCAAGGCGAGCCTCATAGAGGCAGCATCATGATCTAGACTGGGAGGAGAAAATCATGCTGGAGCTAAAGAGCCACCAGCTTCAAATGTAGTGGAAAGGCCTTCAGAAATAGGTTCTGACGAGATAATGGGAGGAGTGGTTGTTGGCGGAGTTGGGAGGCCTTGAAGTACATCAGAAACAAGAGTTCCCTGTCTCGGGTCACGTCTTCTTCTTTTCAGAGGAGGTTGAGAGGTCTGGGTTGTTGCATGATCACCTTGAAGTGGCTCTGTTGTAGGAGAAACAATATCAAGGGGAGGAATCCCTAACACTATCACCGTAGGAGTTGCTATTTCAACCACTTGATTGGTAGTAGGAGGCGTTGATTCAAGAATATCATCGGAGTCCCGTATCTCCGTTGCTGGATGAGCAACATCATCGATATTGTCAAGTAGCAAGTTAAGATTTTCAGTTGACAAGAAATCTTCATTGCTTCCAAAATTTATCGGAATTTCATCCTTATCGAATCTAGTGAGATCAAGATATTCATATAATCAGTCTCAGTCACACTCTTTGAAGACCCTTCATTATAATCACTTTGAACTTGAACTGATGTTAGATCATGTTCCTCTGCAACAAAAGCATTTTGACCTGCTGTTTCTTCTCTTTCTTCTTGGTCTGACATGGTGATAACATCTTTTGAAATCACCCTTTCTAAAGAAGTAGGCTTAGAGGATACTTTATCAGACGATCCATGAGACTCAGAACTTTCGTTTAATTTAGCAAAATTTTCCAAACTTCACAAGCGGATACAATCCTTAGAAAATGACTTTACCCTTGCGATTTTGCTTGATAAGCCCAACAGTGTGAGGACCTAGTGACTTCATATCTAGGGTTTCTCCCTCCTTGACCATCTCAGGAAATTGAATGTTAATAAACATTTGGATGAACCTCGGATACATCAAGAAAGTATCCCGGGTTATTGCATTGATGTTCACCACGAACTCGTCTAGGATAAACCTCGAGAAGTTGAAGTCTATCCCTGCAGCAAGAGATGCAATCGCTCCAATGTTCCTTAGAGAGATCTCATCAGCGCCAGACCTCCTGCCAGAAATGCAGCTCACAAAGACATGAGCCAGAAATCTCAAATACGGTGGCAGAAGCTTCTTCACAGTAGGAAGAAAAGTGCCATCGTAACCCATCTTCTTAAGTACCTTCTGGGCGTCTTCAATCCCAATCTCTGTAGGAAAGTCAGGTTGGTCATCAATCATCAACGCTTTTCTGATAAATTGTTCGGTAATCACAATCTTGCATCCTTTCACAACTGCATCAATAATAACTGCTCCATCATTATCTCTTTTCATTTTAGCAGTCTGCCAGAATTCCTTGATGATATTATGATAAACCACGGGATTCACAGTGATAGCAGAAGCCAAGCAGCAATCTCTCAGCCTGTGGATCATTGACTTGAATTCTCCATGTGCTACAGGAGGATCAGCCAGCACGATAGCCAAGTTGTGCACGTCCGCAAATTTCAAGTTAGCCATTTGATCTGCACAAAAACGAGCCAAGTAAGAACACAAACATATTAGAGCAATTAATGTTTTATGGTTTTTCTTAATTAATCAACTTGATTTTTGGCCCAAAAGAATTTTTGACCAAACTAGGGTTTACGGTCAAATTGGGGTTTACGGCCGTAAACCCGTGGCCGTAAGCTCATGGCTGCAAACGGAGTTTACGGCCATAAGCTCCCTGGTCGTAAGCTTCAGCCGTAAGCTCATACAAACGGGTTTTCTTCGATTGAAGCCCCAAAACCCGTCGATTTCATGAAATAAAAACATATTTGTGGTCGTTTTTGACATACCTTCAAGATTCACCGAGCAATTTCACAAAAAAAAAAAATCGAAGATGAGGGAGAAAAGGGACGGTTTACGGCCAGAAAATGAGGAATGGAGGAGATTCCGGCTGTAAACTCTCAATTTATACCATGTTCAATTTTTAGCTGTTGTTCACACAATGTAAGGCACAATCCAAAACCCAAAAATTTTCAAAAAATAAAACATTTTGACGCTTAAAAAATAAAAATTAAAAATTAAAAATAAAATAAAATAAAGATAAAATAGAATAAATCAAACTAAACTCATCTCAATAATCACTAGACATAATTTTGTGACACTAGGATCAAACTTGTTAGACAGCCCTAATCCACTTGTCAATATCTTTATTTTCATGTCTTTGTCTGGTCGATCGCTGGTATTGTGGTCCACTTAAACATGAAAAATTGTGATAAATTTGGACAAGCTAATAAAGACAAGACATTTTGATTCTATATTCTTAGATAAATTTCCTAGAGACCATTTGTCACACCCCAAAACCGGAACGACGGAAACGTTCTGGGGTGCATGACGTCATGTCAAGTATCACAACATATGTAGTATAGTAAATCAAAGTACAACAACCATTGCATTAATAGTAATAGTTTTACATGGTTTACATTACAATACATTAAGGTAATACAAGTAATAGTCTAAGTGCAACTTGGCACAAAATCGTCTTCAACAGAAGCTCCTGGATTGTACCTGTCTAATGCTGACCTGAGAATACAAGTTATTTGAAAAACGAGTATCAGCATTTTTACAAATGCTGGTGAGTTCATAAGCATTAAGTGACATTTTATACAAATAACTTTATATAGGTAGTAGTTTTCAAGTATATAGTGAAATAGAGTCCTTTCCAGAAAATCCTATATTTTCTGTTTAAAAAGCAGTCTTTTACCAAGATTGGTCAGAGTTATGTGGTAAAAAGTAGTTTTCCCTTAAAAACTTTCATTATCAAAATACGAGATTTGCTTTTTAAGAAAGTCGGAGAATATCAGGGAAAATAACATATGCCTCAGCAGTGAGGACTGCTGACTAAGGCAAAAAGAATCATAGACTCCAGGAGAGTATCGAATGAACGGTACGCCTGGCTCAATCTAACAAAAAGAGACACAGACCCCAGACAGTATCAAATGAAAGTGTGACATCCCCAAAATCACGGCCAGAAAAGACCGATTTTCATTTATGCTTTTAAATAATTTCAGAGTAAATCCTTTTGATTTAAAAGAGTTGCGGAATTTGTTCCCAAAACAAAACATGATAAAAATAATATTTATCAAAGCATTTCATCAAGAGATGCATTTTCATTATAATCAAAACTCGGGATGTCATGTTCCGATACAGACCATAAAGCATAAACGATAACATTACAAGTCATTCAACAAATATATACATATACAGACTTGTAAACAAAACAACAAGATGATCCATCCATCTAACGCCCTTGTGCCACTTCCTATAATACAAATAAAACTGAGTGGGTCAGGCTTGGGAGCCTGGTGAGCATATAGGGTTTTCAACCCACAATAAATAAGTTATATTTAATTTCACCAACCAATCACTATCCCGATTACCCATTCCCGTTATCCTCACTTTACGTCCCTAAAACAACAACTATCTCAAGGGACCTAATCTAGGATTTTCATCGGGACGGACATCACTGCAAAGGGGTTTCCTCAACAATAGATATACTAAAGGCAACCATGAGGGGGATAGAGTACACCGGTGAACACATCGTTCACAAAACCTACAGGTTATGAACCTGCTAGCGTTCCAATGGACTGTCTAGAAGGAGTTTGTGGTCGTTATCCATACTCCGCTGAATAACTAGATCAACAACAACAACATCGAGGCCTCTCATCTATTTATTACACACCAACTATCTACCCATGTTCTACCCAACATATTAGTAGATAAGAATATATATTTTCATACATAGTTAAAAACTTGTATATCATTTTCATTCAATATATATATTTCACGTAACAGACGAGGCATACCACATAACACGTATTTCATAGAAAGTAATTCCTATCTATGAGATGGAATAAAGTGAATATCCATTCACGAATACAATCACAAAATATACACATAACACGTATATCGCATAAAATACTTCATAGTTACTTGTTAAAAGAAAGTAACTGCACCCTCACACGTATAAACCACAATTTACTTAATACACTCAAACCGCACTTGTATTATTATCGTGTTTATGAAAGGTGTATACACTCACTTGATCAGAAGATGATCGAACAACACTACGACTTGCAGAAGTAATAATCCACAGCAGATCTGGAAGATCTCCACAAAAATCGAACTTCTCGCGGGCAGAGCTTCGGCTCGAGAACCGCACTTCTCGGGATCTTCGGGATCTCGGGACTTGCCTCGGGGCTAGAGTATGATACCGGGACTTCGGGGTATTTCTGGCACACAAAACGATGCAAAACGGGAGAGAGAAGAGAAGAAATGAACAAAACTCTCGGTTGCCCTCGCAAGCCTTTTATAGGGGCTGAGCCTCGCACGTATGCGGGGCGTACTGGTCCGAGAAACGTCATCGCTTATGTATCCGAAGCCACTTGCTGCGATGTCGACACCTTCGGAGTACGCGGCGCGTACCTCGGATCGGACTGGTGACTCCCCCTTCGGATAATGCCGGATTTCCAATTAAAAATAAATACAAATTAATTATCAAATTTCGGAAATTCATATCTTCTTCATACGAACTCCGTTTTCGACGTTCTTTATATCCACGCGAAGGTGAGACTACGCTCTACAACTTTCTTTTAGACTCCATCGGCTAATTTCGACTTTATTTTTATTATTTATTTTTAATAGGCCGCGACAGAAAAACTTCGTTATAAATTCATAACTTCTTCGTTTGACGTCCGTTCTTGCCTAACTTTTTATCGCTTCGATACCAACAATGAGATCTTCGATTCTCATTTAGATTGCTTCGGCTAAAAACCGCTCGATCTCAAATCGAGTATTTCAGGCTGCACACCGCTAAGTCGAAACTTCGATAAATCATAACTTCCTCATACGAAGTCAGATTTGGGCGTTCTATATATATTCGAAAACCTCGTTTCAACTACTACAACATTAACCAAAGATATTAAGTTTATTTTACACTTAAATTTTGACGCTTAGTTTTATTCTTAATTAATCAGACCACATAATTAAGCAATTAAGCACAAAACACATAATACTCAAATAATACATTCTTATTATTTCAAAATGGGTTACAACGGTTAACCTAGACTATTACATTGCTAAAAATGGCAAGCCCGGAAACACAGGCGTTACAATTCTCTCCACCTTAGAATGATTCCGTCTCCGGAATCACACATCAACAAACAAATGCGGATAGAGACCCATCATGTCACTCTCCGTCTCCCAGGTGAGATTCGGCCCATTCGTGTGTTTCCATCGGACAAGCACTAACCCAACCATCTTGCGTCGCAATTTCTTAGTCTTTCGGTCAACGATTGCCTCTGGTTCCTCAATCAACCTTTTGTTCTCATCAATTCTCAATTCAGAAATTGGAATTATGTCAGGAACTTCTCCCGTGAACTTCCTCAAATAACACACATGAAAAGTGTTATGAATTACATTCAGTTCTTCTGGTAATTCGAGCTTGTAAGCTTGGTTCCCAATCCTCTGAAGAACTTTAAACGGTCCAATAAACCTTGGACTCAACTTTCCCCTTTTACCAAATCTTATAAGTCCCTTCCATGGCGAGACTTTAAGCAAAACCGAATCCCCAACCTCAAAAGTTATCGGTCTTCGCTTCTTGTCAGCGTAGCTCTTTTGACGATCCTGAGCTGCTAACATTCTTTCCCTAATTATTTTCAACTTTTCAGCAGCTTGAGGAACCATCTCCGGTCCCATAAACTGCTTTTCCCCAACCTCAAGCCAACAAGACGGCGTACGACACTTCTATCCATACAAAGCTTGGTAAGGTGCCATCTTAATGCTCGAGTGGAAACTATTATTATAGGAAAATTCTACCAACGGTAAATGTTCATCCCAATTACCTAGGAATTCCAGAGTACATGCTCTCAACATATCTTCAAGTGTTTGTATCGTTCGTTCGCTCTGACCATCAGTCTGTGGATGGTAAGCTGTACTTAAACACAACTTGGTACCCAATTCCTCTTGTAGACTTTTCCAAAACCTCGATGTGAAACGGCTATCACGATCCGACACAATCGTTAACGGAACACCGTGAATCCTCACAATTTCCTTCACGTAAGAATTCGCAAGCTTTTCCATAGACCATTTCTCCTTGGCCGCTATGAAATGCGCACTCTTAGTGAATCGATCAACGACCACCCAAATCATGTCGTGACCATTCTTTGTTCTGGGCAGTTTAGTGACAAAATCCATAGCAATGTCTTCCCACTTACCCATAGGCACAGGTAAAGGTTCTAAACTCCCGTACGGTTTCTGATGTTGTGTGTTGACTCTCGCACAAGTCACACACTCGGCCACATACTTTGCAACATCAAGCTTCATCGTCGGCCACCAGTAGTAAGGTTTCAGGTCCCTATACATTTTAGTGCTACCCGGATGAATCGAGTACATGTTCTTGTGAGCTTCTTCCATCAGAAGATCTCTGACTGCTCCTGTCTTAGGTATCCAAATCCGATCTTGGAACACCTTCAGTCCATGACTGTTTACACCGAACACCAATGTTTTGCCCAAACGTTCCTCTTTTCTGTCATTCTTCTCAGAAGCTTCGCTCTGAGCTTTCTTTATACTTTCCAAAATAGTCGAGACAACTTCAATTCTCAACGCTCTTTGCCTTTTCCTTTCAAGATTGACTTTCCGACTGAGAGCATCAGCAACAACATTAGCTTTACCGGGGTGGTAAAGTATCTCACGGTCATAGTCTTTAAGTAATTCCAGCCAGCGTCGTTGCCTCATATTCAATTCTTTCTGATTAAAGAGATATTGGAGACTCTTATGATCAGTGAAAAGTTTGCACTTCGTGCCATAGAGGTAATGCCTCCATATTTTCAGAGCAAAAACTACCGCTGCCAACTCCAAATCATGAGTCGGGTAGTTCTTTTCATGCTCTTTCAGCTGTCGAGACACATATGCTATCACCTTTTCTCTTTGGGTCAAAACACAACCCAATCCAACCCCAGACGCATCGCTATAAACAGCGAAGTCTTCAACTCCATCGGGTAGAGAAAGTATCGGTGCCTCGTATAGCTTCTCCTTTAGCTTCTCGAATGCTTCCTTATGCTTCTCACTTCAAGCATAAGTAGCTCCTTTATGGGTCAAAGCTGTCAACGGAGTAGCAATCGAAGAAAAGCCTTGGATAAACCTTCGGTAATATCCGGCTAATCCTAAAAAGCTTTGAATCTTCGTGGGACTTTTCGGTTGTTCCCACTTCGTTACAGCTTCAATCTTTGTTGGATCAACCATTATCCCTTCTTGGTTGACCACGTGACCCAAGAATTGGACTTCACGAATCCAAAAATCACATTTGGAGAACTTTGCATAAAGCTTCTCCTTCTTCAAAACTTCTAACACTTCCCGCAAGTGTCTGCCATGCTCCTCCTGGCTTTTCGAGTAAATCAGAATGTCGTCTATGAACACTATCACGGATTTATCAAGGAAAGGATTGCAAACCCTACTCATCAAATCCATGAACGCTGCCGGAGCATTGGTTAGTCCAAACGACATAACCAAGAACTCGTAGTGTCCATATCTAGTTCTGAATGCAGTCTTCTCGATATCTTGCTCTCTTACTTTTAGCTGATGATATCCTGACCTTAGATCGATCTTCGAGAAATAGCTCGAACCTTGCAATTGATCAAACATGTCATCAATCCTCGACAACGGATATCTATTCTTTATTGTTGCCTTGTTCAGCTCTTGGTAATCAATGCACATTCTCATACTTCCATCTTTCTTCTTCACGAATAACACCGGAGCTCCCCAGGGTGATGAACTAGGTCTAATGAAACCTTTGTCCAATAACTCCTGAAGTTGCATCATTAGCTCCTTCATCTCCGTCGGTGCTAAGCGATAAGGTGCTTTCGCAATTTGCGTTGTTCCTGGCAACAAGTCAATACGGAATTCCACTTGTCGATCTGGTGGTAATCCAGGAAGATCTTCGGGAAATACTTCCGGATAATCACACACCACTGGAATATTCTGCATCACCTTCTTTTCCTTCTTAGCATCAATCACGAATGCTAAATATGATGTACACCCCTTGGTCAAACATTTTCTGGCTTTCATCAATGAAATGATTCCAGAATTCACTCTGCGTTTATCTCCATACACCATAAACGAATCTTTCCCAGGCGGGTTTACTTTGACTATTTTCTTCTTGCATAAGATTTCGGCGTCGTTGGCGCTAAGCCAATCCATTCCCAATACAATGTCGAAACCATTTAGTTCGATAGGCAATAATTCCTCATGGAACTTATTCCCATTCAGATCAATTAAGATGTTTTTCATGCGATAGCTAACAGGTACAAAATTTCCACTAGCAACTTCGACTAATAAGGCATTATCTAGTCTAACAACAGACAAAGCTAGCTTTCTACCAAATTCATGCGATATAAAGGAGTAGTTGGCTCCAGAATCAAATAAAATTTGGGCAGGCAATTCGTTAACGAGAAAGGTACCTGAAGCGACATCAGCTTCATCTTTAGTAGCTTCCAGTGTCATCTGGAATGCTCTCGCCTTTGGCTTTGGTGGAATGTTGGGTCTAGTTGCCTCCTTCTTCTTCGGGCAGTCCCTCGACATGTGTCCCTCCTCACCACAACCATAGCAAAATTTCTTAGTGAGGGTACATTCATTGGCATAGTGCCCTGGCTTCCCACACTTGTAGCATGTGTTCGCCACCTCACATCTTCCATGATGCTTCTTCTTACATTTGTCGCACCATTTCGCTTCACCTCCACTTCCCCTCGAACCAGACTTCGAGAACTTGTTTTTCTTGTTGGACCCTGAAGTTCCATCGAACTTCCTCTTTTCACCAACATCAATTCTTTCCAGACCCTTTTCCTTCTGTTGGGCCTCCACATTCTTAGCTGCACAAACAGCCGTTTTCAGGGAAAATAACATATGCCTCAGTAGTGAGGACTGTTGACTAAGGCAAAAAGAATCATAGACTCCAGGAGAGTATCGAATGAACGGTACGCCTAGCTCAATCTAACAAAAAGAGACACAGACCCCAGACAGTATCAAATGAAAGTGTGACATCCCCAAAATCACGGCCAGAAAAGACCGATTTTCATTTATGCTTTTAAATAATTTCAGAGTAAATCCTTTTGATTTGAAAGAGTTGCGGAATTTGTTCCCAAAACAAAACATGATAAAAATAATATTTATCAAAGCATTTTATCAAGAGATGCATTTTCATTATAATCAAAATTCAGGATGTCATGTTCCGATACAGACCATAAAGCATAAACGATAACATTACAAGTCATTCAACAAATATATACATATACAGACTTGTAAACAAAACAACAAGATGATCCATCCATCTTACGCCCTTGTGCCACTTCCTGTAATACAAATAAAACTGAGTGGGTCAAGCTTGGGAGCCTGGTGAGCATATAGGGTTTTCAACCCACAATAAATAAGTTATATTTAATTTCACCAACCAATCACTATCCCGATTACCCATTCCCGTTATCCTCACTTTACGTCCCTAAAACAACAACTATCTCAAGGGACCTAATCTAGGATTTTCATCGGGACGGACATCACTGCGAAGGGGTTTCCTCAACAATAGATATACTAAAGGCAACCATGAGGGGGATAGAGTACACCGGTGAACACATCGTTCACAACGCCTACAGGTTATGAACCTGCTAGCGTTCCAATGGACTGTCTAGAAGGAGTCCGTGGTCGTTATCCATACTCCGCTGAATAACTAGATCAACAACAACAACATCGAGGCCTCTCATCTATTTATTACACACCAACTATCTACCCATGTTCTACCCAACATATTAGTAGATAAGAATATATATTTTCATACATAGTTAAAAACTTGTATATCATTTTCATTCAATATATATTTCACGTAACAGACGAGGCATACCACAACAGATCTGGAAGATCTCCACAAAAATCGAACTTCTCGCGGGCAGAGCTTCGGCTCGGGAACCGCACTTCTCGGGATCTTCGGGATCTCGGGACTTGCCTCGGGGCTAGAGTATGATACCGGGGCTTCGAGGTATTTCTGGTACGCAAAATGATGCAAAACGGGAGAGAGAAGAGAAGAAATGAACAAAACTCTCGGCTGCCCTCGCAAGCCTTTTATAGGGGCTGAGCCTCGCACGTACGCGGGGCGTACTGGTCCGAGAAACTTCATCGCTTACGTATCCGAAGCCACTTGCTGCGATGTCGACACCTTCGGAGTACGTGGGGCGTACTCGAGTACGCGGCGCGTACCTCGGATCGGACTGGTGACTCCCCTTCGGATAATGCCGGATTTCCAATTAAAAATAAATACAAATTAATTATCAAAATTCGGAAATTCATATCTTCTTCATACGAACTCTGTTTTCGACGTTCTTTATATCCACGCGAAGGTGAGACTACGCTCTACAACTTTCGTTTAGACTCCGTCGGCTAATTTCGACTTTATTTTTATTATTTATTTTTAATAGGCCGCGACAGAAAAACTTCGTTATAAATTCATAACTTCTTCGTTTGATGTCCGTTTTCGCCTAACTTTTTATCGCTTCGATACCAACAATGAGATCTTCGATTCTCATTTAGATTGCTTCGGCTAAAAACCGCTCGATCTCAAATCGAGTATTTCAGGCTGCACACCGCTAAGTCGAAACTTCGATAAATCATAACTTCCTCATACGAAGTCAGATTTGGGCGTTCTATATATATTCGAAAACCTCATTTCAACTACTACAACATTAACCAAAGATATTAAGTTTATTTTACACTTAAATTTTGACGCTTATTTTTATTCTTAATTAATCAGACCACATAATTAAGCAATTAAGCACAAAACACATAATACTCAAATAATACATTCTTATTATTTCAAAATGGGTTACAAAGGTTAACCTAGACTATTACATTGCTAAAAATGGCAAGCCCGGAAACACAGGCGTTACAGAAAGTTACGTCTAGCAGGGTCTAAAAACAGTGAACACAGACCCTAGCTAGTATCAAATGAAAGATACAGCTAACACGGTCTAAAATAGTGAATACAGTCCCTAGCCAGTATCAAATGAAAGATACATATAGCATAGTCTAAAACAGTGAATACATACCCTAGCCAGTATCAAATGGAAGATAAAGCTAGCACAATCTAAAATAGTGAATACAGACCCTAGCCAGTATCAAATGAAAGATACAACAAGTAAGGTCCAATACAGTAGAGACAGACCCTAGTAGTATCAAATGAAAGATACAACTAGTAAGGTCCAAAACAGTGAACACAGTGAATACAGTGAGTACTGTGTAAAAACCCGTTACCTTAAAGCCATGAATTATAAGGTAACCCCGAGATACTCCTAACCATACTGATAGACACTAGAGAATCTTGACGCCCTGCAAGCGTCGGTATAAATATGACATTTGTCACCCCTTGGCTTAGTAGGCTGTGGACTGTAGCTAGCAGTCAGGGTGTGGGGGTGTCAATCCTGTATAGATCTATACACACAATGTCCGCTCTACCTAGAAGAGACTCTGGTTACCAACTCGACAACGGAAAAGGCCGTGTACTGAGGATGTATCTCGTATAGTGAGATTTAATGTAAAATACTGGACTAACGATAAAGACTCACAACTGGATTGACTAATGTAAACCTATATGTCTATGCCTGTATACATAATATATAACTAATGATCAAACGACCTTCGGATGGACATTCGATCCCACCAGACCACATCTCAACAAAGAAAAGGAAATAGGGTGAACAAGCCTTCCTAAGTCCTTCACACATTATTTATATGCCTCTATACAAGCACAGGCAAACATCTAACTATGTGGAAGTGTTATTAGGTATAAGTGTATCACGAAGTAGAGTGTCTTACAAGGTATAAGCGTATCACGAAGTAGAGTGTCTTACAAGGTATAAGCGTATCATGAAGTGGAGTGTCTTACAAGGTATAAGTGTATCACGAAGTGGAGTGTCTTACAAGGTATAAGCGTATCACGAAGTGGAGGCATTATCAAGTATAAGCGTATCACGAAGTAGAGTGTCTTACGAGGTATAAGCGTATCACAAAGTGGAGGCGTTATCAAGTATAATCGTATCACAAAGTAGAAGTATTAACTAAACCGAAGTGAAGCAGTGGTATCTTAACCAAGTAGGAGTATAAAACATAGACGAAAACTTTGGAAAACCTTTATACATTACGAAAATCACGACTTGGTATTCCTTTGTAAAATAAATTTGAAAATCTTTAAAAATCCTTTGAAAACCTTTCATAAACAAGTTTAAAATGAAACTTTGATTAAACATTATAAGTAAAAGCTGAACAAGTAGCTACATTTTTAGAAAACTATTTACAGTGTCATTCTCGGTAAAACAGTTAACAGTGTGGTAAATCCTTGTGCATGCGGGTTATTAATCACATGTGATTGATATGATAAATGGCATGTTTAACTTGTATTCCCCCCTATAAAACATGTAAAAACATTTAAAAGGTTCATTCAGGGGTATGAACTCACCTGATGTAAGTGGATCCGACGAAGGTGCCGGTTGGGTGCTCGGTGTCAAGTAAAGACTTGAACCCACTTAGTGACCTATTAACATATGTTTACATATAATTAGTACATATAATACCAATTAAACAAGTATACGCATCCTAAAGTGCGGAAAACACTTTGATAAAGTGTTTGGAGTGTCCCGGGTAACATCTAAGGGCTTGAATGGCTTAGGAATGGAGTTTACTCTCCAAGAGTAAACTCTATACATAGAGTTCACGGCCCTAGGACAACTCCCCATGAGTTTACGAGTTCACGGCCCTGGGACAACTCCCCATGAGTTTACGATCGTAAACTCATGGTGCGGGTGTTCTAGGATGCTTAAAGGCCTTATATCAATTGTGGAATTTTGCTAGGTCCAAATATAAAGTGTATGAATGGATTTAAGGCACCTACATGGACCAAATGGGAGTTTACGGCCCTAAACAAGGGAGTTTACGGCCGTAAGCTCCTATGGACATATTCCTTGAGTGTTTTAAGGTCTTAAATAATAGAGGGTAAATTCCTAAGCATTTTTCCAAGTCAAATGGGGAGTTTAGGGCACCATTTAACTCCTTTATATTTCATGAGGGGTTTACGGACGTGAACTCCTTATGGAGTTGTTTTAATCATGCTTAAGGCCCCTAACTTGTTGGTGGTTGATTCTAGAATTCAATCTAAGGCCATTGGTGTGTTTAAGTGGCTTTTAAACACTCAAATAGGAGTTTACTCCCCATGAAGAGGAGTTTACGGCCCAAGAATATTCTTGGGCAGTAAACTCATGTTTACTCCCCAAAATGCTAGTTCAAGGTGTTCTAAGTCTGATTCCATATGCCTACAAGTCATATCTAAGCCTTAGGGACAATTTGGAGGGGTTTTGGGGCTTAAAAACCCCATTAAATGGTGTTCACGGTCCAAGAGTGTTCTTGGGCCATAAACACATGATTTTATCCTTATTTTATGTTTTAAACATGAATTTTCATGCTAGATAGGCTATACAACAAGTTAGGATAGTTTACCTACTCGTTTGGGGCTCGAAACGGACGATTTTTTGGCTCGAATCTAACTTGTAGAGAGAGAGTATAGAGAGAGGGTGGAAAAGGTGGAAATGAAGTTTACTCTCCCTTATATAGGGGTTGGAGTTGGGGCTCAGTGGAATTCTACCTGATACTGCCGTTAAACGGGGCTTTTTGGTCGCACCCGATTAAACGGTCAAATTTTGACTTGGTTGTAACTAAACATTTTTAAGAGAATTTTGTGGGTGTTTCTAATTAGTTTTAACCCTTACCAAGTCATTATAAAAGTCTTAAATTAATTAACCTCTTCTAAAAGGTTAACAGACGAATAAATAAGCGAGGCTTATTAACGGAAGGAGGTTAAAAATGACGGACTAAATTTCGGGTTGTCACATCATTCCCCCGTTAGAGGGAATTTTGTCCCGAAATTCAAGTTTAGGCTAGGAAGTAGGTATGAATAACTGAGTAGAGGCAGGAGGGTACTTCCTATTTGGTTTGTCCTCGCACTCCCAAGTGATCTCTGGTCTGAGTCTGTCATTCCAACAAACCATCACTTACGGGATGCGGATTCCGTCTCGTGTCATTAGCGATTCCTACTGGTTCGTCTACGAAGTTAGGGTTCTCAATGGTTTCTATCAAGATGAGTGGGTTACGAAGAGTGACATCGGGCAAGCACTTATCAAGTCTAAGAAGTGGATTGGCCTGGTGTGAAACTTGTGGAATATCCGAATGTAGTAGTGGTCTGACGAGGGTTGGACCAATCTCCGTAAAGGATCTCGGATGGTCCTAAGCTCTCGGAAGGGTAGAGCTTTTTAGTACTTAGAATATAGTGTACTTCTATGGCAAGATCATCACTGGCGTGATCGCCATTCCGAAGTTCCTAACGTTCTCTCTCATACTGGTAGTGTAGTCCTTCAGGTTGGTTCTTAGGAAGCTCGGGTTGTCCCTGGTTTCGCGTTTCCTATCAATTGGCTTTTAGAGATTTTCTAGATCATCGGATGGGTTGCATGTCTACGGTATCTGTTTGCTGTAGAGTGTCTATCTCAATCTCGTGCGAGATGAACCTACACTTCTGATTCTTGAGATATTTCCGATGGAAACCCTCAGGGTCGGGGAGATAGGGTTTCACCGGACGAGTGTTGGACTACCTCAGGAGGTGGTTCTACTATTTCTTTGCGAGATAGTATTCGTGGAGCACCTAATAGTCTAATGAATCTCTAGGACATTGGTTTATTTCAGTGCGGAAAGCGGTTGCTCTTGTATAACCCATCGACTAACATCTAGGCTGGTGTCAAGTCTATAATCTCTTCAGGATCTGGGTTATAAGACTTAACGCAACTACTTTTGCACTTGATTAAGTATTCTTGGCTGCAAAGGTTATCCTATGGTTCTTGGTATTCTAGTGTTCGCTTCGGAGAATGCAGTCTATCGTCTATAGGGTAACGGTGACTTCCTCCATGCGAGCGGGCGGAGGATCCTAGGCACTACTTATCTGTAACGGGGTGGACAAAGTGCCTGAGTAGTGCGAATATCTTCGGAAACTACTCTTCCGAAGGTTCCGAGTTTTCTCGGTCTGTTCCAAATCTAGTGAGTATAGGGTTCCATCACTCAGAACTTTAATCTTCCCATCCACTCTTCTCAGAGTTTAATTTATCGCAGCTCTCAGATTTCTGGGATAGTCGCTGCGATGCTTAATTCGGGGGATTAAGCGTGAATGGATGGTCGTAGTCAATGTCCTTGACTCTTACGACTCAGATTTCTTTGCCAACCGAGGGTGTTTAGCTACTATGTTGGGTTAACCGGGATGACAACAAACTTCGGATCTGTGGTCATTATAGTAGCTCAACCAGCCAGGGTCCTCTTGACTCTAGCTCCCACTCCATGGGATAGGATGAAGGGTCTTTCTAAGGAATCTACGAGCTACGCTTCGGGTGGTTATTGTCTTCTGGAATGTCTGCAGTCTCCTTCGCTTTGTTTTCTATATGTCTAAGTAGGGTTAGCTAACAGCGCGCGGTACCCCTCTCCTAGGTACTTCGGAAGGTTTGAAATAAAAGTGATGACTGACGGATCGCGTTAGCTTTTATTGTTCTTATTTTGTTTAGGTTCGGAAGAACCTTTATTTGCTGAAAGGGCTATGGAGAAAGTTCTTTTTACACAACACTAAGGATTTACACATGGTTGCACGAAGTCAAACCATGATCGATAGAGGTGTCGAAGTTGGCACACTTCGACATGATATAAAATGAGGGTCAATAGAGTCATGTGTCGAACAGGCACACAAGTTCTAGGCATCTCGGGTTTCGTCCCATGTATCGCTGCCGTGGATACTTGGACCGATAGAGTCGATGCGGAACTATAGAGAGTCCTAAGTGTTTCTGAATAGAGTACCTTTTTATGAATGGATTCTCACAAGGAATTTCTATAATCGCCTCACACATACTAGACATGCATAACTAAGATGGGGACGACTATTGAATGAGCGACTCTGTCTTAAATCTACAACTAAACGAGGAACAGGAAATGAGGCGGCCTTCACTCACTCTAAGTCTATCCATCTCAATTATACATGGCCGTAACGTATATGTTTAGCCATTATAGTTTTACCCGATGAAATTTTAAATTTTATAACAGTGCTGCGACTTTCGCCTTAATGGGAAATAACTACATTTAGAATTAGCCTTTTTGTGTTCTCGGTTAGTTATCTGAGATCAAGAGACGTACCAAAATCTACCAGGTTCATTGATGCTTCTCCCTAAGCATTACAGTTAGGCTCCTCCTGTGTCATTGTCTTTTCCTTCGGTTGGGCAGTGCTTCTTGAAGTGTCCAATCTCACCACATAGGTGGCAAACTGTACTGGTCACCACATTGGTGGTTGATGTAATGAACTCAACCGAGGTTCTGCAGACGCGAGCAATATGCCCCAACATGTGGCACCTAGCACAATAGAGCTCCAGGCATACACCATGATGATGGTAGCTGCACTTGCTGCAATGGGGAAGGTTTCCTAAGTATGGTCTCCTAGGTGTAGGGATGGAAGGGTTGGTAGGGATATTGACTGTCTCAGCTCGTTGCCTTTCGGAAGGTCCTTGAGCCGAGGTACTTCCCTCCTCAATCTTGATCTTTCACTTCCGTGGATTTGAGTGAGGTTCTTGGGTGACTGGGTATGCACAGGTTGGTTGTTGCTGTCCACTACTAGGATCGGAATTTCCGATAGGGCTCATGCTAACGTTGGCATTGTTAGCACTCAGTTGAGCCATGACAGCTGTTATGGCTGCCGAAACTACAGCTTGGAATGTAGCTTCATCGAGTAGGAGATTCGGTTTCTTGCCAGTGGATGGGTTACGCTTCTTCGGAGGCATGGTTTTTCCCTACATGGAAAGGAACACAAGCTGATAAGAGACGAAGGTTAACCCTGGACGTACCAATCCTTACTATGTTAGGTCTAAATTTTTTTTTCCGTGCCTCAGATATTGGCTGTCTGAGTGTCGACCTACATCCCTATGATGTAGTCCTGGTGTACAAGGTAGGAGTGTGAGTATCGGAAAAAGCCATAAGATGCGAGTCGTTCCTACTAAGTTACCTTTATACTGGGAAAGATTTCACTCTCCGGCATGGAAAGATCTGAGAACAGTTCGGAACGAAGACTGCAGAAAGAAAGGCTCATGAAGGCTTATGGCTAAATAACCTCAATAGAGGTGTAGGGATCTGCTCTAAACGTGTTACTGGCAATGGGAAAAAGGCGATTTACCTAACACATAGCGTGAGTAGTGTAACCACTAACTCACTGAATTATATTATTTTATGGGTGTATTAGCGTGACGAACACGAGGTAAAGACACTTCTCGGGTTCCATATACTGGCTCCCTCTGTCTTTCTCGTATCCTTGACCGGGATCGGCGTTGGTTTCCTTCGGGTAGTCACCTAGGGTTCTTTTCTCCTACAGACATATTGAATTTCTACTCCGCCTTACTTCCGAATCCAACTCTGTGTGTCATCACTTCATGATGGATGACTGGAAATCTCGGAAGTTTAGGCGAATATCTCACTGATGTCCCTAAAAGATATAGGCACTTGGTGAATTCAATAGTCTCGACCCAGTTCATTCGTTTCCGAGCTGGAAATCTTCTCAATGAACTTCTTCGGGGTCGGAATCAACTCTTCTGTCAAGCACTGAAGTGGATAGGGTTTTCTACAGGGTTCGTGCGAGAATGGAAATGTCTAAATAATCCTAAGAGATTATTAACATTTCACTGAGTGATCCATATCGAGTCCTGCAACAACTACATAGGGTATACAAATCATATATAACTTAGATCCGATAGACCTTCGAATATGTGATACTACTCGGTAATCACATCCAAACGAGGAAAAGGAAATAGGGCGAAACCACACATTCTTAGCCTATGGGATCCTTATTATATATAACCTTGGGAGTATACTCTCTGTAATTGTAGGTATATCAATAAGGATCTTTTTAGTTCTTCACACAAGGTTGGTTATGGATCCTAAAATACCCCTATGGTATTTTAATTTCTTGTTTGTTTCTTATCTTCTGATTATGATTCTGGAATTATTGTGAGTCTTTTAGTATTCCAAAATACTCATATAGTATTTTTAAACTTTATGTTTGGCTCTAGCATTCCTAGTTGGTAAGTTTCAGACCTGTTGCAACACCACTATCACTCCCAAGCACACGTTCATCGCATCTCGAATAAATGTAGTTGATCAGGTTACGTTTATTCCAGCGTACGATTACATAACTGCCCAGATTTGACGGTAACGCTCAACATCCGAAAACTTTTATTCTTGTTCTTCTTGTGATACTTGTGTTCGAGTGTTTTAGATTCGGGATGTTCTTATACTTTGGTAAAATATGGTTATATTTTAAAGTATAATTCTTGGCCAGATTGTTTTATCCCTATGTGTTTATAGGTTGTATATCTTTTATGAATTGATATACTTAGCTCACTATAAACAGTGCTCTGATACCAATCTGTCACACCCAAAACCGGAACGGCGGAAACGTTCTGGGGTGGATGACGTCATGTCAAGTATCACAACATATGTAGTATAGTAAATCAAAGTACAACAACCATTGCATTAATAGTAATAATTTTACATGGTTTACATTACAATACATTAAGGTAATACAAGTAATAGTCTAAGTGCAGCTTGGCACAAAATCGTCTTCAACAGAAGCTCCTGGATTGTACCTATCTAATGCTGACCTGAGAATACAAGTTATTTGAAAAGCGAGTATCAGTATTTTTACAAATGCTGGTGAGTTCATAAGCATTAAGTGACATTTTATACAAATAACTTTATATAGGTAGTAGTTTTCAAGTATATAGTGAAATAGAGTCCTTTCCAGAAAATCCTATATTTTCTGTTTAAAAAGCAGTCTTCTACCAAGATTGGTCAGAGTTATGTGGTAAAAAGTAGTTTTCCCTTAAAAACTTTCATTATCAAAATACGAGATTTGCCTTTTAAGAAAATCGGAGAATATCAGGGAAAATAACATATGCCTCAGCAGTGAGGACTGCTGACTAAGGCAAAAAGAATCATAGACTCCAGGAGAGTATCGAATGAACGGTACGCCTGGCTCAATCTAACAAAAAGAGACACAGACCCCAGACAGTATCAAATGAAAGATAAGTCTAGCAGGGTCTAAAAATAGTGAACACAGACCCTATCCAGTATCAAATGAAAGATACAGCTAGCACGGTCTAAAATAGTGAATACAGACCCTAGCCAGTATCAAATGAAAGATACAGCTAGCACGGTCTAAAACAGTGAATACAAACCCTAGGCAGTATCAAATGAAAGATACACCTAGCACGGTCTAAAACAGTGAATACAGACCCTACCCAGTATCAAATGAAAGATACAGCAAGTAAGGTCTAATACAGTAGATACAGACCCTAGCAGTATCAAATGAAAGATACAGCTAGTAAGGTCCAAAACAGTGAACACAGTGAGTACTGTGTAAAAACCCATTACCTTAAATCCATGAATTATAAGGTAAACTCGAGATACTCGTAACCATATTGATATACACTAGAGAATCTTGACGCCCTGCAAGCACCGGTATAAATATGACATTTGTCACCCCTTGGCTTGGTAGGCCGTGGACTGTAGCTAGCAGTCAGGGTGCGGGGGTGTCAATCCCGTATAGATCTATACACATAATGTCCGCTCTCCTACAAGAGACTCTGGTTACCAACTCGACAATGGAGAAGGTCGTGTACTGAGGATGTATCTCGTATAGTGAGATTTAATATAAAATATTGGACTAACGATAAAGACTCACAACTGGACTGACTTATGTAAACCTATATGTCTATGCATGTATACATAATATATAACTAATCATCAAACAACCTTTGGACGGACATCCGATCCCACCATACCACATCTCAACGAAGAAAAGGAAATAGGGCAAACAACCCTTCCTAAGTCCTTCAAACATTATTTATATGCATCTATACAAGCACAGGCATACATCTAACTATGTGGAAGTGTTATCAGGTATAAGCGTATTACGAAGTAGAGTTTCTTACAAAGTATAAGCGTATCACGAAGTAGAGTGTCTTAAAAGGTATAAGCATATCACGAAGTGGACTGTCTGACAAGGTATAAGCGTATCACGAAGTGGAGTGTCTTACAAGGTATAAGCGTATCACGAAGTGGAGGCGTTATCAAGTATAAGTGTATCACGAAGTAGAGTGTCTTACGAGGTATAAGCGTATCACGAAGTGGAGGCGTTATCAAGTATAAGCGTACCACGAAGTAGAAGTATTAACTAAACCGAAGTGAAGCAGTGGTATCTTAACCAAGTAGGAGTATAAAACGTAGACGAAAACTTTGGAAAACCTTTACACATTACGAAAATCACGACTTGGTTTTCCTTTGTAAAATAAGTTTGAAAAATCTTGAAAAATCCTTTGAAAACCTTTCATAAACAAGTTTAAAATGAAACTTTGATTAAACATTATAAGTAAAAGCTGAACAAGTAGCTACATTTTTAGAAAACTATTAACAGTGTCATTCTCGGTAAAACAGTTAACAGTGTGGTAAATCCTTGTGCATGTGGGTTATCTATCACATGTGATTGATATGATAACTGACATGTTTAACTTGTATTCCCCCCTATAAAACATGTAAAAACATTTAAAAGGTTCATTCAGGGGTATGAACTCACCTGATGTAAGTGAATCCGACGAAGGTGCCGGTTGGATGCTCGATGTCAAGTAAAGACTTGAACACACTTAGTGACCTATTAACATATGATAACATACGTTTACATATAATTAGTACATATAATACCAATTAAACAAGTATATGCATCCTAAAGTGCGGAAAACACTTTGATAAAGTGTTTGGAGTGTCCCGGGTAACATCTAAGGGCTTGAATGGCTTAGGAATGGAGTTTACTCTCCAAGAGTAAACTCTATACATAGAGTTCACGGCCCTGGGACAACTCCCCATGAGTTTACGGCCCTAAACTCATAGTGAGGGTGTTCTAGGATGCTTAAAGGCCTTATATCAATTGTGGAATTTTACTAGGTCCAAATATAAAGTGTATGAATGGATTTAAGGTACCTACATGGACCAAATGGGAGTTTACGGCCCTAAACAAGGGAGTTTACGGCCATAAGCTCCTATTCACATATTCCTTGAGTGTTTTAAGGGCTTAAATAATAGAGGGTAAATTCCTAAGCATTTTTCCAAGTCAAATGGGGAGTTTAGGGCACCATTTAACCCCTTTATAGGGGTTTATGTCCTAGGTACCCTTTCATGAGGTGTTTACGGCTGTGAACTCCTTATGGAGTTGTTTTAATCATGCTTAAGGCCCCTAACTTGTTGGTGGTTGATTCTAGAATTCATTCTAAGGCCATTGGTGTGTTTAAGTGGCTTTTAAACACTCAAATATGAGTTTACTCCCCATGAAGAGGAGTTTACGGCCCAAGCAATGCTAGTTCAAGGTGTTCTAAGTCCGATTCCATAGGCCTACAAGTCATATCTAAGCCTTAGGGACAATTTGGAGGGGTTTTGGGGCTTAAAAACCCCATTAAATGGTGTTCACGGTCCAAGAGTGTTCTTAGGCCGTAAACACATGATTTTGTCCCCATTTTATGATTTAAACACGAATTTGCATGCTAGATAGGCTATACAACAAGTTAGGATAGTTTACCTACTCGTTTGGGGCTCGAAACGGACGATTTTTGGCTCGAATCTAAGTTGTAGAGAGAGAGTATAGAGAGAGGGTGAAAAAGGTGGAAATGAAGTTTACTCTCCCTTATATAGGGGTTGGAGTTGGGGCTCAATGGAATTCTACCCGATACTGCCGTTAAACGGGGCTTTTTGGTCGCACCCGATTAAACGGTCAAATTTTGACTTGGTTGTAACTAAACATTTTTAAGGGCATTTTGTAGGTGTTTCTAATTTGTTTTAACCCTTACCAAATCATTATAAAAGTCTTAAATTAATTAACCCCTTCAAAAAGGTTAATGGACGAATAAATAAGCGAGGCTTATTAACAGAAGGGGGTTAAAAATGACGGAATAAATTTCGGGTTGTCACACCATTTAGCTGACGACGACAAGGAATATTGTTGTCCACCTAAATTGAGCAGCGAGATCTATAGACAATCTGCAAGTGTTCTATTTTAATTGTACTAGAACATGTTTCCCGCTGCCTGATATGCTTCAGTAATCAAGGACTTCCAGAATGCTCCTTACATCGGGTGAGGAGACAATTATTGAAAGAGAATATAGATTTAGAATGCATATGCTATACACCCAGTCAGATCTCTTCCAATCATGCAAAAGGTGAAACATATGACTAACTGAAGTTTTAGAGGGAGTGAGAAGAAGAATAATGCATATACTGTGTACCGGGTTGGATTATAAGTCACGCAAAGGAGACAGTATATGACAAACAAATAGAATGAATTGCATAGATAGAAGATGCAGAGAGATAGAGTTGCAAATGTTATAGTCCAAGTCGGATCTCTCGATCACGCAGAGGAGGCAACATATGACTAACAGATAGAAACAAAGAAAATAATCTTCTACATACCTAATTTATTGGAATTCCCCAGTCACCCCATCAATACCGGAATTAAGGACAAAGTCCGCACATCGAGGAAAACTTAATCCAAAGTTCTAGATACGGGTTCTTTTAATGTGACCAGTTGATTCCCATGTATGTCTCCTTGTTCAACCTGTCCGAGCGTCGTATTGTCAGGCTAAACGGATCTAACTAGTTCATGATTTGTCAAGTCCTTGAGTTACTTAAGTTCAACTCTGCCTAATCAAGTCCATTTAGAATCTTTCGTGCCTACCAGCGCATCGAACACAGAGCGTAGACAATTTAATTTTGGTAAGTTATGCAGATTCAGATTGCCTTTTATCACTTGATGATATCACTTCCCGTCACATCACCTACAAACAAACTTATTAGCAACATATAAATTTTTTATTTTCTGAATTTTTATTGTTTTTTTTTTTTGGATTTTTGATTTTTTTTATTGTTTTTGGATTTTTGATTTTTTTTTATTGTTTTTGGATTTTTGATTATTCCTCCCCCTAAATTTGTACATGGGTGAGATTGAAATAAATAAAAAAATGCGCAAATTTAAACTAACCTAACCTATAACAAAAACTAATCCTCAAAATGAATCATTTTCAAAAATCCCACAAGCACATCGAATCGAAGCTTTGTTAAAAGGCTTTGTAAACAGATCCACCACATTATTAGCAGTGGGAACCTGTTCCAACCGGATGAGCGAACGCTCATAACAATCTCTGATAAAATGAATTTTGATATCAATGTACTTGGTTTTGGATTGTTGGACAGCATTTGTAGCAATTTGAATCGCAGCCTCATTATCACAGCAAATGGGGATTTCTAGATAATTCAAACTGTAATCCAATAGCTGATGTTGGATCTAGATAACTTGATAGCAACAAGCAGATGCAACAACGTATTCTGCTTCCACTGTTGAGGTTGAAACAGTGTGTTGTTTCTTGCACTGCCACGACACTAGCCTGTCTCCAAGGAATTGACACCCTCTTGATGTAGATTTCCTGTCAAGCTTATAGCCTCCATAATTACTGTCAGCAAATGCATATAAGTCGAATTCATAATTTTTCGGGTACCAAAGACCCAATTTTGGGCTTCCTTTGATATACCGAAAGATTCTTTTGACAACAATAAGATGTGAAAGTTTAGGATTAGCCTGATAACGTGCACATTGACAAACTACAAACATGATGTCTGGACGGCTTGCAGTAAGATACATCAATGATCCAATCATCGATCTGTAGTGAGTTTGATCTACGGATTCGCCATTAGTATCTGGAGTCAGCAACAGTCTTTCGGCCATCGGCGTTGATGCGGGTTTTGCGTCTTGTACCCCGAACTTATCAAGAATATTCTCCACATACTTAGCTTGATGGAGCAGGATTCCGGTTGAATTTTGTTTGACCTAAAGCCCCAGAAGCATGGTCATCTCACCCAACGAACTCATCTCAAACCTCTTTTTCATAACGCCTTCAAACTCTTTGCACAACTATGGACTGGTAGACCTGAAGATAATGTCGTCAACGTAGATCTGGACTAGAATCTGATCATTACGAACATGCTTGATGAAAAAAGTTTGATCGATAGTGCCACTAGAGTATCCATGCTCGAGAAAATGCTTTGTGAGAGTCGCACACCACGCTCGAGGAGCTTGATGCAATCCATACAGAGCCTTGTCCAACTTGTAGACATGATTAGGAAACTTCGAGTTAACGAACCCATGAGGCTGATCAACATAGATTTCTTCCTTCACCTTGCCATACACAAAGGCTGTCTTGACATCCGTTTGGTAAACCGTGAAGTTCATGTAGGAAGAATATGCAAGGAAGATACGAATAGCCTCTATGTGAGCTACTGGAGCATAAACCTCAATGCAGTCAAGACCCTCGATCTGTCTAAAGCCGCGAACCACCAATCTTGTCTTATTGCGCACTATGACTCCAGAATCAATTTGCTTGTTTCGATAGACCCAACGTGTGTCAAGAGACTTTTTGCCCTTTGGTAACTCAACCAATTTCCAAACCCCGAGCTTCTCACATCGATTTAGCTCTTCATGCATATCATCTACCCAGCTGGGCTCATTCAAATCCATTTCAATGTTCTTAGGCTCCATTTGAGAGATAAAGCAAGAATAGAGACATGCATTAACATCTCCACTCTGACTTCTAGTTTTAACTCTGTCGCCCAGCTAACCAATGACGTTTTCGATCGGATGATCGCATTGAATTCTTGAGAGTATCTCATGGCTGATATCATTGGGTGACACGGGAAGATTGTGAATGTTGAAAACTCTGTCATTTGCTGATTGTTCAACATTAGATGAATCTGCTACAAACTCATTAGTAATTTCTTCAGGAAAGAGTAGTTCCATAAAAGTTGGAGTGACAGCGGAAGTATCTCTAGACATGAACTCTCTTTCAACAGGGGTAAGAGGTGTAGCATTAGCATCATGGGTATCATTTTGAACTGTAGATTTTGGACTATCAAGTGGAACAGATGACTCCCCCTCAGGTGCAGCAGATGACTCCCCCTCAGGTGGTGAAGAGGATACCGTTAGAGGTCTGTAAACAAGTTCTTCATCTTCGTCTTCAGAAGGAATCTTTGAACCAGAGGAATACCTAGATGAACCATCTGAAGACACATTTATGGATTTAAAAAGCGATGTGCACTACTAGAAAAACAACATTTTACGACGCTCATTGCGCGTCGTAAAAGGCTCAAACGACGCGCAAATGTGCGTCAAGGAAGGCCCTGTCATAAAGAGAGACGACGCGCTTTTGCGCGTCGTCTATAGACGACGCGCATTTACGACGCTCATTTACGACGCGTAATTACGACACGCAATGCGTATCAAGGAAGGCCCTGTCATAAAGGAAGACGACACGCATTTGCATGTCGTAATCTTACGACACGCGTGTTAATGACACGCAATGCGTATCAAGAAAGCCCCTGTCAAGAAAGGCCATGTCATAAATGAAGATGACACACTTTTTTGCGTATCATAATTTTAAATGTTTAAAAAAAATATTATTTATAGATTTACTAATTTTCAAATTAAATAATACATTAAAAATCTCATAATACAAAATAAAATACCATAAATAACAAATATAATTCATTTCACTAATATGTCAAATACAAATAATTATTCCAATAGTGAGTAAATGTTATAAAAAAAATGAACTCATTTATATACAATTGCATCATCTAGCTTACTATGTGTCAACAATTCTCTGTGTGTTTACTCTTGCTTGAGTCTCGTTTCCTCCAAAGCTTCTAGCCATGCCAAAATATGATATCTTGAGTCTCGTTTCAAGAACCAACATCACCTTCAATCACCCAATTAAACTCTAATGTTGGTGTTATTCACCTTTTTGTAGATATAATAAAATATATATTATGGTATTATTCACCTTTCTGTAGATATAATAAAAACATTGAAATTTTAAATCATAATATGGCAAGTTGAAGGTGTTCAAATCACTTCTGAAAAATAAGAGATAATTAATCCGGACATGAATGTCAACATGGTTATATATTAGATAGAGATATTATATGCCCAAAAATGGAATAATTTTTATCTTTTTGTTCAATATTCGTATAATCTCATAGATACAATACAAATATAAATAATGAAAAAAAAATAATTAATAAAGAGAAACTTAGGTACCTGATCTGTTGGGTGAAGGGGGGATATACTTCCCTACAGGAAACAACTTTTCTTACCCTTTTCCCTCGACCAAGAGTTGCTTCCTATTCACTCTGGCACTTCTCCGATCTAAACATCCACAATAATCACAGTAATGACTACATTCAAACAATAGCAATGTACTTCCATTTATTTATTCTTTGCAACATTGTAATTTTAACTAGGTGGGGAACCCCCGCGTTGCGGGGGTCGGATGCGACAAGTCTTTCAACAAAATTGGAAATATGAACAAAATAACTTTACATAGGGTAGTTTAGTCACAAATTAATAATGCCAAAACAATAAATAAGCAGCTTTAAATATATACTTTATGTTGTTATGCATTGCAAGTTTGTACCTTCATTCCCAATCATCTTTGATTTCTTTTATAAGCAGTAAAAAGCATCTTTGATCTCTTTTAGAAATGCTACATTTTCTTACTTCTATAATCAATAAAGACAATTAATAATGCAAGATTATAAGTTTAACCTAATAAAAGATAAACTAAAGTACCTTCATCAATTTCTTGTATTCGGACCCCCTATTTTTTAATGTCATAAGGACTTTTCTAAACATTTAACTGTCACGGGAACAATTTATGTAATTGTTTGCTACAACGGGGACCATATATGTAATCTATAAATACATGTTTTTTTATATTTTCTATAGACAGTAAAAAATGAATCAAAAAAATCACCAAATGAGCATGTGAGCCGTTAGCATGGGGTAAGTTGTCATGATTTGCAGCCTACGTGTGTTTCATTGCATTTACCACAAGTAATATCTCATCTACCTTCACAATCTGTCATCCAACCAACATTGGATTAATTAAAAAGTTAAAACCCCAACACTAAAAACATATAAAACCAATAATTATGTCATGATATTTGGGTTATTTATCACATGAGCATTTGTTCTATTTCAAATGGAATAGCTATCTATGTGATCATGCTTTACTTTTGTTGATCCAAATTCTTATACAATATCTAAAACTTTCGAACATATCCAGAATCTGAATCGAAATTACATATGTTATTCAAAAAACACAAAAGATAAATAATCAAAGAAGTGAAAAATGGAAAAGTACAGGTTTACCTTTTGCAATAAATTAGTTGCTCTTCAAATTAATTAAGCCCTAATTTCAGAAAAAGAAGATTAACATGAAGATGGAACAACTTAGGTAAATAAAGAACCCAAAAACCAACACCTGATTTAGCCAAAATTTATCGAAACCGCGGAGCTTCTGCTATGGGTAAAGAAGATACAGCTCTTCCCTCTGTTCTTAAAGAGAAAGGAGATGATACGGTTGGTGACTACTTACTGCAACTTGCTTTTATAAGAACTCATGGATTTTGAACTATCACAAGAATTCGAAAGGTTAAAAAGTAATTTTTCCATTATATTTAGAGTAAATGCTTAAAAATGTCAAAATCATAATTCCTGAAACAACTTACACATCTGAGAAAATGTGCCATTTTTTACTTGGAGTTTTGCTTCCAACAGCTAAAGGCGTTTCCACCCTTTAAAAAGTATAAAGAAACGACAAAAATTATCTAAACCATTTAAAAGAATAAAAAAAATTAGAGTAATTTATTAGTTACCTTCTTTTTACTGAATGTGTTGCTAAGCTTATTCACCCCACTTTTAACCTAGGAAACAAATTTCATCGTAAGTTTAAGTTCCATTGCATATGAAGGAATGTAAAAAAAAATGTAATTTACCGTAGGAGTTCTTGTAGGTGTTAGATGGAATTTGGGTGTGGAATGAGCAATAGGAATAATTTTTTTGGTTTCATTTGTATCCGCCTTTTGTAACGACCAATAGTAAATTAATTTTAAAGAAATCCAAAAATCATAAAAAAAATCATTTGTTTCCACATCAAAATGCAACGTACGTGCATTTTCTTGCATGTAAAAAAACACTAAATGAATAATTAAGTGTTATTTATGTTTGTTCAGGCCCCACAAATTACACACAATCACACACTTAGAACTCACGAAATGTAAATTTGTGTTCACTTCTTGAAAAACCTGACTCTAAATTGATTAAAGAAAAGCAATCATAAAATCCGACTTATACTAAGTCTAAAAGAGTCTTATTCAAACATAAAAACTTAATAAAATGAATGTTTCCTAAAATACCCCCGATACTAAATTCTTCCCAGAAAAGACCATTCTACCCCTGGCCAAAAAGATAACAGAAATTTGGGGGCTTATCAGACATACTTACGACTAGTTACTTTACAATAAAATGTATGAAAATTCAGAATTTTTTTTCAATTATTTTTTAGATCTTCGTGAGGATAAACGTTATTTAGCAGATCATCCTGGACTTCTAACCTGAATATGTTCTTTATACTTGAAGTCAAAGATAAGAATGTTTGACTTCAAAAGTCAAAAAGGAAAAAAGTAATGTATAATAAATAAGTATAAAACAATCTCTCCACACATTATACCTTGTTGCAATCTCTGTGTAAGTGTCTTCAACTTTTTACAACCTACCAAAAAATAATGCAGTGTTAAAATAAAAAAATAATAATAATAAAAATAAAAACACAATGTCTTTTGTGCCATTTGACTCTGTTTTGAACCTCACACTTTGATCATAATTTGAGCTAACTAGTATTGGGTTTTATTGGGAGTGCAGGAACATGTTTTGCAATAAGAAACTTACTTGCCTGGGGTAAGACACGTTAAAGATTCATTCATATTGTAATTTAATGTTGAAATCGATTGTCATTATTATCATATAGGATGCAAACAGAGAAGTATATTTGTTGGATATATATCATATAGGAGTGAGGGATGTTTGATTTTGCTTCTTGCCTGATGCTTGAATATGCAGTGGCTATGTACTCCTCCATCTCTCTTGGTATACTAGGAGACAGCTTCCGAGCAGCTGATATGTATGCCCTATTATCATCATCATTTATTATATCATATCAACAACACAATCCATCCTCTCATACTTTGCAACTACAAACTTTTTTTTTACCATTGAGTGATATGATATCAAGGGAATAAGAATATATACCTGAGAACAGAAGCTTCAAGTGGAGCAAAGCCAAGGGCAGGAGATTCTCTGTTCTGGTGGACATAAACAACATGCCTGGCCATTTCAAGATCATTGTCCATATCTGCCTTGTCAAGGATCAACCACAAAAGATCAAATCTTGATAGAAGTGCAGGAGGCAGGTTTATATTTTCAGCTGGAGTTCTGCGGAGATCGTATCTCCCCCTGAATCATCAAACAAAACATTCATATTACTATTAGTAATTAAAAAATAAATGATAATTGGTAAGAGTAAATAATACCAGGCAGGATTTGCAGCAGCAAGAACTGCAGTTCTTGCATTGAGAGAAGAGGTGATCCCGGCTTTGGCAATGCTAACCGTCTACTGCTCCATAACTTCATGTATGGTAGTCCTGTCTGACTCATCCATCTTATCAAACTCATCAATCGCACATATCCCCATATCAGCCAGCACCTACACCCATCCATTTATTTATATATTTTCTTTGTTTACATATTAATATTAGAATATGAATAGTAAGTAACAAAATCCTGACTCACCAATGCCCCCCCTTCCAGCACAAACTCATTTGTGACCGGGTCCTTCTCACCAGCAGCTGTAAGACCAACACCACTGCTTCCTTTTCCAGTTGTATACACACCTCTTGGTGCAACAGTAATTATGTGCTAAAGCAGCTGACTTTTTGCAACTCCAGGATCACCCATCAAACATATATGTAGATCCCCTCTTATCTGAATCACAACTTTAATCTCATACTTGTATTGTGCACAAAAAAAACCCAAACCACATGCTTTTAAAGAGAAAAAAAAACACTATGATTTACCATCATCCCATCCTTGAGCTTCCGATGAGGAGCGCCCACTAATAAGAGTAAAAGAGCTTTCTTGATATCTTCATGTCCAAATATGTCAGGAGCCAATGATCTAGACAGCTTGTTGTATATGTCACCATCCTCAGCTAACCGAGCTATTTCTTCTTCCTCAACCCCTTTCAGTTCATAGCTGCACAATACCAAAATAAATCCCTCAACCACCAAATGCATAACAAGGAATCTTTTCTATTACATACAAAATCAACAACAGTTTCAATTCTTGAAAAAAAAAACAGTTTTGATAGTTTTTGGACAGTTGAAATACTAAAGTCGCAGGAGAAGAAGTGTTTGTGCAATCATAGTAGTTTGAGGGTTTCCTTCGGTTACTCCCTTCACATCTCCGAGAATCTTCATCTCTGGAGGAGAGAGATGAGAGAAAACCTGATGGAGGGGGGAGACGAGAAGGCGGATGCATCGATTAGGAAGAAAACAAACTCAGAGAGTGGAGTGAAGTCAGATTTAGGAGAAGTTGTACCAATTTTAGGGATAAATCGAACCAGTTGGTCTTCTTCGTTGATCTTCTTTTCCGCAATTACTGGATCGTGAGTAAAGAGAAAGGTTAGGGTTTAGGGTGATTTAAGGAATCGTAGTTAAATTCAAACCAGTTGGTCTTCTTCGTTGATCTTGTTTGCCGCAATTACTGGATCGTGAATAAAGAGAAAGGGTAGGGTTTAGGGTGATTTAAGGAATCGTAATTAAATTTGTGGATAGGTGACCTTGAGCTCATCGACGAGGTGAGGTGAGACAGAGGTTACTGGTGAGGCTGATAGTGTTTTGTGTGTTCTTCAAAAAAAATCCCTACAATGAATACTCCCTGCGATTTTCTTGAAGAAGGATTGACAATCAATTCTATTAGGGTTCTTAAACCATGATTTTAAAAGGAGAAGGAGGAGACGCAACAGGCGGGGTTTTAACTTTTTTGGGATTTCGTTTCCCCCTATCTTCTAAAAAAATCGCGTTCATTAAAATTATAAAGCGACACTAGGGCGCGCATTTAACATACAGCGCTCTCCGTGTTTTTATTTTTTTTCTTTATGGCACTAGTTTAAGGGCACGCAATAATAAGTGACCTAAATCCTTAAAATTTTTGAAGAGATGACACTTTTTTAATGTCACTCTCTTTTGCGTAACATCAATCAACGAGTGTCGTGGTTTGCGCGTCGTAAAAGGGTCTTTTTCTTGTAGTGGTGTAATCAAATAACTAATCAGGGCCCACTCGTGCATCCATTTCATTCTCCTCAAGCCAGCGTACGTCGAAGGATTCTACAATCTAGTTCGTCTTCTTATTGTAAACCCTATACGTGGTGCGTGCAGCATATCGTACGAAATAACAATCATCGGCTTTGGCATTTAACTTTGGGTTGGACTCTAGGTGAAGAAGGGTGCAAGGGCAGCCAAATACGTAGAAATGACTGACATAAGGCTTATGACCATATAGAATTTTGTACGGTGTCTTCATCTGATCTTTGTTGATTAAAACACGATTTTGAACGTAGCAAGTAGTGTTAATCACCTCAGCCCAAAAGAAAATAGGTAACTTGGAGTCACATAGCATCGTCCTTGCAGCGTCTTTCAATGTTCTATTTCTCCTCTCAACAACATCATTTTGTTGAGTTGTGTGAGCAAAGCTGTATTGATTCATAATTCCCTTTTCTGTGCAAAATATGATCAAGAACAACATTCTTGAATTCTGTTCCATTATCAATGCGAAGCTCCTTCACCCGGTTGTTGGTTTGGTTCTCAATCAACACTATGAACTTCTTTATTAGATCAGTAACCCCAACTTTGTTGGATAAGAAGAAAACCCACGTAAAACGAGAGAAGTCATCAATCACAACCAGACAATACGAATTTCTATTTATGCTGAGGACGTTGACTGGACCAAATAAATCCATATGCAACAATTGGAGCACCTGACTGATTGAGTTAACCTATTTTGGCAGGTGTGGTTTTCTATGATGCTTTCCTTGTGCACATAACACACACTTTTCAAAAGTTATAAAATCTCTGACAGGTAAACCACGGACCATCTCATTCTTCACAAGACGATTCAGATTTTTAGCGTTAGCATGACCGAGTCGTCGATGCCACAACATTGCGTTCTGTTCTGAGACCTTTGAAAAAAGGCAAGTGACTTGTTCGGGAATGTTGATGTTAATATCAATAATGTAAGCATTTCCATCCCGCTTTGATTTGACAAGAATCCACTCTTCTGGGATGACAATGCCTGGCTTGAGTATCATACACTCTTTGTCGGTGAAATGAGTAGAATATCCTTTGTCACAAATTTGTGAAACACTCAACAAGCTGTGTTTTAACTCGGGAGCAAAGTTGACATTTTCAAAGCTTAGCACTCCATTTGTAACGGTTCCTCTCTGAATGATCTTGCCACCTTCTCCACCCGCAAAGGAAACATATCCCCCATTAAAGGATTGAATGTTGCTAAGTTGGAAGATGTCTTCTGTCATATGCCGGGAGCAGCCACTGTCGACGTACCAAGGTTTGATGACATTCCTCCGCAATAGTCCTTGCAAAATGAGCAGGATCATTTAAATTTGGGAACCCATGTCATCACTTTCCTGGGTTGACCCTTCACTTTATCTGATTGATCTTTTAAAATTTTCAATTTTGAGTCATCATTTTCAACCTTTTCATAGGATGCTAATGATTGATTAAAAGTTAATTTGGGCATCAAATGATATTTGGGTTTCTTAACAGTCACATGTGGTTTTGAAATAGGTTTCTTATCAGTTTGCATTGAGCGTCTAGATGTTCTACCAGAATTCGTTAAAGATTCGGAACTGCTCTTTGACGAAACCGATCTTGGCGGAGCCTTGTTTGGTTTTGGCAAACTGTTTGTGATGTTGTCATGAAACACCTTTTTGTTCTTTTGAAAAACTGCCCTTTTTATACTTCGATCATCCTTCTAATCATCATCCTGAGAACGAGTTATGGGGGACTTTCTAGTTAAAGACCGTCTTCTAGATTCGTTCTCTCCTCTTGGTGACATATGATGTACAAAAATCCTATTTGGACAATTCCTAGCTATATGTCCACCAATACCACAATTAAAACAAATATTTTTATTATTAAAACTGGTACTGCTTTTCTCATATTTATTTTCTTTCCTGGCATCCTTACTTTTCCCACAAGAACATGTACAAGAAGCAGGTTGTGAGATAAGTGAGGGTGCATCAGATGGCGTAACTAATGGAATTGGTGTGTTTTCATCAGAAGCATTACAAACATCAGAATTATCAAACAATTCATCAAACACTTCAAAAAAGTTTAATTCGGTATCAGCAGATGCAGAAGTATCACGAAAAACATTGTCATTTTTAACATCAAAAATAATAAATTCTTTATTTGAAACTATAACTTCAGGTTCAGACTCAGTTTTATTATCAAAAACAGATTCTTCAACTTCGTGCTTTGACTGATCTAAGGATTGATCTGCAGGGGAAGTAGAAACGTTAGAACTTTCAACATTAATAACTCCTCTTGAAACAAAACCAATTGGCTTGCCATAAACCATGAAAGATTCGTTGGCAATCTCCTCATCAGTGACAGTGTGATACTAATAATTTTGATTGAAAGGAGGAGGCACTTTTTCGTATCCCAAACCCTTTTTCTAGTTTTGTTTGAATTGCAGGCAATGGTCAATCATGTTGGCAACTACCTCGCTTGATACATCATACTTTTTAAAATCAAAATTTGTAGTTTCAAATTTGTCTTTTAATGTATCAAGGTCAGTAATTAACTTAGAATTCTTTCACATTTGTTACTGTAGTCCTCCTGGAGTTTTCTAAAGTCCTTTATTTTTGTCTCTAACTAGTCCTTTGGGGGTTTTTGTCCTTTTCTAAGTTGATAGCCCTCATATCTAAGGTCCTCTACTTCTCTACGTAATGATTCTATTTCCTCACGAAGAAGTTTAACATAATCAGCACATGCCTGAGAACAAGAAGGTAAACTTACCTCACTTTTCTTGGGTTCGGAAGTAGAAGATACCATCAGTGAAAACTCCAGCTCCGCCATATTTTCTTCAGGATCATCTGCAACATTCCTCATGGGAGCTTTATCATTGACATGGGCCAGGTGAGCATTCTCATGTCTTGAAATGTTGAAAGCCTGAATTTGATCCTCCCAGTCAAATGACTGAGCAACCATAGTCGTCTCACTGTTGACCTGAGCACCTCCCCGATTGTTTCCCACAGCAACCATTGTCCTGTCATTGTTCAATCTTCTATCCGGATTCGGGCACTCACGAGCAAAATGACCCGGCTCATGATAGTTGAAACAACGCAGCTTCCCTTTGTTGAACCCCACCTTTTTATCAACATTCATAGCCCAATTGTTCTTCCCAGTCTTCTTAGCAAACTGCTTAGCTCTGAATACTGCCATAGCTATCTTCCATGAGATGTCCATCTCTTCCACATTTTCTGGATGAATCTGATCCAAACCAATAAATGACAACTGAGGTGGAAGATCTCCAGCAACAAGAGCATTATAGCAGTTTACAAGTCCTGTGGCAAAAACAAGATTGTCATCACATTCCTTTGTATTTGAGCAAGAGGCTACAACTGGTACATTGGAGGAGGGAGCAGCTTGAGGAGTGACAGACAACTGGCTTTGTGAGTGAGGCATTGATGACACAACAGTAATGGTTTGGATCTGAGGTTGTTGAACAACAAATGCTTGACCTGAAGAAGGAATGATTGATGAAAGAGTGTTGTTAGAGTAAATTTCCAAGATTTGCAGTCGAATATGAATTCACATGGTTAATCTCTCGTTGTTTATCATCAATATCACAAGCTTTGATGATCGCCATTGTTTCAGCAAGAGTGATGCGATTCAGATCCTTGGTCTTCTTAATAACAGCTACATTCATGTCCCATGACTTTGGAACAGCATTTAGCAGCTTTTTTTATCTCAAATTTAGTTAAGCATATCCCAACTATATTTATTTCGGTAGTGAGAGTTGTGAATCGTTGCAGCTGTGCCTCCAGGGTTACTCCGGGAATGTAGTTGAACATATTGAACCTTTGACGCAGCATATCCTCGCGGCTTTCCTTCATATCTTCATTTCCTTCATATACCTCAATCAAGGCCTCCCACAAAACTTTAGCTGAAGTATACTCTTTGAAACCTTGAGCTATATCCGGAGATAAGTCCATGGTTAGAGTGGACAAATCCCTTTCCTGTTCCTCAAGTTTCTCAAAATCTTCATCTGTATAGTTCTCAACTGTTTTGTCAACTATTTTTCCCCCAACAGTGGTAGTAATTCGAACAGGACCTTTGATGATGCTTTCCAAACTTTGAAGTCTTTCATTTTAATATACTTCTCAATCCTGTATTTCCACTCAAGAAAACCATCTGTAGACAGAAGTCTTGGAATGCGTGTAGTTGTGCCCATGATAGAATCAAGCTCACGATGATGTGTTTGGCTTTGAGAATCCATTGATTATCAAGTTTTAAGGCAAAGATTTAAAACAAAATTGTCAAAATTCTGTTTCTGGTCAAAGCTTGAGTTTACGGTCAAAGTTGAGTTTGCGGCCGTAAACTCAATTTACGGTCGGGAGTTTACGGTCTGAGTGCTTGCGGTTAACAAGGTTGCACTGATTTACTGTTTTTTAAGCTAAGTTTACGGTTATTGAAGATACACAGTTTATGGTCTTTGAAATGTTCTTGATTTTACGGCTGTAAACTGGGTTTACGGTCATAAGCTTTTGGCAGTAAACTCCCAGAAGTTCACGAAAACACGATTTCGAAGAGGATTCGATCCCTTTTAGCAGCAAAAATGCCAAACCCAATCTAAAATAGTGAAGAACACGAGTTTAAACAGCCAAAAACTCGATTGTAAGATGCCTTGACACCGGTCTTGCTCTGAAACCAATTGTAAGGTCCTGAAACGGATCTTTACCAATGATCAAGCAATCGAACAATCAAATAGAATAAGAATCGGAGTAGAAACAGAATTGAAACAAGCTTGCACACGCTTTTATTGATGAAAAACTTCATGTACAACCTGTTTACAGTAGCCATGAATTCTCTGGTATCAACAGCTAATAATGACCTAGACAACCTCTATTTATAGGGGACAAAGACTGGAAACAGGGTTTACGGCTGTAAACTCACCACAAACCCGTAAACTCCAATTTAACCTACTATTACACCAAATATACTCAAAAGAACTATTACAACTGAAAGCCTAGACCAAACCACTAATTGAGCCCTTCATATTTGATTATTTAAATTAATTGTTGAATTATCTTGTAAATAAATTGATTAGCTCAAATTTAGATAATCATTAAATTATTGTTTAATTTAAATTATTTGCTATTTGATCCTTTGTGTCTTGAAAAGTTCAAAACTTGTCTTGAAATTTAAATTTTTAATTTGAATTCTTGATTAAAATTTTAATTTGAACTATTTAAATTTCAAACCTTAGAATTTTACAAGTTTAAAATTCAACCTTAAACTTTATAATATTATAAGATTAATATATATATATATATATATATATATATATATATATATAACTTAAATGCTACTCTTACCATTAGTAGGCCTCATTCACGAAGCCGATCTATAAGAGGGGGGGGGGGGGGGGGGTATAAGGTTATGGCTTACAAAATTGTCGTTTAATAGGTGTCCACTCATCCACCGCTTCCTTGATTGGTGGAGGGTCGTTAGCCGAACGGGTAGGATAGGGCAAACTTTTCCTCATTAAAAGTATAATGTACCTATATAAAGTAACTAAACGTTTTTTTTTTTCAAAATTCGCAATCTTAATTACTTTAGGCAAAAGTCAATTGATGCAATTACACTAAATTACAGTTTGTACCTTTGCTAAGACGTTAGTGGAGCGTGTGTGGTTAACCAGCACACTAATTGGGTTCTAAGTAAAGGTGGAACAGGGTGACTCGTTGTTTGTCATAGTTTGATGGAGCGTGTGTGGTTAACCAACACATCGAATAGGTGACTGTAACAATGAGGGAACAATGTATATTTGCATGGTTATTCACACCCGATTTGTGATCCTCGGCATCCCAGTTACAAACTAGAGGGGTATATCGAGATTTAATATGTCATTGAAAAGTTCAATGAATCTCAAAAGATCTAGGATTTTTCAATACATTTAAAACTTAATCTCTTTTTGTTTTTCAAGATGGAGAATTAGTGAATCTTCATTCAATTACCTTCAAAGTATTTACTTGTTAGATTATGGAATCCCTCTTCTAATTTGTAAATAATGTTGTTGAATCCTAGCCCTAATTTCTCATTTGGGTGTTTAATTGAGGATTCATTTCTAATCTAACTTTGTTCTTTTTCTCTTTCAAATGTCGAACGTCAACAACAATGCTTCCTGCTCGAATTCCTCCGGCTCGTTCTCACTCATGAATTTGTGTGGGAGAGTGATCTTTGACGGGTCCAATTTCAATGATTGGATTCGCAACATACGAATGGTCACTCGTTACAAGGACAAAGAGTATGTCCTCGATGAGAAGCTGAAGGAAATCAACCTCAACACTGTCTTTGCTGAAGAAATTGCGGCGTTTGAGGCCCATGAGCGTGATGCTACGAAAGTCTATTGCATCATGCTGGCGACCATTACTGCAGAACTCCAAAATTCCTATGAGGACATGTATCCCTATGAAATGCATCAAAACTTGTTGGACTGGTACCACCAAAGTGCAAGACAAGAAAGATATGAGATCATCACTTCGATGATCACTACTAGAATGCGTAATGGAGAGTCTCTTACCGGTCATCTGCAAAAGATGCAAAGATATGTTGATCGCCTACTGAAGTTAAATGTTAACTTCAATGAAGAGCTGGCAATTGACATTATCCTTCACTCCTTGCCTCCCTGCTACAACCAGTTCCGCATGACCTACCACATGAATAAGGAAGAGGTCACTTTGAGCAAGCTTCAAGGCTTGCTAAGGACTATTGAGAGCAATATCAAAGATAAGTCTATTGCATCAACTCCCGCTTCTGTTGTTGCCCCTGTCTTGGCAAATGGGCAAGGGAAGGGTAAGAAGAGGAAGGCTCCCTCAAAGAGCCACCACAAAGGAAAGTCCAAGATGGTACCTCTTCTAGTGGAACCAAAGTTGGTTGTACTAATCCCAACTCAAACCCCAAGGAGGCAGAGTGCCACCACTGCCACAAGATAGGGCATTGGAAAAGAAACTGCCTAGAATATCTACAAGCAATCAAGGATGGGAAGATCAAGCCGTCCTTCCCAGGTATTTACACTATTAAATCTAATGATTCATCGCATGCTATTTATTAGGTTCTTGATACAGGATGTGGTTTTCACATATGTTCTAATTTGCAGGGACTAAGAAGAAATATGGATGTGGAGCATGGGAAGATAAATCTAATCATGGGAAACAGAAGATCGTCGCCTGTCACCAAGATTGGAGTTTATTCCCTAGTGCTTAGTAATGGATTAGGTTTAGATTTAAATAATTGTTACTATTCGCCAGATATGGAAAGAAACATCATTTCATTTCATGGTTTATATAGACAAGGATTTAGATATTCATTTGATAATGAAAAGGGTTCTATTTATGCTTATCTTAATAGTGTTTTATATTTTGAAGCATTGCCTTGTAAGGGAATATATGAAACTGTGATGGTTGTAGATAACTTAGGAAATGATGTGTTGTGTGTTGATTCTTCCAATAATATAGATAAAGCATGCTTGTTGCATTGCCGTCTTGGACATGTCAACAAGAAACGCATAGCCCAACTCCAAAAGGATGGAGTGTTGGAGTCATTCGACCTTAGGGATGATGACGTGTACGAGTCTTGCTTACTTGGAAAGATGACCAAGTCACCCTTTACTGGCACTTGTGAAAGGGGTGAGGGTTTATTGGATCTCATACACACAGATGTGTGTGGGCCCTTTAGATCCACCACAAGGAATGCAAGCCACTTCTATGTGACTTTTACCGATGATATAGCAGATAAGGGTATATCTACTTAATCAAGCACAAGTCAGAAACCTTTGAAAAGTTCAAAGAGTTTAAACAAGAAGTGGAGAATCAGTTGAGCAGGAAAATCAAGATGCTTCAATCCGATCGAGGTAGAGAGTACCTAAGTCTTGAATTCCACGACTACCTCAAGGAATGCGGAGTCATTTCGCAATTAACGCCACCTAGGACACCGCAGTTGAACGGTGTGGCTAAGAGGCATAATCGGACCTTTCTAGACATGGTTCGTTCCATGATGAGTCATGCTTTACTACCTATCTCATTCTGGGGGTATGCTTTAGAGACTGCCGCCCATATCCTTAACTTAGTCCCTACGATGAAGGTTGCCAAAACACCTCACGAGATATGGACATGGAAAGCTCCCTCGTTGTCACATATCAAGGTTTGGGGTTGCGAGGCTTTCATAAGACGAGAGACTCACGACAAGCTCGAACCTCATAGTGAGCAATGTATTTTCATCGGCTACCCGCATAAGTCCTTTGGATATCTCTTCTATAGACCGAGTGACAATGTTGTCTTCGTTGCAAGGAGATGGGCTTTCCGTGAGCGAGAAATCATAAGCCAAGGGGACAGTGGGAGGCAAATCGATCTTGAAGAGATTCAAGAGTCGAGCGATGAAGGAACCTCTAACACTGGCGCTCAACCTGAGGAGGAAACTTCGGTTGAACCGATTGACAGGTCCTTACCTCTTAGACGTTCTGAAAGAGTTAGGGTTCAACCCTAGTTTTATGGTTTTCATATTACTACCGAATGGGATACGTTCATTAGTGATAGTACACTAGTGAATTTGGATGAACCTAACAGCTATAAGGAAGCCATGGCAGGCCTGGAGTCTGCGAAGTGGAAAGAGGCAATGGACAGCAAGATTTAGTCTATGTATGACAACCAAGTTTGCAATTTGGTTGACAATGTACCAGGTCGTAAGACGGTCGAGTGAAAATGGATCTTCAAGAAGAAGACCGACATGGATGGGAATGTGCACACCTATAAGGCACAATTAGTTGTGAAGGGTTTCAATCAAACTCCTGGAGTTGACTATGATGAAACCTTCTCACTGGTTGCGAAGATAAAGTCTATTAAGGTGATGTTGGCCATTGCAGCATTTCATGACTATGAAATATGGTAGATGGATGTCAAAACCGATTTCCTTAATGGAAAGTTGGCTGAGGATGTTTACATGGATCAGCCAGAGGGTTTTGTCAATGCGAAGCATCCCGATAGAGTGTGCAACCTTGAGAAGTCCATTTATGGACTGAAACAAGCATCTCGCAGATGGAATCTTTGTTTCGATGAGAAAGTCAAAGAGTTTGGTTTTCTGCGAAGCGAGGATGAATCATGTGTATATGTCAAAGCCAGTAGGAGTATAGTAAGCTTCCTCATATTGTATGTCGATGACATACTACTCATAGGAAATGGCATCCCGACACTGCAGGAGGTTAAGTCTTGGCTTGGGAAAAGCTTCGCTATGAAGGACCTCGGAGAGGCTGCCTATATTATGGGAATAAGGATAGTGAGAAACAGAAGTAAAAGACTAATAGGACTTAGTTAGAATACTTACTTGGACAAAGTACTAAAACGTTTTAGTATGGAGAATTCAAAGAAGGGAGAGTTACCAATTCAAAGTAATGCCAACTTGAGTAAGACTCAAAGTCCGAGTACCGAAGTCGAGATAGTAGAAATGAGTCGAGTACCATACACTTCCGCAGTTGGCTCGATTATGTATGCTATGACTTGTACTTGCCCTAATGTGGCCTTCGGTTTGAGCATGGTTAGCGGATATCAAGGGAACCCTGGAAAGCGCATTGGACCGCAGTCAAGAGTATTCTTAAGTACCTTTAGAGGAACAAGGAATGGTTTCTAGTCCTCAATGGGAGTGATGACTTAAGGGTGCGAGGGTACAGTGACGCCAGTTTTCACACCGACATGGACAGCTACCGTTCGTAGTCGGGCTGGGTCTTTACCCTAAATAGAGGAGCAGTGACGTGGAAAAGTTCCAAGCAGGAAACCGTAGCTGATTCAACATACGAATCAGAGTACATTGTAGTGAGCGAAGCATCAAAGGAGGCAATATGGTTGAAGAACTTCATTGGAGACCTTGGAGTTGTACCGGCCATACAAGAGCCTATTGAAATTTTCTTTGATAACGAATGAGCGGTTTCCTTGACCAAGGAACCGAAGGATCATGGAAGATCTCGACATATCGACAGAAAATATCACTTTATTCGACATCGGGTGGAAGAAGGACTCCCCGTAGTGAAGAAGGTATCGTCGGAGGATAACCCAGTAGATCTGCTTACGAAGGGACTGAGTTGGGTTAAGCACTTGAGGCACGCTAGGAGCATCGGGTTGAAGGACGATATTAGTTTAGATTAGATAGTTCAGAAACATGTAATAGATAAATTGTAATTAAAATTTGATGATTAAATAAAAGAGTGTTATTTATTAGTAATGTTACTGTCTTATGTTAATTGTTACCTATTGTTTCATTTTGCATGTTTTAACTTCCTGCATAATAAGATTATTCAAACAGTCCACAGTTGTTCATATGTTGGAAGTAGGTATGAATGAAGACTGTCATGAATTGGTGTGTAGACTGACTAAAGTGTGTTAGACATAGCAAAAGTTTGCTACAATGTTCATGAGTGCTTATGAACTTGATTTGATCATTGGAATAAACCAACGCTTGCTGGAATCACTCCATGGAATTTATCTCGAGTGATTGCAAGACGATATTATCATATGGTCTTAAAACCCAGATATATGGTTTATTGTTTGCTAATTGGTTGTGCATTGATAATGCGTAAACGCATCAGTAACTTGATGTTATAAAATGCATTGTTGTGTATGATTTGATTAGTGGAGAGTAAATGCAGATAAGTCGAAGTTTATCTGTTCCTTTTATCCTAAGAAGGTAAAAGCGATATTAGGGCCCCTCGATGATTTGGTTTGACTTATGTGTCAGGCCCGACCAGGACTGAATTAATGTGTTCAATTAAGTTCTATGTCAAATGAATCTGAGATAGAGAAACAAACTACTGGACAATAAGTATGACTATGTTCCATGTAACTGTCTACATGATATCTAGAATAGAGGATTATACGATCCGTTATCTTAAGGACAGGTTATTGATAAGATCAAGAGTTTTGAGAACTGTGATTGCTAATCGGATCCAGAAGTTACATTTGCATTTATAGTTATTAGACTTATCCAAGTGGGAGATTGTTGGATTAGTGTCTAAGTCCATAACTGTATTTGGTATGTACTTGACCCGGTTGTGCATGGTCCTTTTGGGTTGCCTTCACCAAAGCAACTTGACTGGAGGAATAATATAAAAAGAGGTGATTATGGTTTATTAATATATTATAAGAATAATATATTGAAAGAGAAATCATAATTATTTAATTAACATTGGTCAAGAATTAATTAAGTATTAATTTTGTGATGAAAAGGAAGTTAATTGAACTAAAGGGACTGAAGTGTAATTATGTGATAATTGCAAAGTTGGGCAAGGAAACCCTAATAGATAGGGTGGACGAATTCTAGGGATAAAGCTTTAAGAATTTGTCCATGATTGGGATTCTATAATTACCTTATGGGCTGCTTGGTGGCTAAGTAACCAGATAAGGATAATGATTGAAACCCTAATTCCTACACCTATATAAAGGACCCTTGGGCATGAGAAATTCGGCCACTTGAACCCTAGAAGTCCAAGAGCCGAATTTCACCTCCCCCATCTCTCTCTTGTTTCCTCCAATTGCTCTTGGTGTTTGTGATTCATTAGAGGCACAACATTTGAGGTGCTAAAGTTCTCAAGGCTTCAAGATCTTCAATCAACAACAAGGAAATCGTCTAAATCTGTTTTGTTATGTTAATTTTGGATTATACTCACTAGATTTAGGGTTTGAAAGTCTTGGATGAATTGCTTGTACAATAGAGAAACCTAGATCCAAGCATTAGGGTTTTCATGAGCACATAGGATGTTCTTTTGGTTCAAACCCATCATAATCTTCAGAGCTCTAGGGCGTAGGGTCATCACGGGAAACACCCTCAATAATTGCATCCACCAAAGCCGGATCAACCTGAGGATTTGGCCCTTTATTCCCAGCAACAGGGAGAGCACTAAGTGCCAAGGCTCGATCAGTGCTAACAGGCGGTAGGAGGATCTCCATCAAAGGTGCCTCTGGGTACTGGAGTGTGCCCTTAGTTTTTCCCCAGAGCACCATCTCAAAGGTAAAAATTCTCTCGTGACCTGAAAAACAAGAAGAATGCGAAAAAAAGTAAATCACTACCCCTATAAATATGTCTTTTAAGGGGGGATGGGGTAGGAACACTTACCATCTCTCTAGATGAAGTATTGAGGCATCATCCCTCGAGCCCTTCAGACATCACTCATCCCGAATGCGGTTAGGATGTGATCCTTCCATTCATCCTTAGTGAATCAGAAACCCACTAGCGCCTATGCCACAGTTAGGCTAGCACCCTACAGTTTGGGCGATCAGTCAGAGTAATCGATCCCAGGGGATAGCCGTAACCAACCAAGTTTTGGTTCACCCAAAATCACTTATCTTGCCAGTTTTTCTTGGGCGCCTTCTAGTTAACGATGAACTCATGAATGCCTCGCCTTTGGGAGAAGGTATAAACGACAGATTGAGTGGAAGAGTTGAAAAAGGCCTTAAACGCCTAGAATTGAGGCAGCACCCCAAGGGGTCGACATGCAAGTTCAAATCTTAGGATTTTGTTGACGGCATTGGGAGTCATATCGCTCACAGAAAAATCATATTGACGTATAATCTCGTCATAGAAGTCCGTTTTCGGAAACCTCAGGCTTGCCTCGAAGATCGGAATGGGGACTCAGACCTTCTCCTTCGATGGACGAGAGATGATCGCCCATTTCATGGGATACTGAACCTCGTATTCTGGCATAAAGTCGAACCTAGTTTTAAGATTCTCAAACTCGCTTGGGTTGGCTCAATTCCAGTCTGTGGTGTTGCCATTTTCTCTCAAAATGCAAGAATAGGGTGAACAAGAAGGAAGAAGAAGAAAAGATGGAAGCGGTTGAAGAAGTGGGAAACAAAAAGAAGAAAATTGTCCTAGATAAGGAAGGTTTTAAATGCGAGGTGGGAATATCGAACAATTACCATGATGAAACCGTCTGCACAGATGGCTCCATCACATCAGCTGATGTTAGAGCCATTCGCGCTGAAAACGTGTCTAGATCTAAGCTAGAACAAAGCAGCTACGCCAGGCTAACGTTGACGTTTACTAGCCTAGGGGACTTGTTAATGTATCCCACTAGGAATACGTTAAAGATAACAAAATCGTTGTCTCTAGGACGACCTAGCTAACGGTTGTAAATCCATCATAGTGCTAGACCTGCGCCTTGACCCTCACACTAGGACCCTCTCGCTTGGCGCCCTCACGCCCATGTCCAATTCCTGACGACAATCTCCGATCTCTAATAGGACAAAACACAGCTAGTCGCCTCCCAGATCAACAAGTGTTGCGCCTAAGGCACTGTCCTTTTCTTACTCCACACTAATAACAGATGGCCACTAGTGGTGACGATCCTCCAATGGGACTCATCCACGTCTTGCTGACCCAGATGGGATAAAAAGCACCATTAGGATCGTGCATAGAAAACAACAAGTATAAAAGGATCCTTCTTCTCCAGAAGAAGGGATCACTTTCTCTCCATCAAAACCCTAATTACCTTATCCTCAAATAAACATTAACTAGATCGTCGGAGCTTCGTCCTAGGACCACCTCTCGGACGTTGTTTGGCGTTATCTCTTCATTGTTGTGATTACAAGGCTCAACCCAACCGTAATCATCGAGTGACGGAGTTAAGTTCAAGGCCCATATCACAACAGACTCCACCATAATGCAAGTTCTACAACCCTAAGTCCATTAAATCCTTAATGTGACCAAAACTTATACATGAACACAAGATGACTCCAAACCTGGCTCTTTTCTCAATTATCAGAAGTCCTTTCACCATTAGAGAACCCTCAACAAGCTCTGGAGTTCCTTAAACTCCCAACGCATCCAAGAAAGGGACCAAAATCCTCTAAAATGAACCCAAACTCTTATATAGAAGAAGTAATGCCAATGTATGAACTCTATACCTCAAATAACTTAAAAATCAGAAGAAGATGTAGGATCCAAGCTTGCTCTTTGTTTCCTTGCACCAAAATGAACTTCCTTCTTCCTCAAGCTTCACCAAATTCCAAAGAATAAGCTCTAAATCAAGAAAATAAGCTCTCAAACATGCATGGAGGGTAGGGTTTCGAGTTGGAGGGTTGGAGGCTGAAGAGGATGTCCTAATCGTTGAGTTTATGCCCTTAAATATGGAGAAAACCGTAAAGATCTTGAGCTTGGGCTGCAACATCTTCTATGTCATGGCGACCATCAGATACGTGTTCCTCATTAATCATGCACTACATCGTGGTGCACCTAGGCTAACAAATCCCAAAATTTAATTTAAGCTCAATGCCTCTTAAAGCCCAAAGTTTTAGCACCAAGCCAAAAAACCTTATTCATCATGGTCCAAACTTGATCATTTAAGACCAGTGACCTTCACCAGGTCAATTACCACTTGAGCCTCCAAAACAAGGTTTATCTCAAAACAGGATGTTACAAATCCGAATTTTTAAAAAAAATCAATAGATAAGTAGTTTATAAATTAATTAGTCATAATTAATACTAAATTGAAAACCATGTTTAATTTTATTTAAGTTCAAATCACAGGTAAATCATATTGAATTATGTGATTCTAAGAGATGTATATTTTATAATACATATCAAAATATTTACAAATTTATATATCAAACTTAGTACAATAAATATATTATCAGCATATCACGAAACCACGTTCTCACATAAATGAATTTCTCAAAATTAGTAAATTTCGCAAATAATTAGCGAAAACTTTTTTGTTCGATAATTTTGTTTCGCTGGTTTGCAAGACATTTTTGTAAGAGCATTGGGTGTGGGCAACGGGATATAACATCAAATTGGTGTCACCTCATCCATAACACCAAGGGGGAAATGGTGTTCCAGATGTTATATCATGTTAAGAGGTAGAGAGATAAAATAAAAAAAATTATTTGATTGGTTGATGAAGGAGATAGCCAATCATTTTTCTTGTTTTATCTCGTCCTCGTTACCACAAGATCCACCATAACAAGATTCAACAAGTTTGGGGGATGGTGTTCCCCCCGTCATGACACCGTTGAGGCATGTCACATCAGCATGTTGCTTCTCGTTTTTGGCCCATACCGCATGCTCTAACGAATTACACGGTCATTTCTTGATATTGGGATTTCATTTATGTATTTTACTTACTCATTTCTTCCAAATATGTTTGGATTTGAGTGGTTGCCAAGCAATTTAATATTTTGTTCGTACAAAAAGATATGTTATCATTCATATAAAATTCGGTTGAATGTAAGGGAAAATGAAAGTTCATAATATCTGAACTGACTGTATATAACGAAAAAAATAATTTCATCAATCAAAATCATTTGTCAAAATATTCAACTTGGTTGGATAATACTATCATAATACAATTTCTTTTTTTGGTGATGAAATAAGCAAATGTGAAATACAAGATAACGATTAAATTAAGTATTAGTTTTAAATAAAATAATACTTGCGATTTCCCTTTGTCGCGTGCTTTCCAGTGAGGCATGGCAACCGTGTACTTGATATGAAATATTGTACATCCACTATAATTCTCTAGGTTGATTATTTATTTTATTTTGTTATTTGTTGGTATTTCTAATTATTTATATAATTAAAAAGTAAATTTAATAATTTATGTGTGAAGGTAAAAGTTATAATTTTAAGGATTCATATGAGTATAGTTTTTCTATGATAAAAAAGCAGGATATATACACTAAAGTCCTAATATCTTCATCGATTTGACAAGAAAGTCCTAAATTTTATTTTTTTGACAGTAAAGTCTAAATTACTGGCAATTTTTAACACTTTTACCATTTTTTTCCAGGTAACGGGCAATTAAGACTTTTTTGTCAAAAAAATAAAGTTTATGATTTTATTGTCAAATCGTTAATTAGGCTTTTACTGTCAAAAAAATAAAGTTTAAGACTTTCTTGTCAAATCGTTGAAAACATTGGGACTTTAGTGTATATATCCTTTTTTTGGGTTAGAAATTTAATTGTATGATACTTTTTAAGCATAAGAGTTATTGAAACCTTCTCTAGTCAGCTAGATCCTATTGAAATCCTTAATGTTTGCTTCTTGTTAAATCGTTTTTGTAATTTCAACAAACCGAAATTGAAAAAAAAAATGGAGATAATCAAGAAAGAAAGAAAGAACCAGAGTTGTGTTGGCTTTTTGCAGTCCAAAAAATGGAGAAATAAGAAACCAAAAAAAAAAATTGTCCTTCTTTCCCTTCTCCACATTCACACCCTTTTTACTAGACATGTGTTGTTTGTGTTTGTATAATCTGTCATCACTTTTTAGTTCAAGATTTGGCGGCGAAGTAAGAAGAAAGTTTTACTAGTCTTTTCACCCTTTCTCGTTCTCTCTTTTGCATATGTTTCGCTTGATCGTAATTGTGTCAGGATAAAGATGATGATGGTAAGAAAACCAATGGTGCTGCAACAAAAGTCACAATTAAAAGTTCTTGGGTTACAAAAATACACTAAAGTCGCAATATTTTCAACGATTTGACAAGAATGTCTTAAACTTTATTTTATTGACAGTAAAATCCTAATTGACGATTTTACAAGAAAATCTTAAACTTTAATTTTTTGACAAAAAAAGTCCTAATTACCGGCTAACCGGAAAAAATGGTAAAAGTGTCAAAAATTACCGGTAATTTGGACTTTACTGTAAAAAAAAATAAAGTTTAGAACTTTCTTGTCAAATAGATGAAAATATTAGGACTTTAATGTATATATCCCTAAAAAAACAGCAAGAATTTCATTGTTTTTTTTTTTTTTTGCATCACATGCTTTTCAATACTTAGGTTGATTCACAATACTAATTTTTGTATTTAGTATTCTAAGAGCTCGGATAGCAATATCGATTCGATTCAAGCTCTCTTGGAATAAGTTCGGCAGCGAGTCACAAAATCTTGATTATATTTTGATTTTTTTTCTATCTAATGATAATGAACGGGGAGTCCACTTTAAATTGACCGCCCTGCACCCACCTCGGATTATATGTTTCAACATGAATCACAGAAAGATAGATTATAACTAGAAATAGAAATGTATACGCGTGAATGCATAAAGAATAATGCACGCTAATTTTATTAAAAGCAGGTTTATAATCGTATTAAATATTATATTTATTTCATATAAAAGATTCAATTTTTGATAGTATTACTTTTGAACATTTTTTATTGGGTTAAATACATACCCAAAATACTTTGGTTGAAACCCTGTGTAAGTGTTGTTTTGTCATTCACTAGCTCATTGCTAATATGTTTTATTGAAATATTCGGATTTTCAAAAAAAAAATTAATATAAAGTCAATATAAGAAAAAGAAATTGATAATTTTCAGTGACATAAACAAAAGACATTAACTTTGTTTATATTAATAAATATGTTGATTATTTAATGACCAAATACAAAGCTTAATCACATATTCTCCTTTCCACCGATAAATTACAAAAAGAAAACAACTCACACCAAATTCAATAATTCTTGCGATCGTTAGTGGCTTTAAATAGAAAATCAATCATTCATTTCATTTGTTGTTTTCTTTTTTAGTAACTTACACGAATGGTCCCTGTGGATTAGGGTAATTTATACTTTTGGTCCCTAACATATTTCTTTAACTCGGAAGGTCCTTACTGATTGTTTTTGTTATGCGTTTGGTCATTGTCTTACCTAAAAAATCTATTTTGCCCTTGATTTTTTTTTTTAATTTATTTAAATAAACACACACTCAACCCCACCCCCTTCAACCTACCTTACCTAACCCACAATTTTTCCATATTTAAATAATAGTATTTTTAGGCAAGATAGGGACCAAGCGCGTAACAAAAACAAATAGTAGAGACCGAACACATAACAAAAACAAACAGTAGGGACTTTTCTGAGTTAAAAATATAAGCTAGAGACCAAACGTATAATTTACCGCAAACCATAGGGACAATTCGTGTAATTTACTCTTTCTTTTTCTCCGTTTTAAGATTTATTTTATTCTCCAATTAAATAAATATTTATTCGATTTAAAAATAATCTTTTTATTTCACACACACACACACACACACACACACACACACACATATATATATATATATATATATATATATATATATATATATATATATATATATATATATATATATATATATATATATATGGGGTTAGGTTCATATGAGACCACTAGATTTTGTGAGACGGGGAGACCAAATCTTGACCACTCATCTTGAATAATCAAAGGCTGATATTAATTTAGATTAAACCATAAAATAGGCGGTGACATTTTTGTAAATTAATGGAACTTTGGGATTAGATCAAGACACGGAGGGGCAGGAATGGAATTTTGCATTCTTTTTTGTTCAGCACACAAAAACACCCAATATTCTTCCTAAAAACCCTAGATACGAACACTCATTTGATCCAAATCTCGATCATCGTTATGCTTCATGAAATTCATCTTCCGATTCTTATACGAAAACCCTCAATAATCAACTAGAACATTAAAAACCTTTTGATTTTGAATTTGAATTTGATATCGAATCAAATGGCTCATTCTACAGATTCTGATTCTGAGTTTGTATCAATAGTTGTTCCAAGTAAGTATAATACTATAAACCTCTTGTTCTTATTCAATAAACCTATCTGTTCTTATTAGAGAAAGTTTTTTCTCTTTAAATCGTTGTGTATCTTCAACAAATGTCTAATAATCTATTTCACTAGTGATTTATATGTCGAAGTCAGGATGTAATGGAATATAACATTATAAAACATACAATATAAACCTAAATCTCAATGTGTGATTTATATAGAGTCTATGTATCTACATGTTAACTCTACATGTTATTCAAAAGTGTTCGAATTATTCCTCATTTCATTTGATCTAAATATTCTTAATCAAAATCAACAAATATGTTATGTTATTTTAACTAATTGTTCATAGTTTAATTAGATTTAGATCCATAAATTGTCTAACACTATAGATTTTGGTAACATAAATCTCTTCTTATGATTGTAGTATAGTGTTTAGCCAAAAAAATCTTTGTATTCTAGTGAATTTTTTGTTGATTGATATTAGAAATTTGGTGTTATTTATTTATAGAACTGTGACCAGATTATATATCATTAACTAATATGATTTCTAATGAAATTTGTTGTTATTGATACAGCTAAAAAGTGCAAACAAATGCAGCTGTAAGACATGGAAAGAAATTAATAAAGAGAAAGGTATAAATTGTAATTACTTTTAGATTAAATATTATAATTGCTTTTAGTAACTTCTAAATGCTTTTAATAAATATTATAATTGTTTTTATTTGATAATTTTATTCATACAGATTTAGGGGATCAATATAGGACTAAAACAGATATGAACACCCTTTCTTTCAAATAATTCACAAAAAAAGCGAATGTTCAGATTTATTTTTTTAAGTTAATTATTATAAATATTCTAATTTTGTTTATCATATATTCTAATTGATTTTAATTGTTAAATTTCATGATAAAGATTTGCAAATTGTAAATCATAAGAAAAAGAAAGCAGACGAAGGAAAATCAAAGAAAAAAATTAAAAAAAAAACATTGTTACTTCTAAAAGCGACTCTGATTCATCTTCACAGCATAGAAAAAGAACTAAAAAAAGGCATCAACAATCATTCTTTAAAATACTTAACAAAAAGTTTTTTGGATTTTTTTTTTCAGTTGATTATTATGAACATTCAAACTGATTACAATAAATATTCTAATTTATTTCAATTTTTAAATTTCTTCATATAACTAAAAATACAAAAAAGAAGAAAAAACTTGAAAAGAGAAAAAGACACTATGTTTCAGATTCTTCATCTTCACAGTCAGAGACATCCACAACAGAGAGTGATGAATATGGTAAAATGTTATAAGAATGAAAATCTACTAAAGTATTATAATAAAATAATGGCATATGTTGTCTTTTATAATATATATGTTAGACATCCAATAAAAGTATATTATATTCTTCTAATAGAATAATTATTGATGCAGATAATGTAAAGAAAAAGAAAAAAAGAAAAGTCAAAAGACCTTTCAAGCGCCACAACAAATTAATCCATAATGATGTGAAACAAAAAAAGAAAAAACATGTTTTTGATTCTTCAACAGAATCAGAGACAGAATCAGATACACAGTCAACGGGTAAAATAATCTAAACTTTTTTTTTTTCTGAAATATGATTTTATACTTTATAATTCCAATATTATGGAACAATAGAAATATTAAAATGTTTCTAACAATAATTTTCATAGTCTATGTTTGACATGAATTGCTTATAGATCATAACTGAAATTCTAGGTATTTTGATGTGAAAGTATTTTTCTAGTGTTAATTGATGTGAAAGTATGTTTCTATGATATGAAATACTTATGGTTCATATTACACATTCGAGATATTATTATATCATAAATCATATAATACTTGATTTTTGTTGTTTTACTTAGCTGATATAGGATTTTGCAACATTTAAGTTTATTTTTTTTTTTATAAATAATATAATTTGAATAAATATCTGCATTTTACTTAGATGATATAGGATTTTTGAATTAAATTTCATAGAATATTCTGATATAATAAGTGTATATGTATAATATTTTGTTGGAATATTACTTTGTAATTAGATGATAAATAAATTTTGGATTTTTGTGGTGTTACTAGCATTTATGACTAATGTAATGAATTAGATGATGAATCTAATGAAGAAATCTATGTAAAAAAAAACCGCTGATAGAAAATATGTTAAATGAGTGACCAAGATTAAAGAAGCAAAAAGGAAGACGAATAGTGTGGACAATCGTGCAACAATAAAGAAGCAAAAAACCGTGAAAGAGCAAAAGACTGTGAAATATATATTGAAGGAGTTGCCTTCAATAAACACTAGATCGACACCTGGATTGTGACAGATGTTGTAAGTTCTTTGACATCAGAACAAAATGATTGGGTGAAACGGATGGGATTTAAAGCATTTTTGAAGATCAACATTAAGAGTATTCCTTAAAACTTTTCCATTTTGTGCTTGAGCATTGTGATGAAGGCACAAACAGTATTCTGATCAAAGGAAAAAAGAATAATGATCACAAAGGAAAAAAATTCATAAAGTGTTTTGGTTTACCCAAAACTGGAAAAACCTTATTTGAATTGGACATGGTTAGCGAAGATCATCAAGTGTTTGATGGATGGATGAAGGAACTTGAAGGTGGAAAGGCACATGCAATAAACTACAAGATATTCAAAAATCCGAAGAAGTGGATATGAATTTCAAGTTGGGTTTCATAGATTTATTTGTTAATACGTTTGTAGAATCCATTCCTATGGGGACAAACAACTTAGTTCCAATTAGAGCACTTGTTGAAGTAGATGATATTTCTAAAATCAATTGGTGTGCGTATTTGTTGTACTATGTGAAAAAATCAAAAGGGAGATGGCATCCAGACAACCCCAAGTGTTATTACAGAGGCCCTATGTTGTTGCTATTGATATGTTTTTTCATGTACTTATTTTTTTTCTTAAAAATGGATATCTAATATGATATTGAAATAATACAGCTAATTTGCTGTGATGAAATTGAATGCAAGCTCCAAAAAATAGAACGTAAAACACCATTAGTTATGATGTGGACAACATATAAGTTGAAGGAAAGACAATCTTTTGAGATTGAAGCTGGTGGATTTGGGGTTGGAAATCTAATTGAACAAGGTTCAAATTTAGAATGTGAGAAGAATGAGAATCAGGACACACATATTGAGGTATATTCTAAGTAGAATATATTATTAAATTATGTTTTAGAATATATTTTAATTATGTCCTAACTTAATATAAGAAAAATATTCTAATGTCTTTTCTTCCTAGGAGTATGAAGATAAGTATGAAACAATTTTCAACAATGTCTCAACTGAAAAGGATAATATGGAAGATATTAATTTTCATTGTCTATCGAAATTCCTTAAAGACAATAGAACCAAGGAGATGATAAGGAAGTTTAGAGACATATTTTCAACTACACTTTTTTCTAGTCGAGAGAAATCAGAAACTATTAAGGAGAGAACTTAAGTCAAAGCAGATAGAGATGAAGAGCTTAATAAAACAAACATTTCTGATTTTGATGATGGTAAAGATGAAGGAATGAATACAAAGTTGGTTGCATTTTTAATTGTTAAACCATTACAACAGAAGTTTCCAGAGAATGAAGAAAGACAAGAAGAAGATCAAGATATGAATGTTGACGACCCAATAAATTTGGGTTTAGAGAATAATATTGGCGAGGAAACTATTAGACATTTGCACAACCCAAAAAGACAAATAGAATTTGAAGGCATAAATGTTGATGAAAAAATAAATTTGGCTTTAGAGGTGAATAATATATACGAAACTATTGGAAAGAAGAATTTAGAAGAGAATGTTGAGTGCAAAAACCTTGTTGAGGGTGGTGAAATGATTGGTGGGGAGAAAATTAGGGAGCAGAATATTATAGAGAAGGTGGTTGGAGACAACATAGGTGAGAGCTCAATTGTTACACCAAAACATGATCCAAAAGGTATGAATATTGTAAACAAGATGGTTGGAGAAGTCAAAATATGTATTTGCCACACAAAACCCGCATGTTATTATCTGATATATATATATATATATATATATATATATATATATATATACACACACACACACACACACACACACAAAGATAAGCTTAAACAAATAAACCTTATCTATACAACATTTGAATAATACGTTCCTATCTAATCTTCGTCTCTTTACATTCCCCCTCAATCGCAACTGTTTCAAGGTTTAGATTGTATTTTAATTTTTCCAACATGTTTCTAGTGGTTGGCTTAGTAAACCCATCAGCTACTTGATCTCCAGAAGAAATGAACCTAACATCCAGTGTTCCCATAGCTACCTTCTCTCGGACAAAATGAAAATCAACCTCTATGTGCTTGGTCCGTGCATGAAATACTGGATTGATTGTCAAATATGTTGCACCTAAATTATCACACCATAACACTGGTGCTCTTGGCTGATGAACTCCCAATTCTTTAAGTAATGATTGTATCCAAATCGCTTCAGCTATTCCGTTTGCCACAGCTTTTTACTCGGCCTCTGTGATAGACCGAGATACAGTTGGCTGTTTACGAGAGCTCCACGATATCAAGTTTGGACCTAAAAATATAGCATACCCTCCGGTAGACCTGCGATTATCTAAACATCCTGCCCAGTCTGCATCCGTGAACACACTTAATAACATGGAGTTTGATTGTCTAATTCTTAACCCGGTAAATACAGTCCCTTTAACATATCTCAGAATTCTTTTGACAGCTTCCCAGTGTAGATCAGTTTGTTTGGAAAGGTATTGGCATACCTTGTTTACTGCAAATGAAATGTCAGGTAGAGTTAGCGTGAGATACTATAAATCCCCAACCATGCTTCTATATTTGACTGCATCTTCTTCAATAAGTGGTCTTCCATAGTTAATAGCAAGTTTTTCCGTGACAGACATAGGGGTTGAAACTGTTTTACCATTCTCCATGTGGGCACGATATAGTAAATCAATAGCAGACTTGTGTTGAAGTAATGTGATGTCCCCTAAATTGTGAACCACTTCAATCCCTAGAAAATAATTCAAACGACCGAGATCTTTAAGTGGAAAAGAGGAAGACAACACGCAGACAAGCTTATCTACCACCTGTTTCGATGAACCGACAATGATTATATCGTCGACATAGACCAACATGTAAATAAAAACTCCACCATGATTGAAGAGAAATAGGGAAGTATTGGCCTTAGAGGATTGAAAACCAAGATGATGTAGTTTTTCACTGAGACGGGAGAACCAGGCACGAAGCGATTGTTTACGACCGTAGATAGCCTTTTGAAGCTTACACACATAGTGAGGTCGATTGGAATCTTTAAAACCAGGGGGTTGACTCATGTATACATCTTCATGTAGAAGACCGTGAAGAAACGCATTGTTGATGTCGACTTGTCACAGATGCCACTTACGAGAAACAGCTAAAGAAAGAATTAGTCTTACCGTTGCTGGTTTTACAACGGGACTAAACGTTTCTTGATAGTCAATACCATACCACTAAGTAAATCCACAAGCAACCAAACGTTCTTTTTGATTGTCAATGGAACCGTCATGATTTTGTTTAACTTTGAAAATCCATTTACATCCAACTATATTTACACCAGAGGGTCTTGGAACAAGAACCCATGTTTTGTTTACATGCATAGCATCATATTCTATTTTCATTGCTTCGTACCAAGCTGGACCAAACAGAGCTCGTTTATGAGAAGTGGGAGTAGTGAAAAACGCTCTCCTGTTAGGATTATACAGGATAGTGTCATCATTATATTGTTTAGGAAACACTTTACCCAGTTGACCACGGGGAATAGCACCTGAATGATTAGCTGTTGGGAGCGAAACAATAACGGGAGCTGTTGGTGATGAGTGCGCAGGAGAAACCGGTTCAGGAGAGACCGGTTCAGGTGATGTTGTTGGTGTTTCTGGTGGTGTCGAGGTATCTTGTGTCATATTTGGCTGAGTCGGAACAACGTTTTCATTGGTTTGAAAGCGTTGGATCGACGGTAATGGAGTTGTAGCTACATTGTAGTTATTAGTGGGCAGCATAGATAAATCATGGTTAGTCATATGATCATTTAAGACAGCTGGTTCAGATTAAGGAAACGACACAACATGTGAGTTTAGAAGATAAGCAGATTTATTAGATGAATCAACAAATGGAAAAAATGATTCATCAAAAACAACATCACGAGAAATGTAGATGCGACATGTGCTTCTATCCAAACACTTGTAGCCTTTGTGCATTGAGATGTAACCTAGAAACACGCAAAGTTGTGATCTAAATTCAAGTTTTCACATGTTATATTTACGTAAACTTGGCCAGCATGCACACCCAAAGTTCCAAAGAAAGGAGTAGTCGGGAGTGATTTTGAGCAATCGGGTAATGGGTGCAAGATTGTTTGTGACACGATTAGGTAAGCGATTTATCAAATAACAGGCAGTCTAGAATGCTTCATCCCAAAAACGCAAGGGAAGAGAAGAGTGGGCTAGGAGAGCCAAACTTGTTTCGACAATATGTCGATGTTTTCTCTCGGCTATACCATTTTGTTGAGACGTATGCGGGCAAGACACACAATGCGATATACCTATTCTTTGAAAATATTGATGGAGTTTGTGATATTCACCTCCCCAAATCGGATTGTATAGCACGAATTTTAGCATTCAAAAGTCTTTCAACATGGTTTTGAAAATTATAGAAAATTTGCTCAACATCAGATTTTCTTTTAATGAGATATATCCAGGTATAACAACTGTAATCATCGACAAAACTCACATAATCCTTAAAACCACCACTAGACACTTGAGCAGGTCCCCAAAAATCTGTGTGAACCAACTCAAGTGGAAAAGAAGTAACACGAATAGAATTACCGTATGGGAGCTGATGACTCTTCCCTTTTTCACAAGCATCACAAACAGAGAAATTACTATCAAAAGAACACCCTAAATTATTAGACCTCAAAATAGACTTGACTACTGTTGAAGACGGATGACCAAGCCGCCGGTGCCACTGAGAAGATGAAACACAAACACTAGATGAAGCACGATGAAGTGTTGAAGATTTCTTGAATGGCACCGGATAGAGACCAGCCTTGCTTTTACCGACTAGAAGGATTTTCTTCGTGAGTTTGTCCTTAACAAAGAAAGCATTGGTGTGAAATTCAATAAAAACATTGTTATCATAAGCAAGCTTGTATGCAGAAAGAAGATGTTTGTTTATATTTGGGACACATAAGACATTTTTGAGAATAAGAGGTTTTCCTAAACCGAATATTTTAGAATGACCAATATGAGAAATGTTCAAACCTGTGCCATTTGAAACCTGTACTTGATCCTTGCCATTGTAATGCTCTTGGACAGAAAGCCGATCTAGATCACTGGTGAGATGATCCGTAACCCCAATGTCAATGTACCAATTTGGATCTCCATTGTAAGGACTTGTAGTGACACTATTACCCCCACGATAATCATCAGCTTGATAAGCATGATTAAACCTGTTTCGACAGTTGAGTGCACTGTGACCAAGTATGAAACAGACTTGACATCTTTGGCCACCATTACTCCTGCCTCGGCCACATCCTCGACCTCTGTTTGATCCTGCTCCATGGTAGTTGGACCGCTGATTATTGTTGGGATTATTTGAGGTTCATTGCAGTTGATTTAAACCTTAGTGAGTCACGCTATTTGCTGAAGAGGTGAACTCAGTCATGCTGTTAGTGGCAGTGGCCTACGCTTCATGAGCTATTAGATATGAGTAAAACTCAGGTAGAGTTACCTTATGCTGATCACTGAGGACTGTGATGACAGTGAAAAGATCATCGTGACCTGGTCCTAGGCCGGCTATTATGTAGCCAATAACCTCCTCATCAGTCATGGGATGGCCAATGTTCACCATCGTGTCAGCAAGTGTTGTCATTTTTTGATAATATTCAACTGAACTCAAATCTCCTTTCCTGGTTGTTGATAGTTGAGTGCGTATTTGTATAGAGTTACCTCTATGTTATGCTGAGAACATGGTGTGGAGAGCAGTCCACAATTGACTTGAAGTATCTGTGCATCGGGTAAGTTGAGCCAGCACTTCTTCTGTCATAGAAGACAGAAGACCACAAATAATCACTTGGTCTTGCACCATCCACGAGTTATACTTGGGATTGACTATTTCCCGTGCTTCAGCGCTAACCCCTGTGGTTACTTTGGCAGGGGGAGATTCAATTGAACCATCGATATAGCCGAATAGCTGAACAACCTTAAGAATGGGCACCACATGTGATTTCCAAAGTAGAAATTTCGATCGGTTAAGCTTACATGTGATAGGTGTGGCGATCTTAGAGGAATTGATGTTTGAAGCAGAAGTAGACATGGCGAGACTGGAAAGGGAAACCAGCGGCCGATGATGAAAGAAAGAGAGATAGAAACGAGAGCCCTAGGATAAGCTCTGATACCAAGTCAAAATATGTATTTGCCACACAAAAACCGTAGGTTATTATCTGATATATATATATATATATATATATATATATATATATATATATATATATATATATAAGTATGAAATATACAAAGATAAGCTTAAACAAATAAACCTTATCTATACAACATTTGAATAATACGTTCCTATCTAATCTTCTTCTCTTTACAGGAGACAACAACATAGGTGAGAGCACAATTGTTACACCAAAACACAACCCAAAAGATATATCTATTGATTTTTCCCCTTGGTCTGATTCATTCATAGAAAAATTAGATGAGGATTTGTTTAGAATATTCTCAAACAGAAATCCATATTCAAAAACAATTCCAAATCCAGTTGTCAAATCTCCTGTTCCAAAAAAACTAACATTTGAAAATTCAGAATTTCCTTCCTTTGATCTTCAAATAACCCAACTAATGAACGACGCAGAAACTAGTAATAATTCTGAGGGTATTGATGAAGATGGAGAGTTAGAAGGGAATGAAGAAAATATTTTAGATGAGAAAGGGAAAAAGGGTCAGAATGTGAATGAAAGAGGGAAAAGGAAGGCGACTAATCCAGATATTTTTAGATCACCTTTTGTGAGTAGGGTAATTAACTTAAGTGAAAAAGTCAGTACTGGGCAAGAGATAATGGCGCAAATCATGTTTAGATGCTCTGGAGACAAAGATCTAATGTAAGTAAATTCACAATGTTTAGTAAATTTTTTTTACTAGATATGCATATTCTTGAAGGAATACTTTTATAAATTTGAGTATTGTGTAATATTCTTATTGGAATATTGTAACACTATTCAGAAGAAAATATTATTCTAAATAATTTACATTAGTTTTAGTTAAATAGTATAATATTTTTGTTTGAAGGGAAATGCTGTTTGAAACCGAGTCTGGAGACATAATGGATAGGGTGCATTTTGAGGGTATGAGTCCAAATCATAAGATACATCCTTTCGTTATTGATTGTTGGGCTGCTATTTTTAATTTTTAAGAAGAAAACTTGAGAAACAAAAAATCATCACCACGTGTCTTCTTCAACACTCAAATTATTGTACTTAATTTTTAAATTTATTTTCTATATTCTAATTATAATTTATAACAATGTATTCTAATATTTGTCTTGTTCTATATGTACAGAAAGAAAAATTATTGGATTCCTCAATGCCTTTTGTCGAAAGATTCCGACTTTTTGACGCGACTGTAAATAATTACTTATATGACATCAAAAGAAAAGTGGATTTCAATTCTATTAATCTGGTATGTATTTTTGATTACAATATAACATATTCATATTAAAATTTATAAAATTCATTTGCATTTATGTTTGAACTATAGGTGTTTTTTCCGATACACAACCGTGGTCATTTTAATTGTCTTCTTTTCAACCTTACAAATCCAGAACATATAATAATTGACAACATAAGATACACCAAAAAAGTAGAAAATATCTATGGATAGATTCCTAAACTTGTGGTAAATGTTTCTTGCATAAATCTAAAATTTTTATTCTAATCATAATTGTTTGCTTTTAAAAAATCACTTTGTATAAGTAAATAAATTCTTATTAAAATATACAATATAGAATTTATATTCTTATAAGATTTATTTACTTAATATAGTTATAATTTTAGAAAAATAATGGTATTTTATTAATAAATTGCAGCAAATGTATTTTTCAAAGTTTTTGGACAACAATCGGCGGGATAAGGTTTCTTTGTTTAAATATGTGAAGCCAAAGAAAATGAAAATGGCATGGCAAACAAAAGCTAAGACAAATGATGATGGTATGTTTTTAATGATGCACATGGAAAAATACATGGGTGAGAAAGAAGAAAAGTGGGATGTGGAACTAGGAGAAGAAAGTGTTAGGACATTTAAGAAGATTGCAAAGTTGCGTACATTTTATGTTGATAAGCTAGCAAACCATCAACTTAACAAGCAGAGAAAATTGAATGTTGCAGAAGCATTGGAATTTTCAAAACTTGATAAGAAAACCAGGTGTATGTTGGTGAAAGAAGGGAGTGAAGCAAGAGACAAGCTGGAAATGAAGGAAGTTTGAAGATTTCTTATATTGGCTTATTACATACAGACAATTTATTTTATGTTGTGTTTTTTTATGCTTAAACCATTGATATTTTGGTAAATAATATGCTTAAACCAGTTAGTTAGTATCTTGATAAAATATTTACTACTTAATAGTAAATGATATATAGCGTTTAAAATTTTTGTTTGATCATGCCTAATTATTTGATTAAATAATTGTTTGGTAAAATGATAAATGATTAAAATCCATATATGTTTATTATTCTTATACAATAATGTTGAAAAATAAAAACACATATTGTTAATATTGTATTAAACTTATTCTAATTTGTTTTATGTTAATTATTGTGATTATTTTGGTTTCATTAAAATACTTAATAATAAATTGTTTTATTATCTAGCTATAATATAACATGTAATTTTTTTTAGAATATTTTAATAAAAAGAAAAAATGGAATTAGATTTAGTATCCTGTTACAATAATAAAAAATAGGATAATAAAGTTTTTGTATATTTTAGGACATCTTACTTTAGAAAATAAACTACATTGTCTCTATTAGTAGAAGTAAAATTTTAGAATAAATGAAAATATTTGTAATTAAGTAATTTTATTTTATAATTAAAATAATATTTGAACCTAAGTGTAAGTTTTTAAATTAAAAGGGACTAAAAATACTAGGACTTATTTGCCACGGACGAAAAAGGGACAAATGTAATAACTTTGAGATTACGACTTATTCACGAGGGAAGAACATTAAAAACTCTCTTTCTTCATCTTTATTCTCAAAACCCTCTTCCAAACTTCTTATCATCTTCGTTTTTAACTCATCAAGCACTCCATAAAAACCCTAACTTCTTCTGATTTTGAACTCGTCATCTTCGATTTCTCTTTGGATTGATTTCATTTTTCAATGTTCTGCTCTTTAATCCTTCGATAAAACCCTAAACTTACTTACTTTGATTCTTATCAAATATTTCTATTAAAGAAAATGGATACATCAACACGTGCTTCGGAATCTACACCATCAGATCATCTAAATGACATTATTACCAAAACTTCTCAAGAAATTCCATGTATTTTCAATAGTTCTGTTAATTATCATTATATATCCTTGTTCTCATTTGAAAACAAGGAAGTTTCATCGAGAATTGATCTTCTATTGTTGCTCCATTCTCCATATCTACATAGTGTTAGTGATTAGGGTTAGACAAATACCCATTATTAGGATCATAAAGTGAAATAGGTGAAACAAAATGAAATAAGATGAGATACACCATACCTTCAAGAAGCAAGCGAAAATGTAGAAAATAACATAAAATTAATCTGCAAAATCGGTAGTAATCAAACCAGCAGGAGTAAGGACCTTGTGCAAATGCATGGATTGGTTTTATTTATTATCAATTTATCATATAACAAGTTAGTTAAACCCTAATGGGTATTTGCCTAACCCTAATCACTAACAGTTTGGACTTAATTATGCGATTAGATACTTAAGTCATGATAATTAAAGTTCGGAAGAAAGTTTCCATATAATCAATTCGATCGATTTTGCCCTTATGCAAAGTATTAAAGATTTTACCTCTGTTTCAAAAATGGCTGGTTTGAGATTTTTAGAATCGTTTGACTGGTACGTTGTTGAAAGATGAAATTAGGTGACAATTCCTTGGTATAAGTATTAGGATGAGATTTTTTATTTTTCTAAACAGAACAAATAACATATGAAGGAAAAATGATGATCAATTAAAGAATGAAGAAAATACCTTTAGACTGCTACACTTTTAAGCTCATTCTTTGACTTTATAGTTTATAATTCTAATATTATGCAGCTGTTTGTACTAACATTAATTATTTTCATGCAGCTAATACTATAACAAGAATGACGAAATCAAAAATAAAAATGATGACAGTGGGTAGAAGTAATGAAGTTGAAACTTCAACAGGAAAATGGTTGGTTTAAAAAAGAAAATCATTGAAGTCTATCGATGAATCAACAGCTACAATTTCAAAAGAAAAAGAAAAAAAGGTACATCATCAGTACGTTTTCTAAAAGAATAAATGATATATTATGTATTCTATGTATTCTAATAAAATATTAATCTCATTTGTTTCTGTTATTCTATGTATTATAATAAAAAAGTTATATATTTTATTAATGTTTTTCTATATTCTATTAATCTTATTTTAATAGAATATTTTTAAATATTAATCTAATTTGTTTCCTTGTTCTAATAGAATATTTTAAAATTTTATTCTAGATATCTGGATATGATAAATCATTTATTAATTCCTAATTTGATTCTAAAAATGACAATAAACAGCAAGAAGGTCGAATATGGGTAAAACTCATGAAAAAACTTCAATAGCTGAACGACTAATTAAAAGAAGAAAATCATTGAAGCTTGTTGATGAATCAACCAATACAACAGCAAAAGCTAAAGAAAAAAAAGGTATATCATCAATTATTGTATTTGTACTATAATATCTTGTGTATTAATGTTATTCTAATAGCAAGAATGCCATATATATGTAAAATTGATATTTGTTATTATTGATTATGCATTTACAATTAGACTTAGCAGAAACATTTTACATAGTTCTTTTTAATTAGAAATTTTGTGTTGACTAATACTAAAACTTCATACTTTGTTAGAATTTGATTTTTTCTAATCATTTTAGTTGGTTTCTAAAAGTTTTTTGCCAATAAAATAATTATAGTTTGGTGTTTGACTTTGACTTTCGCCATTAATTATAGAATGTTGCTGGATTTTCTGAAGTTGTCAAAGTTGGTGTTTGACTTTGACTTATGCCATTAATTATATGGATGTTTGGTGTTTGACTTTGACTTCTGCTATTAATTATATTGATCTCTCAACATTCATTGGCTTCTGAAACATAATAGACATATTCATATAGATGTTATTCTAATAGAATATTCTGAAGTGTTAATTTTGTATTCTATTTTTATGATATTATATTTTTTCTAATATTATTTATTCTGAAAAATCCATTGAACAATAGGGCAACAAAAGGTGCATTCTGAAGATGAAAAAAAAGAAAGATAGACAATATGAATGATAACATCAAGAAAAAGACACAAAAAACAACAAAATATTTATTAAAAGATCTGCCTTCATTAAATACTAGAATAAATCCTGGAGCTATGATTAAAGTTATAAGAATTTTAGGTATGTCTAAAAAAAATGTGTAAAGAAGATGGGTTCTGGATCCCTTTTGGAGTTGGACATTAAGAGAATTCCGTTGAAGCTTGCACATTTTGTTTTTTAACATTATGATCATCAAAAGAACAGTATTGTGCTTGATAACAAAAAATTAAGATCACAAAAGAAAAGATTCATAAAGTCTTTGGTCTACCAAATGGAGGAAGAAGCTTGTTTGATTTTCATTTTGTTGACAGTGAGAATGAAACGTATGTTACATGGCAAAGCCAGTTTACAAAAGAAACAATGAATACCACTGGATTCAAAGAAGCCATTCTGAAATCCAAAAGAGACGATGATATCTTCAAGCTAAATTTTCTTTCTTTGTTTGTGAATACGTTTGCTGAATCACATTCTTATGGGACGTGCAACATAGATCATGTTATAAGAGTAGTTGGAGTTAAAAAAAATATCATGCATTGATTGGTGTGCGTACTTAAATTACTGTATGAAGAATACAAGATCCCTATGGCATCAAGATAAAAAGAAATGCTATTATAATGGGCCAATATTGTTATTGATGGTATGCTTTTTGTTTAATTATTTTAATTATTTTTTATTTATAAATATCTAGTACAATTTACAAACTACTATCATGCAGCTACTTTACTGTGACGGTCTTGAATGTCAACGTTTAATCTTAAAGTCAAAAATTCCAACGATAATAATGTGGTCAACAGAGGATTTGAATAATAGGCAGTCTTTTGAAATTGAAGATGGTGGGTTTGGATGTGGAAAAGTTGTTATCACACAAATGACGAGAGATAGCGAAGGACCGTCCAATGTGAAAGACAATCTTTATGACACCGTTGACGTAACTTTAACTATAATATAAAATATAATTTCTTTTTATATTAGGTTTATGATGTTATAAAAAATTCTGGATATTCTTATATTACATGCTTATGGTTCATAGTAAATATTCTAGATATTCTGAGATGATAAAATATTACATGCTTATAATTCTAGTATTTTATTATTTTTCAGGAATATAAAGAGAACTTTGATAAGATGTTCAATAAAGTTTCATCCATAAAGGAGGACCTGTATGGAATTGTTTCTGATTGTATATCAAAGTTCCCAGATGTTAATATAACAAATGAATTCAAAGAGAAGTTCATTAAGTTATTTTCCGATCCTATTTTTTCAAGTGTTGGTAATCAAAACAATGAAAACGAAAAAAAGGATCACATGAAAGGTTTGAATCTCAAAATGGTGACACGGGGAGAATGATATAAGATCTTACAAATCACCATCTTTATATACTTATAAAGGAAGCATTTTTCCTTTAACCACATTCATTTGAAACTCCCATGTATTTTTTTCTTTCACCACATTCATTTGAAACTCCCATGACTTTTCAATTTCTTTCAAATAATAATTACAAGTTGTTTAATAAGGTTAAATAAATATCAAACCTAAAGTGTAATCATATATAAACTAAATTTCAATATTAAAATAATATATTTACTTCTACTTATAAAGTTATGTTTGTTAACTTTTAGCATATTATAATTAATTTATTAGTTTTAATATATTGTTGGATGTAAACCATTATCATTTTAAAGATACAATTTTGGATCAATTTGTATAAAATATTTAAATTATTAATTTATGCATAACATTACAGAGTCAACTTATATATAAATTTTAGTTTAACTTAAACAAACCAAAAAATATTTTGTAAATAGTTAAAAGTGATCAATTGTAGTGTCTTTCTAATAATGATTATAAGTTGATTAATAAGGTTAAATAAATATCAAACCTAAAGTGTAATCACAAATAAACTAAATTTTAATTTTAAAATAATATTTTTACTTCTACTTATAAAGTTATGCCTTTAACTTTTAACATATTATACTTAATTTATTAGATTTAAATATTGTGTATTTAACCATTATCAGTTTAAAGATACAACTTTTGAACAGTTTAGACAAAATACTTAAATTGCTAATTTAAATATAACATTATAGTGTTAACTTAAATATAAATTTCAGTTCCACTTAAAAAACCAAAGAATATTTTGTAAATAGTTAAAAGTGATAAAATGTAGTGATAAATGCAAAAACTAAATTGGAATCTCAATTTAACTAAATAATTTCCTAAACATATTATTATAATCGTTAAAATCTTTCAAATAAATAGCTTAAAATATCTTACAATAATAATAGTTAAAAATAAATCTATATAAATGATTATATTGTTACCTTTAAAATCAAAAAACAATGTTTGATGTTTTAAATAATTATAATAACAAAAATTAAAACAATAAGCAAATCAATTTAATAAATTTGATCAACAATAAGAACAACTATAAATAACATTAAACCATATATTATATTTAATTTTGTTCATTTGTAACTCGCGTGTAGAAGTCATTCAAACGATTGACATTATGCAGTTATAATAGATGTATATATTATCATATAATTCAAAATAATCAATATATTATATCAATTTAGTATACGAATTATTATATCAAATTTAACAACTACGTTATTATTATATTAAAAAAAACATATATTTGTAAAGACTTCAACTATATAGGTTTTTCTGCGCAACGCGCAGACATTCGCCTAGTATATGGATAAAGCTGTGAATTTATTTCATAGAATCGATTTGCAAAATGTTCTTTTAATTTAGGTTCTAATAAGATGTGCACAGGATAAAAACAGAATGTAAGTCACTAACTCTTGCTATTTCAATTAAACATGTATTATTTTTTTGAATTGTTGTTTAACTATAATACATGTGGATATTTATTCTAATGTTGATGACATGTTTTTTGTTCATGTTTAAAATTAAGGGAGGTACGTTTTGAATAAAATATGGGAGAGATTATGCATAGACAAGATTTTGAGAGCATGCAGCGTGAACATGTTATACATCATAGTGTGATTGATTCTTGGGTTGCTGTTCTAAATTATGAGGAACAAAAGTCAAAAAGTAAACCATACTGCCTATTCTTCAATACCAAAATTATGCTAAATTCTTTTACAATTAGAACTTTTATATTTTAGTTGTATATTATAACCAAATATTCTAATTTTTCTGTTTTTCTATGTTTACAGAGTTCTGAGTTATTAGATGAAACTAAATCTTTTGACGAGCGTTTTTTAACTTTTGAGACTCGTGTTGATAAGTTTCTATCTAATTTCAAGGCAAATATAGATTTCAATGATCTTAAACTCGTAAGAATATTTTGTTAATTAAAATATTACATTATTAAAGGATATGAATTATGTTAACTTTTTGATCAATTTGTTGAAATTGCAGGTGGTTTTTCCAATACATAATGGTGATCAGATGTATGTTGTTATTTTGAACCAAACATATCCGCAAGTTCATATTATAGACAACATAAAAACAAAATCGTTAGAAGAAACGTATGGAATGACACCTACATCATTAGTAAGTTTAATTTACTTTTATTAAATGTATTAAAGTTACAATATAATAGATTGAATAATGTAATTTTTTTAATATATATTGCAAAAATTTTACTTTATACGATATCTGAAGAAAACTACATTTATCGTCAATAAAATCAATGGTTTGCGATCAACAACAGTGAAGATGATGAAAATTGAATGGAACACAAAGAAGTTGACAACAGAGAATGGCGCACTTTTAATGAGACACATGGAAAAATATTGTGGAGAAAAGCAAGGAAAGTGGTATGTGGAAATGAAAAAAGGCAGTGATGTACAAGATGTGCAATTTGTAAATTTACGTGCCTTATATTCTGTTAAGATTGCCACACATGAAATCAACAACCACAAGGAGAGAGTTAACAAATAGGCAATCGAATTTGGAAAATTTGATCATGCGACTAGAAGAAAGATGTTTGAGGAAGGTATCAATAGAATGGATGAATTGGAAATGGGTAATAAATAGAATATGATAGAAGTTTGGAATTTTATAAACGTGGTTATGGTGATTTAACAACAATTCCTTTTTTAATATCTATCTTATTTTGAACAAATTAGACAAAAAAAATGATGCCTGGTATTATGTAAGAAACTTGATATGGTTTATTAGGTGATTAATGCTTAATGTATAGTTGATATTATGATCACTTCTTAATGGTCATGGTAGAATATTCTATAGTAAACAATTTTGCTTTAGAATATTCTAATAGAATAATGTTTAATGGCATCGTTATTCTATTAGCATAATATTAGATGTTGCATATACACATATAACATTCTTACATGTATAATCTTGTATTATAATAATTTTATAACAAAACATTATACTGCAATCATTCATATATACTTCAATGCAAAAATTAAAGATTGAAATATTAGAAAAACCAATATGTTTTCAAATGTATCACACATCATCACAAACCAAATTTCTCATACATCATCACAAACCAAAACATCTAAAAAATGTCCAAACTAAAGAAATTCAAACTTTTTTCTATATGGTATTATTGAAGTTTATTGAAATACAAAAAATATCGAAATATATTTCTAGACACAACTATGCACTTTGTACCCTGGAGTTATTCAACAATGTCAAACATTTCCTTGAATTATGCCCTTTAACCCACATGTTTTGCATGATCTTGATTGCTTGTTACCTTGAATTGTAGCCTTCTCCAAAGCACTTTTTAAATGTTTTCATGTATCAAAATTTTTATTCTTCGCCATAGGTAGATTTTCAACATCAACAACTTCAGGATTCGTAGTAGTTCCATAAAGTTTATCAATATGAGCTTCTTTTCTAACCGGTGATTCATCTGAACCTTGTTCACCAATATTAGTCATAAAAACTTCAAGCTTTCGCATGAACTCTTCTAACTTCTTGTCATCATTACTTAGGTGCTGTTTGTTTTTTCTGAAGTAAAATGTCAGCAGTCTGCAGACCACATTTGTAGACCTCTGCAGCAGAAGAGGTGGACCAAACGTCTGTAGTTTGAAAAAAGAAGGCTATTTGTTTTTATAACATCTGCAGGCTACTAAAATAAACTAAAATCTAAATAAACTGATTTTTTTAAACTACAAAGTGATTTTTTAATATATTTATGACTTTGTTATAAATAATTAACAAATCTAAATCAACTTTTATGTATTATTATATAAAAAGTGAAAATAAAAATGGTACAAATTAACATATATTTTTGATAAAAACCAACAATTTTGGTCGCAAAGTTATGCCTAAACATTGTAATTAGGAATCAAAGAATTTGATATATAAATGAATGGAAATAAACTTCGATTTTTTCAATTAAATCAATTAAAAACGTGCCATAAATATTTTTTCTAAGAAATTGACGATGCTTTATTAAATAATATTTTATAAAATTTGGCACAAAAAATATAAGATTATATTATTTTCTTTCATATTTATATAAACAATGTCAATGACCATTATTCTAATAAACTTTTATTTATAAATTTGTCAAAAATATCATGTTTGTGTCTTCAATTTTTTTTAAGTATTCTAACTTTTTTTTTTCAAATTGTTTATCACTAATAAAGTTGGAATAAATATAAATTCAAGAAAAACTAAAAAAATAAAAATAAAGTATATGTGTTTTATTAGGCTAGAAGATGTTTGAAGATGTTAGAAGACTCTGGTCCACATCTGCGCCAAGAAGAGGGCACACAGACATTTTTAGGTCTGTTGTCTTCAAAAAAATAAACAGTCTGCAAAGGCTAATGTCTGCGCGCATGCTCTGCGCCGCGCAGATAGAAGAGGCCACAAGGATCTGCGGACAAAAAACAAACACCACCTTAATGAAGACAAACATTGATCAAGCATGGAAAAAGCTTTGTATGCAACCTTCTCAACATTTCCACACAAATCACCATATCTAAAAGTCCTTTTCAAAACTATGGTGGGGGTAATATCTCTTCTCCATCTCTTAAGAATGTATCTTTACAGAATCTCTTGTATGTCATAAATCTTTAGAATACAAAAGATATGTCTACAAAAAATTCCAAACCGCTCAAAAAGCATGCATGAACAATTCACCCTTAGATCTTCTCTGTTGAATTCAACCTGTTTCAAAAGTATTAGGATATTAAGTATATTCTAAAAAGAAAAATTAGAATAATATAAAAAAAATTAAAGGTAATAATTTAGTAATAAAAATTATAATATTAGAATTATCAAATGTCAACATTACCTCGAAATCACCTTCACTTGTGTTAAAATTCCATTCACTATCGATGTCAACTTTTTTTTTTCAACTACTATCTTCTTCTTTGATAGATTTGTCTTTTTATGTTTGACAATGCATATGTCGGAAACAACGCCTGAAGTAACACTCTTCTGTGAACAAGAAACAAGTGAATGAAGAATCTCCCTCTGCACCATGAGAAAAATAGTCCTGGTGTATACCATAGATGCATGTCTCTCCATATCTTCAAAAGGTATTTTGGTGATTGGAATTATAGTAGATGTATCAAAATCAAATTTGATCTGACTATTCCTTTGCCTTTCCATAACATACTCAAAAGCATTTAAGAATTTGTTTAACGTATACCCATGATGCAATACCCTATGGAATGCGGAATTCTCACTTTCTGACCGAGAAGTTGTTCTCATTAGACCCGACATTGGTACATCTTTAAAATAGGTTGGAATCTAACTGCTTCTCAAATCAAACATATCTTTCATCCATTTACCGTCTTGTAACTTATATTTTACCATTAATGCATCCCAACTCATTTCAAAATCTTTCACATCAATTTTGGAGTCTCATACTATACTATCGACGTCCGCCTTAAAATCTGATTCATTCATAGTTTCCCAACTTACCTTCAAAAACAATTCATATATTATTCTATTAGAATATAATACAATATAAAAAGGCATTTCATTTAATATATTATTCTAATTACAAAAAATATTTCATTTAATATTCTGATAAGAATATAATACAATATAAAAAGGCATTTCATTTAATATATTATTCTAATTACAAAAAATATTTCATTTGATATTCTGATAAGAAAATAACAATAATGTCATTTTATATGGAAAATAATGTCATATTTATATTGATAAGAATATAAAAATAATGTTAGTACCTTCAATAGAAGTTTACTTGTGATATGCCACATACAAAATCTATGTTTTGTGTGTGGCAATACTATCTCAATAGCTTTTTTCGTTGTTGGATCTTGATCAGTCACGACCATGATTGGTGCTTTTCCAAAACACTTCAAGAATGACCGAAGTAACCAAATACATGAATTTGTATCATCTCTACACAACAAACCAGCTCCAAATGTCACACACCTTTTGTCATTATCAATGCCAGTAAAAGGTACAAATACCATACAATACCTAAAAAAACACAAAAGAAGACCATTATAATATATAACTAAAAAATGTTTATAATTCTAGAATAAATACCTATTTGTACGATATGTTGCATCAAACGAAACAACATCCCCAAATAACTCAAAGTTTTGTTTTGAAGTGTCATCAGCCCAAAAGAGAGCATTTAACTGCTTCTTGTCACATTTGTATTCGTATGTAAAATTTGTAACATTCTTTTTATGATTCTGAAGCTTTGTAATCAACAAATTTGCATCAGTGCCCCCAATGTGACAATTTATATCCCTTGTAAAATTTTTCCAATCTATCTCTAGTCCACCAACAAATTCACATCCTCCTTTTATAATGCACATTAGCATATATGTTGTGGTTGCCCCCACCTTTGCACTCGAAAGCTTATGTATAAAAGCTTGATCAACAACATACAATTGACATTTAGCTCGTGAAAGATGCATACAATCTTGATTGATCAATTTATGGTTGTGTTGTTGCTCAAAGCGCCACAGGTATACTTCTGAAGAATATGGTATTACTTTGAATGCAAAAAAGGCTTTGCAGTTTGTGCGTTTACAATTACTATTTCTCAATTGCTTGTTATGATCATCACTAATCGTGTCTAAGGTAGAAGTGTTTGGAAATCCCCCTCTATTGCATATAAAATATTTCGAAGTTGTGATTCCATTTTTTTTCCTCTTTGTTGATTTTCTAATATCAAAACCAGATCTTAATGCATACACTTGATACCACTTAATAGCATCTTTAATATTTTTTTTGAAAATTGAACCCATAGAAGGTATCCAACTAGCTTCAACCACTGGAATCCAAAAGAAAGAACCATCAGCTCCAATGAACAGTTTGCAAGAGCCATATTGTGCTGCAACATTGTCACTTTGAACTACAAAAAAGAATATACCACCATGCTAACATATAATCAGAATAATTTGCATTCATATGACTATAATCATAATATGCAGTAACATGAACTTATCAGCAACATTATTCTATAAGAATAACCGATATTAGTAACAGAATTACCTTGGCTTTTCGATTGATTTTCATCATTATGCAGAATCTCTGAATCACCAGAACTGAATTGATGATTTTCTTCATCGTAATGATCATTTCCGATGTCATTCATATCTAAATCATCCATAACTGTTACTAGGTTAAAAATTGAATATGTTATATGCAACTAACAATGAAAGCAATGAAAACTCATACCTTGATCAATTGATCAAATCATGATATAAAGAAAAATTTAACAAAATTACCTTGGGTTTTCGATTGATTTTCCTCGTTATGAAGAATCTCTGAATCATTAGAATCGAACTGATGCTTTTCTTCATTGAGATGATTGTTTTCGATGCCATGCATATCTAAATCATCCATAACTATTATCATTATTGATATATAAATGTATGTACAATATTCTATAAGAATAACATGCAGTCTCATGAACTTATCACTAAGATAATGTTAATGAAAAGCAAATAGATGATGCTAATCAAAAGAAAATAGATGACATATTGCTGAAAAACATAATGATTGAATTAAAGTTAAAAATCAAACAATGAAATAGATGATGCATTGCCAAATAACATATTATAGATTAAATTGTTTTCTAGGTCAAACAAAGTCAACAACAAATGATGTTTGATTGCTGAATTGGATGTCTCAACAACATATGATGTTTGATTGCTGAAATCACAAATCATACATATATAAATTGGAGAAATCGATAATAGCTTGGTGATTCAATTCATGAACTAGGTTAAAAATTAAATATGCTATATGCAAGTAACAGTGAAATCGATGAAAACTCAAACCTTGATCAATTGACGATTTCATAATGTTGAGTAAAATTCACAGCTTGAAAGATCGTAAACAATTGTTGAAGATGAAGACTAGCAGAAATCGTTGAACACTTGAAACTCTACCGAAATCGATGATCACAGAGTTAAAATTGATCAAAATCTTCTAATGTCGATACATGAGCATAAACATCAATCACTCAGATTATCAATTGCAGATGTAGAAGAATCAAGAACATGAACTCGAAAAACACAAAAATCGCGAATTTAAAAGCTATGATTTAGCATCGTTTGATCAATGTCCAAATAAAATCGATTATTGGTTGAAAGAATATAAGATTGGAGAGAGAATATTGATCAAATTGAATTGAAGAACAAGGAATTTTGATTCATCGAATAAATTGGTAGAAAACCGGAACAGATGAGATGATTTCTTGATGACGTGAAAATTAAGCTAACCTGATATCTGATCATCTTAAATTTAACATAGTGACTAATCTACCCCTAATTAACTAATCAGTTAGATTAATTAGGGTTAATCCATTTTTTATGAGCCATAAGATCAAATTTGATCAAAGGCTAAGATTTGGTCCCCATGTCTGACAAAATATAGGTGGTCCCAAATGAACCTCTCTCTCTCTCTCTCTCTCTCTATATATATATATATATATATATATATATATATATATATATATATATATATATATATATATATATACTTACAACTTATGCACCAACAGTAGTTACAAAACGATAATTAATTTTCGTTTCAGTTCATCAAATATTGTAAATTAAAAGATGAACATTTTATCTTAAAAAATTACGAAAATGTGGTTCAAGAGAAATAAATAAAAAATCCTATACGACGGATCAAACATTTAAAACAACGGCAATAATGAAATACAAAAGGGATATTATCATTAAAGCCTTTAAATTATCCATTTCTCTTTATCTTAGCTATGGAGGGATTGAATGCTATCATGAAGTCTGCTTCTCAATCGGCCTTGTTCCATGGGGTCCAAACTCCAAATAACAGGTTGTCCATCCTGCACCTATTCTATGATGACGACGACTTTTTCGTTGGCGATTGGGCCAATGTCAATTTCTCTAACATGTCTCGCATTCTTTGTTGCTTTCAGGATGCTTCAGGCCTAATGGTGAATTTCAACAAGTCGTGGGTCTGGTATTGGTGTCCTTGACACCGAGATCGAGAGTTGTGCTTCCGTTTAAACTGTACAACCTCCTCTTTCTCGTTCACCTATCTTGGATTAAATGTCGTCGCTAACATATCCCTGTAGCATAACTGGAAGGATTTGTTCGATCGGATTTGCAACAGGCTTTCGTCTTGGAAATCCAAATTTATTTCTTTTGAGTGTTGGCTAACTCTTGTCATATCTGTTGTTGGGAACATGCCTCTTTATCAATTCTCTCTTTTTAAAGCCCCTGTGTCAGTTATCAACGGTATTGAGAGACCTCATTAGCATTTCTTATGGGTGGTACTGAAGAGAAATAAAAAATTGTTGGGGTAATTGGCAAACATTTCTCTCCAGTAATAATGAGGGATTAGGAGTTGGATTTTTAAAAAAGCATTAATCTTGCCCTGGTATTCAAGTGGATCTGGCGCCTTATAAATTCTTGGGCTTTGGCAAAATGTAATTTGTAGCATTTACAACCTTGCTAGGAAGTCGATGGATAAGCTTTCCAAACTTTTGATCCCCACACGTGGTGTAACATCACCAAATCCACCCGAGAGCTCCAGGAGATACATATAGATTTGGGTCAGATATTATAGTGCAAGGTCAGTATGGTTCCAAGACTCTTTTCTGGCTTGATGATTGGATCGGTCGAGGCACCCTTGCTTCTAGGTTTTCTCATCTTCTTAATCTTGATGCTAAGAAATCATGCTTCATCTCAGAAAGATTATCCTCTTTGGGCTTCACTTGGAATTAGAAAAGATCCCACTATCAACACTCAGAGTTGATGGAGTTAGACCATATTTGTAATCTTCTTCGGAACTTCACACTATCTAATGTCGAGGATGTTTGGAATTCCTTACTTACAATTAATGACATTTTCTATGTGAACAACCTCAGGCAGATCATTAACTCTAAACTCACTCGCGGGATGGATAACCCAACTATCTTATTAAAACTGATTCCCCACAAAGTTACCTGTTTTTTTTGGATAACGTGATTGGAGTTTATTCCGACTGCTACTGCCCCTGTTCAACGCGGTGTCTCTATTCATAATACTTCTTGCAATCGTTGCCACAATGTCATTGATGCTTATGATCATATACTTGTTGGTTGCTCTTACGCACGTAAGGTTTTATGGTGGATCTTTGGATGGTGTGATGTTCCCTATTGTTGCTTCAACTCAGCCAAGGAGGCCATCGATTTTGCTATAAATTGGGGTCGTTGCCCAAAGAAAACAAGACTCCTTATTTGTAACATCCTGTTTCGAGAAGTTTCTTATTTCAGGATTATGGTTTTAATTCGGTATGTGATAAGCCAAAATTAATTGCATAGGATTATGGGGCTCTTCGATACCTTTCGGTGCATATAAAGAATGCCAAAATCATAGTTGAAACGAAGATGTTATAGCCATTTGAATTTATAGTGGGATTTTGGAGATTTTGATTTACGTTGGGCGTACATATCGTGGACGTAGGGCATAGATCAATAAAGATGGCCGGGGACCCCATTGAGTATGTTGGGCGTACATAAGGAGTATGCAGGGCGTACTCGTGTTGATCCTAAAACCCTAAATTTTAGGGTTGAGACCATATTTAAAATCCTTAAGTCCCTTGAGGCCTCTTCATGTGCAACCTCCACTCTCCTCAAAGTAGTCATTTTGAAACCCTAGCTACTTTTTGAAGATCTTGAGCATAATGAGTGGGTTTTTGCATGTCTTGTGATGAAGGAATCCACTATAAAAGCATTGTTGAGCTTGGAGCTTGAAGATCCAGAACTCCCATACTATTTGCAAGTCTCGGAAGGTATAAAGACTTAACCTTTATGATTCCTTGGTTTAGAGCTAGTTTAGCTTAGAGGTTTTCATGCTTTTGGTCCCATGGTTTTGGTTCTTGTGAGTAAAAGCCACTCCAGAACTTGTAACTATCATGTCTTGTCATTTTTTAGGGTTTGAAGTGTTGGATTAGTGTCTAAGTCTATAACTATTTTGGTATGTACTTGACCCGATGGTGCATGGTCCTTTTGGGTTGCCTTCACCAAAGCAACTTGATAGGATGAATTATGGAGAGAAAGGATTAAATATGATTTATTAATATATTATGAGAATAATATATTAAAGGAGAAATCATATTGTTTAATTAATATTAGTCAATAATTAATTGGTAATTAGTTTTGTGACTAAAAGAGATTAATTAAACTTAAGGGACTGGAATTGTAATTATAAGATAATTGCAATTGGGCCATGGATTGCCTTATATTAAGGAGTGGACGAATTCTATGGGAAACCCATGGGGAAATCATCGAATGCCTTAAGGAAAGGGGTCCATGGGTTGCTTAGGGCTTAAGCATCCAAATTAGGATTTCCTTGTTAGATAACCCTAATAGCCTCCTATATATATAGATCCCTTATGACCTAAAAACGTGGCTAAGCATCCTTCTAGGGTTTCAAACGTTTTTGGGCAGCCTCCATCCTCTCTCCTCTTCATCCTCTTGCTCTTGGTGTTTGTGAACCATTAGAGGAGTGACATTTGTGACTCTAAGCTTTCTAAAGTCATTACAAGGAGGAATTGTGACTGTTATTGCTACATAACAATCAAGGTAATATCTTAAACCCATTCTTATGTTAATATGATTACTTGTATGCTAGAATTAGGGTTTATAGTCTTGGATAACTTGCATGTACAATAGAGAAACCTAGATCCAAGCATTAGGGTTTGTATGAGCACGTATGATGTTCTTAGGACCAAAACCCATCAGTGGTATCAGAGCCTATATTGGTTTCTATTGTATTGATGCCTTGTATGTTGAAAAATTCGTTTTTTGTGGTTCTGCTGGCTGAACTTGCCGAGTTTTTTAGATGAAATCGCCGAGTTCATGCTAACTCGACGAGTCGGCTGGTCAGTGAGAGGGAAAACCGCGATTTCTTGTTGTTTTTGCTTGAGGATACTTGCCTTATCATATTAGATCAATATAAATCCGATTTTTTGATATATATGACTATATTCTTGATCTAATTGAAGATATTTATCAATTAATAAAATATTTGTTTCCTTATGTGATAATTGATTAATTATTTTGATTAAATTGGTAAATTGTTTTGGAAGAAATTATTAAATAAATCAAATATGGATAATTATGTGATTAATTGTTAATTTAGATTATTTGTTATTTGATCCTTGTGTTATGAAATGTTTCATATTTTCCCCTTTAGGTTTTATAGTTTAAATTTGACCTCAAAAGTTTTGTTGTTTTGAAATTTAAATAGTTGAAACCCAAATATTTTGTAAAAGGTTTCAAAACTTGCCCTCAAGTTTTGGAATTTAAATTTTGATTAATTGTTTAATTTTTGATGTATATTTAAATTCTAAACCCTAATGTTTTGAAATGTTTCAAAACTTGCCCTCAAGTTTTGGAATTTAAAAGTTGATTAAAGGTTTAATTAGGAATGTTAAATTCTAAAACCCTAGTATTGTTTTGAAAAAGTTCAAATCACACCCTTATGGTTTTATTAATTAATTAAAAAAGAGGTTTAATAAATCCATAAGGTTTTTCTGGTTTAAAATTTAATTGAATTTAAAGTATAATTGTTAAATTTGACCACCTAATATTTTAAAAGTGTAAAATACACCCTATACTATATATAACATTAAAAGTCTAACATTATATATGTATGAGTAAAAGTCAGTCTTACCGTTAGTAGGCCTCATTCACGAAGCTGGTCTATAAGGGGTGTTTAAGGAAATTGCCTATAAAATGGCGATTGAATGGGTATCCACTCTTACCCACCGCACTCTTGACTAGTGGAGGGTCGTTAGCTGAACAGATAGGATAGGATGAAACCTTCCATTATAAGTATAATGAAGTATAAAAGTAACTAAATGTTTTCATAAAATTCCCAATCTTAGTTACTTAGGCAAAAGTGAATTGATGCAATTCCATGAAATTACACTTTGTGCCCTTGTGAAGACGTTAGTGGAGCGTGTGTGGTTTACCGACACACTAAATGGTTCTAAGCAAAGGTAGCAAAGGGTGATTCAATGTTTGTCATAGTTCAGTGGAGCGTGTGTGGTTTACCGGCACATCGAATAGGTGACTGTAACATGTGGGGGCACCATGTAGTTTGCATGGTTATTCACACCCGCTTTGTGATCCTCGGCATCCCAGTCACAAACAAGAGGGGCATATCGAGATTTAAACATGCCATTGAAATGTTCAATGAATCTCAAAGGATCTAGGAGTTTTCATAGATTTAAAACTTAAATTTCTTTTTCGTTTTTCATGGTGGAAATTAGTGAATCGTCATTCACTTACCTTCAAATGTTCTGCAATTTGGGTTACAGCATCCCTCTCCCGAGTTGTAAAATATTATGTTGGGTCCTAGCCTTAGTATCTCATTTAGGTGATTTACTAAGGACTCAATCAATCAACTAACTTGAATTCGTTTTCTCCCGTTTTGTAGATGTCAAAGTTCGACAACTATGGTCTTCCCAAATCCCGTGGAACAAGAATTCCACATGAAGATGGTATTCCACGATTTGATCGAGGAACAAGAAATCATGCTTCACTTCCTCCACCTCCTCCGATTGTTCTCCCTAACCCACAAGTTCAAAGGCTTGAAAAGTTCAAGATCACTCAAGCCCTTTTGGCAAGTAAACATAAAGAAGGAAAGCCGGTGTGTACAAACGTCCTAGGGATGAAGTCACACATTGATAGGTTAAGAATGTTGGGATCCGTTATCTGTGAGGAAATAGCTGTTGATTGGGTTCTTCAGTCACTTCCTAACTCATATAGTGAGTTCGCAAGATAGTACTATATGATGAACCGCGACGTGACCCTTATAGATCTCACCTATATGCTTATTGCTGCTGAATCAGCAATGGTTTGACGCAATAGAAAAGCAAAGTTGATTGGTGAATCTGCCTTTAAGACCTCTATGGATATAGACAATGGCAACGAAAGACATGCTATGATCGAAAAGTTTGATCATAAGAGAAAGGCAGTGTCTGAAGTAGTTCCATGTCATGTTCCGAAAGAGTTAATTTGCTTTTATTGCCAAGAGAAAGGGCATTGGAGATGAAGGTGCCCCATTTACCTAAGAGATCTAAGAAATGGGAGAGTCGAAACGTATGGCTCTAATTTAGGTAAAATCCATTGACTAACTCTTTTAAGCTTCATTCTAGATTCTAAATACATAATGTGATAAGATTGCAATTGATGTTTTGTAGGATCGAAGAAAAGAAAGGAAGCTTAAGGGAAGAAGTGAGCAGAATCTAACCATGAAGGAATGGATTTAGATCGCATTTCTCAAAGATTAGATTCTTGAGCTACTACTTAGAGTTAGAATTAGATTGCTAAGCAAGATGTATTAGCATAGTTTTTCAATGAATTGCATTGTAAGGACAAAAATTTTCCGCAATAAAATAAATTTTGATTTTTATTATTTATTTATCCTTGCAATGGCATATATGAAAAATTGATGTTTGGATGTTTCTATTATTAGCAATAATGGATTTGATTCTTAGTTATGGAAATGTCGAAAATTTACCAAATAGGGAGAGTTTCTCATCACCCAAGTTTCAATTGGACAGAAACTTGGAATCATGCAACTTGGTTGCATGATGAATGACAAATTTCATATTTGGAAATTAGACTAATTCATTGACAAAGTATCAAGTGAAGGACTAGGAGATCGATGAATAAGAAATCATGCTTCACTTCCTCCACCTCCTCTGATTGTTCTCCCTAACCCACAAGTTCAAAGGCTTGAAATGTTCAAGATCACTCAAGCCCTTTTGGCAAGTAAACATAAAGAAGGAAAGTCGGTGTGTACACACGTCCTAGGGATGAAGTCACACATTGATAGGTTAAGAATGTTGGGATCCGTTATCTGTGAGGAAATGGCTGTTGATTGGGTTCTTCAGTCACTTCCTAACTCATATAGTGAGTTCGCAAGAGAGTACTATATGATGAACCACGACGTGACCCTTATAGATCTCACCTATATGCTTATTGCTGCTGAATCAGCAATGGTTTGGCGCAATAGAAAAGCAAAGTTGATTGGTGAATCTGCCTTCAAGACCTCTATGGATATAGACAATGGCAACGAAAGACATGCTATGATCGAAAAGTTTGATCATAAGAGAAAGGCAATGTCTGAAGTAGTTCCATGTCTTGTTCCAAAAGAGTCAATTTGCTTTTATTGCCAAGAGAAGGGGCATTGGAAACGAAGTTGCCCTATTTACCTAAGAGATCTAAGAAATGGGAGAGTCGAAACGTATGGCTCTAATATAGGTAAAATCCATTAACGAACTCTTTTAAGCTTCTATTCTAGATTCTTAATACATAATGTGATAAGATTACAATTGATGTTTTGTAGGATCGAAGAAAAGAAAGGAAGCTTAAGGGAAGAAGTGAGCAGAATCTAATCATGAAGGAATGGATTTCGATCGCATTTCTCGAAGATTAAGATTCTTGAGCTACTACTTAGAGTTAGAATAAGATTGCTAAGAAAGATGTATTAGCATAGTTTTTCAATGAATTGCATTGTAAGGACAAATTTTTCCGCAATAAAATAAATTTTGATTTCATATTATTTATCTATCTTTGCAATGGCGTATATGAAAAATTGATGTTTGAATGTTTCTATTATTAGCAATAATGGATTTGGTTCTTATTATGTTATTTGTGGAAATGTCGAAGAATTTACCGAATAAGGAAAGTTTCTCATCACCCAAGTTTCAATTGGACAGAAACTTGGAATCATGCAACTTGGTTGCACGATGAATGAGGAATTTCATATTTGGAAATTAGACTAATTCATTGATAAAGTGTCAAGTGAAGGACTAGGAGATCGAGTACACAAAGTTGTGTGTTGATCAAGTCCATCATAAGAGTAACAAGATATTCGTCATGATTTACTAAAGGTTTAGTAAATATGATTATACTTATAAGATTAAGTGTAATTATGAATTGATTAAAAGGGTTTAAATCAATAGCAAAACGAATAAGAAGAATCAAGTAGGCAGAAAGATAAAAGTTTCTCCATTCTAAGAAGAAGGGAGAGTAGCTTTTATGCTTTATGATAAGTCTTAATGATTAAGAACCATATCTCAATTGATCCTCTAAGTGAGTCTTAGTACAGTTGTATGTCTAAGAAGAGGAATCAAGAATTGAAGAAATGGTTAAATCAAGAGGTCAATCATACTTCGTTCCAAAACAAGTCTTAGAGTTAAGATTGTGATATTGAGTGACAGGAAATTAAGAAGGTTTATAACATTCATCAAATGTGGAGAGTTGTGATGTCTTGGATAAGACAAAGACCAACTAGGACTAATTTATGAAGTGTTTTGATAAAAACTACACTAACTCTTGAATATTTGGTTGTCAAGAAATGTTTATTGACAAGAGAATCTTATATGTCAAGGAGTCAGTGGGAGTCTTAATGGTCTTGAAAGGTTTCAAGAACAAATCAAAATAGACCTTATCGATCATCACTAGCACACGAGTTGAGGTTTACAACCTATCGTGTTGATATTATTTTGTTTCTGTGCCGTTCCAATTAAGTTAATTATGCATGTGAGTTCTATGAGTTCTCATTTGAATGCATAAAAGGCAAGGACCTTGATCAATGAAAAGTACATTAATAGGAAAGGGTGAGCTGCTTAACTACTTGGAAGACGTGGTGGGCAGCTATGCTACCATAAGGCAAGAAATCGCGATTAAGAAAGTTCGATCCATATGAGTTTGAATTTGTCGTAAACTTTGGTTTTGACAAATTCACATGGATAGGAACAAATACACCGTTTAAATCTAAGTGTCATAAGATTTCCTCCTTCATGAAAATGATTGTGAGGAAATACTTTCACTGAGAAAGATTTTAGATAGCGATTGTAAAATTGCATTCTCGAATTCGATTATGGTTACGGTATCCCTTTCCATAATTTGAATTGTGAGGTTTGGCAATTGTTTAGACAAACATATGAACTATCTAAGGCAAAGGTGTATAAGTTCAAGAAGCCTTCATAAAAGATTATCAAAGCACTAAGTATTAGAAACATGAACTTAAGAAACTCAATAAGCATTGTTTTTTTTTTTTTTTTTTCTGAAAGTTAAGCTGTTTCTGAATACATGTCAAAGCTAGTGGGAGCATAAGTGTTATGTTTATAATAATCATCATGATAGTGGGAGCATAAATGTTATGATTGTATGATTATTAAGGAAAGTATTGCAAGGTTGGCAATATTAATTATAGAAAACAAGAGTTATACCTTGCAAAGTCGTAAGGGTTGTAAAATTGTTTTGCTATAATTAAGGGAGAGAATATTATGCTTCATTTCAAATCTAAAGGCTTAGGTTGTGGAATGTTAATAATTTAGTTGAAGGTACATAGTGTGTTCTTAAAATTTCGATTATGATTATGACATTCCTCTTCACAATTCGAATTTTGAGAACATAGCAAATAAAACATTATGGCAAAAGATTGATAAAGTATCAAATCTTTATGTAAGACATTATGCATCGTGTCCTATACGCTTCGGGTATAGGATCGATTGCAAATGCTATAATATTTGACCATTCTAAAATTTTCCAAATGTATAGCACATTTAGAGGGAAAAAGGACAAGAATCGGTTTTGACTAAGATAATTAAACAACTATCAAAGGACAATCCAAAGTTCGCCGAGGATTGGTCGCTTGTGAGTAGTTGGAAGTATAGTATTGGAAAATATGGAAATGTTTCCATATTAGATGGACCATATCGACATTATTATGAATAGATAAGATTCTATTAAGAATGAGTTGTCATATGGAAAATATGGAAATGTGTCCATATTGGGAATTGAATATTGAAAATCTATGTCTAGATTAGAAACTTTTATGCAAGGGATGTTCAAAGGAATGTACTTTGAGTGAGAGACATCATATCTAAGGAATTGTATTGTAACAATCTCCGATAGAGGACTTTGTAATTTCATTGGCAATAGTCTTTGTGACTTTGGTGCAGTAATATTACGAAAGGATCATTGCATAAAATGTTAGAATCTAGCATATTCTATAAGTGGCAAGAATTTGATATTCTTTCACTTATGAAAAAGGATTTGGAGTTGTGAAATGAGTATGATTGGAAATGTGTTCAATGTGATCTATTTCACAAAGTAAGAACCATAGGTAAACATTGTGTGCATGCTAGGAGCATGGGACAAGTGTTGTAATTCAAGTAAGAAGTTGATTACCCGGAACAACAAATAATGAGTAATCGATATGGTGATAAATAAAAGGTGTTTTATTTATGCTCAAAGGTTTGAGGCCATATGGGATTAGTATTATCCTTGTGTTTCACTTTGCATGTTTTGACTTCCAGAATAATTTAATTGGTTAAGAACAGTCAAATTATTCAAACGGGCCACAATTGTTCATATGTTGGAAGTAGATATGAAAGAAGACTGTCGTGAATTGGTGTGTGGATTGTCTAAAGTGTATTAGACATAAGCAAATGTTTGCTGCAACATTCATGAGTGGTTATGAATATGATTTGAGCATCGGATTAAACCCACGCTCACTTGGATCACTCCATGAATTGTATCACGAGTGATTGGTGAGACGATAACATCTTATATTCTTGAAACCGAGATGTGTGAGTTGTATATTACGAATCGGTTGCACATTGATAATATGTAAACGCACTAGTAACTTGGTGTCATAAAACATATTGTTGTGTGTAATTCGGTGCGTGAGTGCAAGTGAGCATTAAATCAAAGTTTATCCGTTCCTTTTATCCAAAGAAGGATAAAAGCGATATCTTTGGGCCCCTCGATGATTTAGTAATGACAAACGTAAACGCTCAGCCGGGCTAGGGCTAATTTGATTTGTTCAATTAGTCAATCGTCATGAATCGGAAATCGAGAAATAGTACAAAGAGAATGATTAGAAATCATGTCTCATACGATATCTAGAATGGAGGAATATATGATCCCTTATCTAAGGACACACGTATCTGATAAGATCAGAGTTGACAACGGCTTTGGAAAGCTACGATTGCAGATCAGGATCTGAAGTCATATGCATAATAGTTATTAGACTTATCCAAGTGGGAGACTGTTGGATTAGTGTCTAAGTCCATAACTATTTTGGTATGTACTTGACCCGATGGTGCATGGTCCTTTTGGGTTGCCTTCACCAAAGCAACTTGATAGGATGAATTATAGAGAGAAAGGATTAAATATTATTTATTAATATATTATGAGAATAATATATTAAAGGAGAAATCATATTGTTTAATTAATATTAGTCAATAATTAATTGGTAATTAGTTTTGTGACTAAAAGAGATTAATTAAACTTAAGGGACTGGAATTGTAATTATAAGATAATTGCAATTGGGCCATGGATTGCCTTATATTAAGGAGTGGACGAATTCTATGGGAAACCCATGGGGAAATCATCCAAGGCCTTAAGGAAAGGGGTCCATGGGTTGCTTAGGGCTTAAGCATCCAAATTAGGGTTTCCTTGTTAGATAACCCTAATAGCCTCCTATATATATATATATATATATATATATATATATATATATATATATATATATATAGATCCATTATGACCTAAAAACGTGGCTAAGCATCCTTCTAGGGTTTCACACGTTTTTAGGTAGCCTCCATCCTCTCTCCTCTTCATCCTCTTGCTCTTGGTGTTTGTGAACCATTAAAGGAGTTACATTTGTGACTCTAAGCTTTCTAAAGTGATTACAAGGAGGAATTGTGATTGTTATTGCTACATAAAAATCAAGGTAATATCTTAAACCCATTCTTATGTTAATATGATTACTTGTATGCTAGAATTAGGGTTTATAGTCTTGGATAACTTGCATGTACAATAGAGAAACCTAGATCCAAGCATTAGGGTTTGTATGAGCACGTAGGATGTTCTTAGGACCAAAACCCATCATGAAGTCATAAAAATAGGATCTTGATGGTTATTTTTCACATATTCAAGGGTTTGGAGTCATTAGGAGATGATAAGAAAATAGGTTTTGGTTTTGGACTCCATTAACCCATGCAAAGTCATAAAGTCAGGATTTAACATCTTGTTTTGAGGTACTTTCACTTTTGACCCTTATATTGAGATTTATAACATTTTGGTCCTTAAAATGTAAGATTTGTGGTTGGGAGGGGTTAATATTGCCATTTTTAGAATTATAGGGTGGTGCCACGTATGATGGGCATACGTTTGCGTACGTTGGACGTACGGGGTGAAGTCCTAAACCCTAATATTTAGGGTTTGGACCCTATTTATTCTTCATTAACTCTCAAACATGGTTTCTTTCATCAGCCTCCATCCTCTCAAAACGTTTTTGCAAACCCCAATTTACCTTGTGAGCATTTTTGAGCTTGTATTTATGTGTGTGTGTTTTTTTGCATTTGAAGAAAAAAGAAGGAAGTAGAGACCATATTGGAGGAGTGAAGCACCTTAGATCCAGAATCATATCATCATTTTACATCACTTGGAGGTATAAAGTTCTAAACTTTGTGAAGTTATACTTAGATCTTCTTTTGGGCTTGATCTTATGCTCTTTTGGTCCCATAAGCTTGGTATTATGACTTGGGGTTACTCTAATCCATCTGAGTTGTCATTTTAGAGGTTTTGGAGCCTCTTGAGTCATAAAAATGTAATCTTGGACACTAGTTTCTGCTCATGCATGGCCTAAGTTGTCTTAATGGATTAAGAGGTTAGGATCTTTAGTGTTGGGAACTTAATGGCCATGCAAGACCATAAAGATGGAAACTCTATGGTCAAGGACAACATTTTGGACTTGGATCTGAAAAATAGACTTAAGGGATTAAGGATTAAGCTCTTAATGAGTTAGGTTGGCAGTTAGATGCGTACAAGGCATACACTACGTGTACGTTGTCAGCAGACCCGTGCCTGGTCAAACAACGCGTAGGCTGGGCATACTCAACTGGGTTGACTTGGTTGACTTTTTGGGATTTTGACTTTTACCTGATTTTGACCAAGTTTGACCTAGGGGTATTTGGGATTGTGTTTGACAGTTGGTCGTTTGGATGGATAGGTGATGATTAGAGTTGAGATCGGAGTCGGGACCTCACCAAATATTGTTGAGATTGAGAGGTGAGTCTTCCTCACTGTACTTATGGGTCGAAGGTACCAAGGTCCGCCAGTTAGATTGGATATCCTGTTATATGATAGTACGTTATTATGTTGTAGAGATATGTTAGATCGGTATCCTGCTATATAGGATGTTAGCATGAGATAATGATTTGTATTTCTGCATTTTTGTCTTTTGACAGATTATACGTTTATCTGTTAAGTATATGTCATCATGTTATGTTTGGTTGGATTGAGGTGGTCCTGCTTTGTGCTGAAGGCCAAGATAACCGGGGTGGTCCGAATAGACTGTAGGCCTTGCAAGGGGGTCCATTCAGGCTGAAGGCCTAGAGAGCAGTCTGGATAGGCTGTAGGCCCTGCGAGGCAGTCTAGTCGTGGCGAAGGCGCGGATAGCGGTCCAAATAGGCTGTAGGTCCTACGAGGCGGTCCAATAAGGCTAAAGGCTAATTTATGCATGTTGTTGTATGTTATGTTAATGTTGTGGTACTTTGGGGGAACTCACTAAGCTTTGGCTTACGGTTTAGTTTAGTGATTCAAGTACTTCTGATGATCGCAGAAAGGCAAAGGCGTGACCGTACACATCCTCCTATTTTATGGCCTTATGATTTTGGGATACTCTGATATTGACAAACACTTTGAAAACAATGATTTTGTAAACATTTTATGATTATGGGTTGTTTTGAAAATATTAAAATTGTTGTGATTTTTGCGACATTACAAGTTGGTATTAGATCCTTAGTTTGAGAGAATTAGATAAACATTCGTGCGAATCCAATCTCAAACTAAGGATTTGTAAAGTGTTGGGAATTAGAGTTGCATCATTGTGTTTATTTATTAGTTCATTTATGTAAACGGGCTTGGGCTTGTCCACCAATCATTTATTAGGGTTATAGTATTTAAGGTGCATGCATGCACCATCTTTTGAGATTTTTGGCAATATTCTTGTAACCCTAATCACGCCTCTACAGTAGCAATTCTTAATCTAGTTCTTCCGAGGTTATGGCTTATAATCATTAAGCATATTTTGAATCATTGTCTTGTTCTTGTTCATAATCTATTTTGAATCTAATCGATCTTTCAAGGATTAATATCCTAACAATTGGTATTAGAGTAGAAGACTGTGTAATCTATACACATCTCTTCTATTTATAAAGTCATTAGGGTTTCCGTTAATACTGGATTTGGTTCAGCTGTCATCACAATTTCCTTGATGCTAATCTGTGATCTTAATATTAACCTAAAACTACATTAGTTTACACGTATGATTCTTAATAGGTCTCAAAAGGTATATCATCATGCAACATGACGATTCTCATATCAACTCTATAAACCTTTCTAGCAGTATTGGATCAACTACTAGGATCCCAAATCTTTTTCCCAACGAACATGAATTATGGGCGCTTCACTTTGAAGATTACGTTCTTGGTCTAGAAGACAGCGGGTATCTGACATGGGAGGCCATCACTAATGGAACATTTGTTCACACTGGAACCAGAATAGTTATTAAAACTCAGTCTGAGTACAACAGACTTCTTCTTGAAGTTAAAGGTGTCCCTCATGATGAGAAAGATAAATTGATCAGCAATGTAAAGGCACTGAGAATCATTCAATTTGCCTTGCATGCTGATACTTTTTGTCTGGCCAGTTCTTGTGACACAACAAAAGCCATATGGGATAGGCTTAAGGAACTTTACTCTTCAGATGCAGATCTTGAGCACTCTACGCAAACACTCTTGCTTTCAGAGTTTGGTGCCTTTACGCAGAAGCCTGAAGAGAGTTTGAGTCAAACTTTCAATCGTTACAATCATCTTCTAAGTAGGATGATAAAACACGACATTATACGTGAAGTTATTGAACAAAAAGTGACGTTCATGAATGGGTTTAGATATGAGTGGATGACTGTGGTGTCTACAGTCAAGGCACATGAGCAGTTCAACAATTATACCCTGGCAAAGCTCGTTGGAATCCTGAAATCACATGAGAATGAGGTGACAAAAGAAGCGAAAGTTGTATCTGGGAAGGGATCTTTGCCTCTCGTTGTGAACGTCAAGAAAGTAGCAGAGGATGGTTCAAAAGTTGATCAGTCTGATTGCGAGCTTACAAATGAAGAGTTTACATTGGTGGTGTCAAATCCAAAGTGATTCGCAAAGAAGAAGTTTCCTTCCAACAAGAACCAAAATTGGCAGGGAAGCTACAACTCTTAGAAGGTAAAAGAGGAGAGTGCAAATAACTCACAAAAGGAAGAGGAAAAGAAGAAAAAGAAGCTAACTGGTGACTCTAGCTATGATTGTAACTACTTTCATGGAAAAAAATCACTTGTCAAAGAGGGAATATTGTGAAGGTTGAATGAAAAGAAGGAAGGAGAGAACGTGAGACTTACAATCTCTGAAAGCTTGAGGAGATAAAGAAGAAAAGGAACTCTGATCATTCAATGCCCGCTTTAATTGTGCAGGAAAAAGAAGTTGATGATGATTTTGGCAGGGTGGAAGTCTGGTCCACGGATTTTGAAGACGATGAGGTTCGTAGGCCTACTCATGGGAGAAGTTTTGTTGCAAAAGAAGAGGATTCGAATTCTGGAGGAAGATGTTTCACTATGACAAGTGATGTGTCACAGATGCGAGGATATGCCACTGATAGTTGACATGGAAGTGATAGTTGTTTCGCTGCAAAACGAGTCTTTGAGCAAATCAACGAATGCGATTAGATGATTAACAAGGTAAACTCTATTCTTGAATCTCTCAATATACCTATTTCAAAATACAAAACTGAACGAAATGACTTAAAATTCACATTTTCTAGTATCAGTAATAGTTTGAAACAAAATCAATTAACAAATTCTAACTTAACCGATCAAATCACCTGGGTTTCATCAAAGAGTGAGGAGAGACGCATATGGATAGAGAAGATCGAGTCTGATTTAGCTAAGTCTAGGGATGAGTTAATTTACTTACAACGAGAGAAATTAATGCTTTTGAAACAACGTAATATTTTTTGTTTGATTGCGAAAAGGCTTTATTTTAATATTACTCAATTGCATCTTTATTGTGTGATTGGTCAAAAACTCCATAAGATGATATTGTCATTCCTTGAATTAAACGAGGATGAAATCGATGCTGACTGTTACAAGTGCAAATCCATCGTCTCATCTGATGAAATGTCGGAAGCTTATAGGAGTGGTCTGGACAAAATTGAATCATTTATTAAGTCCAAAGACCACGAGAACATGCTAAAACAACTTTTGGACGAAAATGAAAAAAAGCAAATTAAATCTGACACTGTACAGAAGTTTGACTCATTGAGTACAAAGTTGAGTTCAGATAACAAACTTAATGTTGATAACACATCTGAATTTGACGATGACAGTGATATGAGTGAAATATCTGTAGAGGATGAGGTTGATTGCTTAGAGTTTGTTAAAAACGAACCTAATGTTGCGAAAGTCCCAATTTCTAAAAATTCTGTTGAATTCGCACGTCTTTCTAAAAATAATCCCAATGTCTTAAAAGAAATTGCGACTGTTTTTCCAAAAGTCCAAACTGTCCCTAATAAGCTTTTCCAAATAAATGGGGTAAATAAGAATCAAACAGTTGAATTAACGTCCTTAGTTGAAGAAGACAACGCAGATGGATGTGATGAGTACTTTTGGTCAACTCCTATCGATAATGCTGACGAAACAGTTGGTCTCTCAGAAAGGACCTCATGGAGAGTAAAAGGAAGATACGTAGCAGAAGCTTTAAACAAGGTCAATTCCAGCTATGAGAAAGGAAGTCCCAGTGGAACTAAGAATTTTCCTATCAACACATCTTCAGTACAAAACGAAACTCCAGCAAAAAAAGCCAAGAGCGAAAGCTAATATTCACAAATTCTCAAAATAGTTTGCAGCACAGAAACATCAAAGGCACATGAGATACAACAAAAATCTCAAGTAAAGAAAACAATTCTGACAATCCAAAAATCCCAACTTCGTTCGCATTGAAAAACCTCTCAATCAAAATGCAAAGGTAGCATCAAATGCGAACCCAAAGAGCTCTTTGCAAAGTCAGTTTTGCAGTCCATAAGATACTAAACAATTTTTTTTTTTCAAAAACCTATTCTTTCAAAGCCAAAAAGCCCTGTGGAGAATCCTAAACTTCACAGCTCATGAAACAAGTCTGCATCGCATCCTAACAAGACAAAGAAAGATGTTAAGGTAAAAGGAAAGCAGGTTTCAGATCATCAAGCTCCAATCAAGAAGCCCGAAACTAACACAAAAGAGACTAACCTAAAATATAATAGGATCGAGGGTTTTAAAATTACAAAGAAAGATAACACCACCCTAATAAAACGAACGTATATGGTTGATCTTGCAATTGCTTTCCCTATTTATGTAAATGGCTCACAAGGACCCAAACAAATTTAGGTTCCTAAATCTTCTTAAATTTTGCTGGTGATTCGTGACAAACAGTTTGACACTAAATGGTATATAGATAGTGGCTCTTCGAGTCACATGATAGGAAGAAAGGAGGAACTGTGAGAGTATAGAGAACTGAAAAATGGTGGAAGAGTGAAGTTTAGGAATAACTCACTTGGAGAGATTAAAGGTTACCGGATGATAACAAATGGCAAATTCACAATTCGTAAAGTTACTTATGTCGAGGGTCTACAACACGGTCTTATAAGTGTTTCACAATTGGTCGTTGGTACAGGATTAAAGGTCTCATTTGTCAACGAAGCTTCTGAGATCATAGAAAAGAAAACCAAAACAGTCCATCTAAAGTCTAAACGCAAAGGTGAGTTGTCTTCATTGAACTTAAATCTGATACGAGGGAAGCTAGCCATTTGCCTTCTAAGAAAAGCTCTTGCAGACGATAGTTGGCTATGGCATAGAAGACTTTCGCACCTTATCTTCAAAGATATCAACAAGCTTGTTATTGGCGATCATGTGCGAGGGCTTCCTCTCCTAAAGTACGACAAGGATCATCTTTGTGCTGCATGCGATACGGGAAAGCAAAGCAGGAAAAGTTATCCAATGATTGTAAATACGAAAGTCATTGAGCCACTCGAACTTTTGCACATCGATTTTTTTGGTCCGTCTACGATCGAAAGTATTGGTGGTAATAAGTATATTCTCGTTATTGTAGATGATTTTACTTGTTTCCCTTGGGTTTATTTTCTTAACCAGAAATATGAAGCCACTCCCAAGCTCGAAGACTTCATAAAGCAGATTGAATTACAACTATGAAAGCTGGTTCACATTATTCGTAGTGAAAATGGGTTGGAATTCAAAAACCAGGAGTTTGAAGAATTTCTGATTGCGAAAGGTGTTTCGCATAACTTTTCGGTTTCATACACTCCACAATAGAATAGAGTCGTTGAAAGGCGAGACCGATCATTGTGTGAGGTTGCAAGAACCATGCTCTTATTTGCGAATCTGCCACTATATTTCTGGGCTGATGCGATTGGCGCAACTTGTTTCACCCAAAACCGTTCAATTCTCAATAAACGATTTTCTATCACTCCCTATGAAATTATAAATAAACGAAAACCTAACATAAATTTTTTCCATGTTTTTGGTTCCAGGTGCTTCATATTTAATTATAAATAACAAAGGAACAAATTTGATGTGAAAGTTGACAAAGTTATCTTCTTGGGGTATTCGCTAACCTCTAAGGCATATAGGGTTCTTAACAAATGATCAAAACGATTAGAAGAAACCTATTATGTCACGTTCGAGGACAACTACTTAAAGAGGACTCAAGCAAATAATAGTCAATCAAAGGAGATCTTTCCTAAACCAAGCCCAACTACGATTCCACTGTCCAATCTTAATGAAGAATTCATGTTGCTATTCGATGTGCCAGAGAAATATATCTCATCCGAATCCAAAGCAGCTGACAACAAGGTCGATGAATTGAAGAAGATAATTGACGAAGCTACAAATGATATGCACAAAGAGCAACCAAGTGCGAATGACCCAAATGACACGAACACTACATTCTAGGGGGAGAGTTCTGAATCAACTTCCAATGCAAATTTTCAAGGGGGGCACTCAACTCCACAAGATACCCATGAAAGTCCACTCCAGGAGGAGAATCCGACAACTGAAGAAGAGACATTTACATCGTTCGAGGGGGAGAAAGATAATACGAATGATGATTCAGATGTACAGATTGATGATTCTGATATACAGTCAGAATTTGAGGACATAAATGTTGAATTGGATGCCTCTTATGATCCCAATTATCCTCCTCTGACTAAATGGACTAGAGATCATCCAAAAATGCAGGTTATAGGCGAATCTTCTTCAGGAGTTCTTATAAGAGCACAACAAAAGGCGAAACAAACTGCTTTACTCTCCAAAGTAGAATATTACATGTTTAATTCATTCATCTCTAAAGTCAAACCCAAAAAATGTTCAGATTGCTCTGGATCATTTGGATTAGGTACAAGCGATGCAAGAGGAGCTCAATGAATTTGAAAGAAACAAAGTGTTGAGGTTCGAAGATTGTGAGATGTCGAAATTATCATTGCCATTTGTAATATCAAATATTGTAGTGTATTTTATTTTAAGGAATACTTTTGTAACGAAGCTTATTTATCGAATGTCCTTATACTTTTTGTGCTTTCAGTTTTCCCTATAAATATGGGAAGGATACTTTTAGAGGTTAAGAACTTTTCCTTGATTGTAATCATTTCTCTTTTCCTCTTGTCTTCAACTGATCAAGCAATATAACGTGCCAAACATATTATATTTAGATCTCATGTTCTAAATCATTTCATACCCTGATTTTGTTTGATTACTCGATTCAATCGGAACTACATTTGGTATTAGAGCAGGAATCAAACTTTTTCGATATGATTTTTTGTTGTTTGAAAAGCTTTTTGAATCTTGTTCTAGATTCAAAAGTTTCAACACTTTTGATACTAAAATTTTTTGTAGATCTTCAGTTTTGATTTTATTCTGCATTTCGATTGACTAATCGAGTGTTCGATGTTCATTTGTTGTTTGATTCATCTTGTTAATCTCAAATTTTTCCAAGCTTTTCTCTGAATCTGTCCATACATCCATGGCGAATTTAAACATGAATACCATGACTTCTTTATCTCATCTGCTAGGATCTTCAACTAAGATTCCTATGCTTATTCTTGTGTTTTACGATCAATAGGCGAATCGTATGGAGTACTGCTTGAATGGACTCGGTGAAGAGCTATGGAAGTGCATTACTAATGATGTTCATCCACCTCCATCTGTTCAAAGCATTGGTACTTCAACATCAACTCAAAGTGTTACTGAACAAAATAAAAGGCTACAGAAGAATGAGAAAAGATGCATGAGAGAGCTTCATGGTGCTCTTCCTCCTATTGTGTATAATTACGTTCGAACTTGCAAAACCTCAAAAGCAATCTGGAATACGCTGAAGGAAACGTACCAGGGTAGTGAGAAGACCAAAATCATTTCTGTTAAGCAATGTCTAATTGAATTAAGGGAGTTCAAGCAAAAAGATGGAGAATCGATTGAACTATACTATGATCGTCTGAATAAGCTCGTCTATAATTGCAAGGGGGTAGCAGGGCACGTTTTTAGTAAGCTACACAATGCGTAGCTTATGTTACGCAGGGCATAACTGCGCAAAGTAAATAGCCTAATTTTAAGATTTTGATCCCTATTTAAGGACTCTAACCCTTTGGGATCTTTCTTATCATCAACCTCCATCCTCTTGAGCCTACAACTCGAAAGCCTAACCATTTTGTGAAGATTTTGAAGCATTGGAGTGTTTTCTTGTGTGTTAAGTGAAGATGGAGGTCATTGAAGGTGTGCTTGGGTAGTCCAAAGCTTGTAGATCAAGACTTTATTTTTCTTCAACTTCCTACATGAGGTATAAAGCTTGAACCTTAATGATTCCTTTGATAGATCTGGCTTATTATGGGTTTTATGAGCTTTTTGTCGCTTGATCTTAGCTCTAGTGAGCATAAGCTATTGCATACCTCATGCGTGGCATTTTCTAGCATTTCTAAGCTTGTAGAGTAATAAAAATGGAAGCTTGGTCACTCCCATCCTTCCATGCATGAGTATTTGGGAATTGGAGTGTGCTTTGGACTTGGGATTTGGTATTGTTCTCTTTTAAGCGATGCAAAGGCATAAAATTTGGAACTTTATCACTCCAGATATTTATAAGGACTTGATATGAGCAATAGATGGTTGGTCTTTATGGATTAAGAGCTAAATATGGAAATGGATTAACATCATAATACGCAGGGCATAGTCATAGTACACACGATGTACTGCTACGCATGGAGTAAGTCAACTGGAATTTATTGTTGACTTTTTGACTAGTTTGACCATTGGTCAACTATGAGGGTTTGATGAGTTGGAAGGTCAAAATGGTATTTTTCCCAAATGGGGGATTAGCATTCTATTTTGGACCCGTTAAGTAAAGTATTACCTTAATTACCAATTATGATTTGGTTTGTGGATATGTTTAGTGGGAGAGACCTCAGCACCAGCAGCTCGTGTGTAAGATCTATCTGTTTACCGGTCGAGGTGAGTCCCTTCACTATACTTATGGGTTGAAGGCACCAATGTCGGCCCATTGGATTATGTTTATAGGATGCTAGCTGTCGTTGTGACTTTTGCATGTGTCTTTACGTATGTTGGGTGGGGCCCATTATGTATTACAGATGAGCATGTTAGCTGAGCGGGGACCCGATGGGTACCGAGCAGGGCCCAATGAATACCAGATGGAGCCCGAAAAATATAGAGCGAGCATCGATGAATGTCAGGTGGGGCCGATATATGTATGGTATGTGATTTTTTGGGGAACTCATTAAACTTTGTGCTTATGGTTTCATGTTTATGGTTTCAGGTACTTTTGTTTCCAAGTGGAAGAGTTTGACGTGATTGTACCGCATCTACTAGTGTTCCACATGATTTAACTTGTTCTGTACTCTGATAATTATATGATATTTTTTTATACTCTAATGGGATTTCTAAATTCAATGAATGGTTGTTTTTGTAATGCCCTATTCCGAATCACTTTCCTAATTCGAGAATGTAGCCTGAAGATAGGTTATCATAAGGCTAAGGTCCTTTGAAAAATAGAGGTCTAGACCCATTTAGGTATGGATACTGTAATTAAGGTGATATGGGAGTTTGGGTTGTGTCTTAGACCCAAGGGGTATATCGGTAAAGTGGCAGTTCGAGCTCTTTATGAATTTTGAATTTTCGTTCGGAAGGTTTTAAGGTGAGGATGAGTTGATAGATGTGCAGATCTTCTCGCCACCTTTTTGAGGATATATAGAACGTCAAAAACGGATTTGAAACGAAGAAGTTATGGCCGTTTGAAGTTGGAGTAGTTCGGGTGAGTGAATGTTGACTTGTCGACCAAGCTCATTTAAGACTCACGATGTGAGGAGCATTTGATGGCCTAAAACCCTATTTTTCGGGTATCTAAAGGTATGAGACGATTGGGGTTGCTTCTCCTCAGCCACTTTCACTCTGAAGACCTCTAGAAACCCTAATCTCAGCCCCTATTGAAGTCCTTGATCATTATTGGTGTTTTTCAAGAGTATTTGGGTCCTTTGAAGCTCATTAAGGAGAAGAAGATCATTAGCAGTGTATTTGTTGACATCTTGGCTTCATCATCAGCTAGTTGTGGAGCTTTTGGACCTTTGTAAGCCCTTAAGCTCACGCCTTTCCTTTCCTTGCTTGCTAGATCTAAGTTTCCATGCATTTTATGGCTTGTAATGTTGGTTAACATGCATGGAGTCCATAAAGTTCGCAACTTTATGGATCATGGTGGTATCTTAAGTCCTATATGTTCTAGATCTGGACTTTGGTCATGGTTTTGGACTCCAAGTTCGAGTCTTGTCTCTTTTTCCTTCATTTTGACCCAGGTTGGTGTTTAAGTCATGTATTGGACATATGTGACTAAAAAGCTTCGATTTTTATGGTCCTTAGGGTTAAGGACGACCCTCCAAACTGTCACATGTTATGTTTTAATGGATTAGGAGCTTAATGCTCATTTTTGGTCAGATCTGGACTCACGACATGAGAGCATATTTGAGGAAGTTTCTAGGCCGAAATCACGACCTCAAGACGTGATCTTAAGGTGCCCACGATGTGAGCAGCTCCTGTGCAAGTTTTGGACTTGTTGATTGTTGGCTAGCATGGTATTGGACTTAGCCTTTGGTTTGGGCTCATAATGGACTAAGCATTTTAGAGTAATGGACTTCTGATTGGGCTTGCCCTAATGTGTAACACCGTAAATTTCAAGACAAAATTTTCATTTTAAATAATCATTTTATTCTTAGAACACTTGTTTAAAATCTCATTCATAATCGAATTACAAAACATAGCTCCATTTTCGCTTGCATAGAAAACCAGGATCCTCCAAAATATGACTCTTTCTCTGGTGTGTACAATCAAGCCGGTGCCGTCCCGCGATACTGAAAGAAACCTGAAAACAACATAACACAAAACACTGTAAGCACGAAGCTTAGTGAGTTCCCCAAAATACCACACACATAACACATATATGCCACTCGAGCCTATAACTCTATGGGTCCGTGCACCCAAACTCTGTGAACCCTCAGGTTCTAACTCTGTGAACCTTCCGGTTCTAACTCTAGGAACCCTTCGGTTCCAACTCTGCAAACATGCACAACATAATCACATATAAATAATGCAGTACAACACATAATATACATAGCATACAAATACTCTGTCACATAACTCTGGTTACCTACTCAAGGTAAAGTATAGTGAGAAGACTCACCTGGCAAGCAGAAAGCAGATATCTCCATACTTGAATCTCAAACTCGCCACCGCCTAAAACGTAAGGCAAAACTCTCATGACTATAACTCTCGAGACTAGAATCAATCCTCTCAATGCACCCTCTTAAGGGTAAAAGACTATTTTACCCCTCTCTTGGACCAAAGGCCACATCGCTGACCAAACCCTAAAAGTCAACGGTCAACCCTTGGTCAAAATCAAAGTCCTCAGCCAAAGTCAACCCCTGACTGACCCTACTTGCCGAGTCAACCCAATGACTCGCCGAGTTCCTATAATCAGAACTTCACTCAATCCGCGACCTAACTCGTCGAGTCACTCCGAGACTCGCCGAGTCCAACAACTCTGAGTCCACTCGCACACAACTCACCGAGTCATCCCTTGACTCACCGATTCTCGACTCAACCAGGGAATATCGGGACTCTTCGACAAGACTCGCCGAGTCCAAGAACAGACTCGTCGAGTCCAAGACTATCATCAACCTACTCGCCGAGTTGTTCATACAACTCGCCGAGTTCCAGGCCATCTTCATCCAACTCAGAGCAACTCCCACGAGTTCTCCTCTTGCAATCACATACGCATGCTGAACTTTCCCAGCACCCTCAGGTTGGGAAAAACCCGATGCACTGATGATATCCTCCAACATCCCCCCAGGATGAACCACTAGTACATATCCAATACCCTGATCAGAATCAAGCTGGGAGTCCCAGACTCCCTCCCTGCATCCATCCTGAGACTCTTGGCTCTACTCCCGCGGAACCCCTTCCGCGTCCTCAGCAGACATCCCAACATGATGTCATTCCATTCCACTGTCACAGACCCAGTGTTCAACGACCATACTCCAAATCATCCACTCTCACTACTACTTTCACTTCCGTGAACCAACACTCCCCCCCGGGGGTTACATACCTTTCTCTTCCCTTACCCAGGGAAACCACTAGCCAACCTTGCCACTACTCCATGTATCACACATACTCTGGATCTGCTCGCAAGGGCCCTCTGGTCCATGCGCTACCTCTCCCCAACAAATGAGGGTCCAACACCTCCTCCCACACAACAGCTCAAAGGGTGGCATACCAATGCACTAACGATGGCTGTTGATATAGGATAACTCAACCAAAGATAAATACGTGCTGCAACTCCCTCTGAGGTCTAATACACATGCCCGAAGCATGTCTTCGAGCGTCTGAACCGCTCGCTCGCTCTGAAGTGTCCTCAGACATCATCATGATAAGTTCTAGCTCATTTCTCATCTCTCTTCGAGACTGAGCACCAGGTCAGCTTTTGACTCCACAGCTGAGCCTCCAAAGGTCACCCATATCATGATCCAAATAACCCACTAACTTCCTCCCCGTGACCACTATCCCGGCCCAGGGACGCGCAAGTCACAAAATTCTCTTTTCCTCATGCGAGAAAATACAATCCAACCAAGGATCGCCTCAACTCTGATCTCTGGTTTCTGCTGCGCATATCCCTTGCACATCTCGCCGCATCTCCCGACAGAGACGGTGACCCCAGTCTCGCCCCCGGTTCAACACCCAGGCTCCAGAACTCAATACTAGGGATACTCAAGCCCAAAACTCTTCCACATCATGCACTGATCGGAGATCATTCCATCATCACATTCTCTTGCCATCTAGTGAGTACTACGGCTCCCCACAGTACCAAAACACCCTCTAACTAGTGAGTACTACGGCTCCCCGCAGTATCACAACACCCTCTGACTAGTGAGTACTACAGCTCCCCGCAGTATCACAACACCCTCTAACTAGTGAGTACTACGGCTCCCCGCAGTATCACAACACCCTCTGACTAGTAAGTACTACGGCTCCCCACAGTATCACAACACCCTCTGACTAGTGAGTACTACGGCTCCCTGCAGTATCACAACACCCTCTAACTTCACTAGCTCATGCTCCGCAGACTATCACCGGCAGCTACCCATACTCGACTCGAATACACATTCCAAACTCTGGAAGCAATCGACATATCAAAAGGCCCACCCTTGCGAAGTTCCATTCTCTTAATAATCTCCCTGGATGCCCATACTCGAAGGGCTCCCACTAGATCCGTAGATACCTGATACACCACAAATCGTTCAACTCAAGAGTTACGAGTAACTCCGAAATAAAGGTATCATACCCAGATACCTCGGAATATCCCAACAGATAATCACAAGATCCTGCCACAACCACTGATTCCCTTACTCCCAATACCATACACTCACGACAATACATTTCCTCTGAATCCCATAATAATTTCTGATATCACACGATGCGCAACTTCAGTGCATCCAAACACTCAATTGGAATACAAGGAAGGCGCTAACCCTTCAGAACACACGGATGAGCCTCCGAAACCCTTCCCACTACCGCTCAAAATTCAAGCAAGAATACACATCCTAGCCCGGGAATTGGCTACTCGATATTCGGCTACCCATATCTCAACCCAGAAGTTCTCAACTGCCCATACCATAATTACGAGCCTTACACTCGAAACGACTCTGACCACCATCAGATTCCTGATCATTGACCACCTGCCGTGGAGACACCCATCCTTCTCTTAGACATATATCACATGCATTATCTCGCCCTGCACCTTTCCTTAATCACCAATGACCCTGATCTCATGAATTCAAGTCGCAGGTTCTGCATCCAACCCCTAACCGCTCTTGCACCAATCTCTAGTTCTCTCAATAAACCACCCGGTTCTCCCCCACTTAGGGTTCGAACCATCACTATCTGACACATCAACAACCTCACGAACTATTTCCACCAGCAATAACGCACCTGCCCCTGGAAAGTGCTATGTGACACCCGATAATCCCCTTTAAGGAAATTAATCGATCTCGTAACTCTGATCCTCAGATGAACTCCTCAAGAACTTCTCGCCACGACTGCCTCTAGTCGTTCCAAATCTCGTACCAATCAAGTACCAAACAACTCAACTGCTCAATAACATCCCTGGCTCATAGACCGAACCACAAAATCATCATACCCCTCACCTCAACTCATCAAACATCGCTCCAACACCAGGATCATCCTAAGAACAGGGACCCACTCCCATATTCAACACCCAACATAGATAGAAAAACTCTCTGCACTGCTAAACTCGACTAAACTCCCCACTGATACCACTACAATACATCCTACTATACTCAAATAGGTGTAGTGTGGTCCTCGACTATCTCAGTCCCAACTGACTATCTGCTCATGACAAATCACTGCCTCGCGGCACACATGCTACCTGATACTCTGGGAGAAATCATCATCAATAACGACCTGCAGGGTTTACCCCCAAACCCAAAACTAAAACATCAGGCCTTTCATGTTCCGCACACAAACATAAATAGCACCACTCACATAGAAGGTGACCTCTCCTCTATCGACTGATTGCTCAACTCAGACCGAAATTCTCCTCTCCCTCTAACTCCTTACCAAAATACTCTGATAGGTTCTCGACCCCCTCTCGAGGGACGCCTCTCCAAACTCAATCATGGCCTACAGACCTAAAACCCATAGCGTCCAATCTCTACCTCAACAATCGTGACCGGATAACCAGAGAATCACAAGCATCATTCACTACGAACCATGGTACTCATCCCATGACATCTCTTCTCAATATGCTCCGGTGTATGGTACCTGAACCATAGCATCACTCCTCCATCTGCTCCGATGTATGATACTCGAACCATAACATCACTCCTCAATCTGCTCCGATGTATGGTACTCAACCATAACATCACTCCTCAATCCGCTCCAATGTATGGTACTCGAACCATAACATCACTTCCTTAATCTGCTCCGATGTATGGTACTCGAACCATAACATCACTCCTCAATCTGCTCCGATGTATGGTACTCGAACCATAACATCACTCCTCAATCTGCTCCGATGTATGGTACTCGAACCATAACATCACTCCTCAATATGCTCCGATGTATGGTACTCGAACCATAACATCACTCCTTAATCTGCTCCGATGTATGGTACTCGAACCATAACATCACTCCTCAATCTGCTCCGATGTATGGTACTCGAACCATAACATCACTCCTTAATACGCTCATTAGAATCTTCAGAATACTCCCTGTATCAAGTATGGGTCCTCTGCTTTCAGTAGTACGGGCCCATACTACCTGCCACATCTACCCATACTTTCCACACGGACTATCTCGGAGCTCCTAAGTAGCTGCTCGACCTTCTCGTTCACCAATTCCGTCACGTGCTCGCTCCCCAACGAAATTCTCTACCCTGCCAATGCACTCATCTGGCTAGGGTTACTCCCTAGGCTCTTCTCAGATTCCCACACTTCTCTGCCATCAGCTGCTGAAGAGCTCCTAATGATGTCAGCCATCTACCTCCTGAATATCGTCATATTCGCTTGGTAGCTAACTCCCATCATCGAGAGTTCCACAAAGCACGAAGCAAGCAGCATTCGAGCATCGAAGAATATATATGACTCACTCTGGGTGATAACTCCGCTTGCTCTGCTCATCCTCGGAAGTACCACCGAACTCTGCAACTCTTCCCCTCGCGGGCTCTAACTATTCTTTCTCCAAGTACCACAGTACTCATCTAGGTATCTTCCCTAGATTACTCCTCTACTCAAATCCCCTAAAGGATTCCAATCAAATATTCTCACTCATCACATACTCAAAAGCACGACGCATATCACAGCAATTCCTAGGCTAAGGCATCACAAATCAGGCCACTCTAGTCCTAATATATGGAATACCTAGCCTGTCTCTAGCATGCAATAATATCTCATAAAGTGCATCATAAATATCTCATAACACAAAAGTAAGGGTATTTTGGGAAATCACCGTTCGGGCTCTGGCTGATTGTACACACTGCTCTTTCTCATTTTCTCTTTGAACTCTTATTCGCTTTAGAAAATTATTCCTTTGAAAACTTTTCTTACTTCCTCAGTTTGAGTCCATATTTACCCGAAGGCGCATCCGAATCCCTCAAACCAAGGCTCTGATACCAACTTGTAACACCGTAAATTTCAAGACAAAATTTTCATTTTAAATAATCATTTTATTCTTAGAACACTTGTTTAAAATCTCATTCATAATCGAATTACAAAACATAGCTCCATTTTCGCTTGCATAGAAAACCAGGATCCTCCAAAATATGACTCTTTCTCTGGTGTGTACAAGCAAGCCGGTGCCGTCCCGCGATACTGAAAGAAACCTGAAAACAACATAACACAAAACACTGTAAGCACGAAGCTTAGTGAGTTCCCCAAAATACCACACACATAACACATATATGCCACTCGAGGCTATAACTCTATGGGTCCGTGCACCCAAACTCTGTGAACCCTCAGGTTCTAACTCTGTGAACCTTCCGGTTCTAACTCTAGGAACCCTTCGGTTCCAACTCTGCAAACATGCACAGCATAATCACATATAAATAATGCAGTACAACACATAATATACATAGCATACAAATACTCTGTCACATAACTCTGGTTACCTACTCAAGGTAAAGTATAGTGAGAAGACTCACCTGGCAAGCAGAAAGCAGATATCTCCATACTTGAATCTCGAACTCGCCACCGCCTAAAACGTAAGGCAAAACTCTCATGACTATAACTCTCGAGACTAGAATCAATCCTCTCAATGCACCCTCTTAAGGGTAAAAGACTATTTTACCCCTCTCTTGGACCAAAGGCCACATCGCTGACCAAACCCTAAAAGTCAACGGTCAACCCTTGGTCAAAATCAAAGTCCTCAGCCAAAGTCAACCCCTGACTGACCCTACTCGCCGAGTCAACCCTATGACTCGCCGAGTTCCTATAATCAGAACTTCACTCAATCCGCGACCTAACTCGTCGAGTCACTCCGAGACTCGCCGAGTCCAACAACTCTGAGTCCACTCGCACACAACTCACCGAGTCATCCCTTGACTCACCGATTCTCGACTCAACCAGGGAATATCGGGACTCTTCGACAAGACTCGCCGAGTCCAAGAACAGACTCGTCGAGTCCAAGACTATCATCAACCTACTCGCCGAGTTGTTCATACAACTCGCTGAGTTCCAGGCCATCTTCATCCAACTCGCCGAGTTGTTCTTCCAACTCGCCGAGTCCCAGATCATCTTCAAGCAACTCGTCAAGTACACCCATGTGACTCGCCGAGTACCACCGGTCTGAAACCATTCAGAATCATTCCAGGCCATGCAATTGCTCCAAAACATAGATCTAGCCTCCTACCACTCATCCATCACGTAAAGTGGCAAACTTTACGTGAATCCAAAGAGATCTAGGCCATTTGCACATTGGGCTAGGGTTTGGGACATGAAAGCTTCACTAAACACTCCAACACAGGGACTTTCATGCTCTCTGATTCTTCTCCCTTCCAGATCTGAGGTAGCAACCTCAGATCTAACCTCTAGACTTCCCATTACATCCATAGACAAGTTCCCACAAACCCCAAAATGAAGAAACAACATAACAACAGCCCAAGAACGAGATATTACCTGCAAGAGATGCCCCAACTGCAATGTAATTCGAATCCAAGCAAAGCCCCCTGCTCCAAGCCTTCAATCTCCCAAAATTCCTTCAACAATTACTTCTCCAAGCTCCAATCCACTCAACAATGGTGCTTCACCGCGAATTAGGGTTTTCTGTGGCTCAAGGGGTGATAAGGAGGCTGGGAGGAAGACATAATGTTCTTTATATAGGGCTCAACCCCGAGAATTAGGGTTTTCTCCAATCAGCGCCTACTTGCCGAGTCCTCCTCACTGACTCGCCGAGTCGGCTACTTAGCACGCGACCCGGTCGCAACTCTACTCGCCGAGTCCATCCATGGACTCGCCGAGTCACTCTTTCACAACTTACTCTTTTAGCCCTTCAACTCTACTCTTGATATTTCGGGATGTTACATAATGGGCCTTGGATGATGTATTGGGCCTTAGTGGGCCCAATGTAGTTAGGCCTGAAGGGTTTTGAGCATTCTAACACTCCTATGGTGTACATGCAACCCTATAAACCTTGGATCTATGTTTTCTCTATTATACATGCAAATATTCAATATTCCAAGGTTTTATCCTAACTAGCATATTATGAAGCAATCAAACTACAAAAGTCTAGTTAGAAGACAAACCTTTTGATGTGGCTTGAAGTCTTTGTTGGGATTAAAACCCTAATTGTGATTTGATGAACAAGATGCGGAAAATAAGAACAAACACAAATAATGAAGATTATGTCGAATGATCACTCGATTTATTGAATTGTGAGGAACGAATTACACTTAAGAAATAAGAATCTAACTCTACAAGAAACCTCACGTGGCAGCTACATTTTGTCACACTCTTAACCCAAATAATGAATAATACATGACTATTTATAGGGAAAAGACAAGTCTTGGGCTTTTAACCTAGAATTCATCAAAGGGGCCCATTGCCATCATCCATGGAGTGCTTTGAAACCCTACAATCTCCCCCTCAAAGTATGGAATGGATGACAATGCTTTAACTTCCAAAACAAGCATCTAGCAAATAAAAAGATCTGCAACGAGGAATATATGAAGCAATCCACGAATCTTGATTCTTCAATAGTCTTCAAACACGGGCTCTAGGATATATAAATCAAGCACTGAAGTAATGTCTTTAAACTTCATTTTCGAATGTAATCCCAAAGAATCTTCATGAAAACCAAACCCGCCATAAAACCCATTTCAGAACAAAGAAACTGAATCACTTCTTGTCTTTGAAGAGCTCCCCCTCCAAGTCACAACGATCTTCAAATAAGCTAATGATATAAGCCATCAAAAAATATCATGTAACAACCCAAACTTTAAGATTCGTAACGCCACTTGATCGAGAAAATACAAGAAGTCGGAGATATAACAAGTCCTTAGCAGAGCTCGATGAAGAACTCCTGCTGTAAAGGGTACTTCTCTGTAAAAACCTTAGTAGAGCTCGATGAAGAACTTCTGTAAAAAAGCTACCTTCATAATTCTCCCACAAGCTTTATCAAAAATCTTCGACTTTGAAAAGTCACAAATCCAATTTCGAATGGCCATACCAAATTCTCCCCCGATTTATAATCAAAAACATGATTATAAAGCCTTCAAATGGTCATGAGAATGATCTTGAATGGATAAAAATTTACTATGCTCCCCCGCGACAAAAAGATATACAAAAAAAAATCCGAAAAAATCGTGAAAACTTGACGTTAAAAAAAACGACTTTCCGAACCGCCAAGACTTGATGGAATCATTATTTTGCTGTTCACGAAAAAATATGAGCGTTGAAAAATCCAAAACTGTTCACCGGCCCTCAATGTAGTAACTTTTCTGAAAATTGGGCCGAAACTGTCACTTTCTGAAAGACAGGGGCTGGAATGGTAATTCAGCATCAACAAACCCTTTTATATGTAACAAAATCTGCAAATGGTCCAAAACTGCCAAGGCATGAAAAGTATAGGGACCAGATCGTTAAATTCTTGAAGTGGCAGGGACCAAGTATGAAACATTAAGTCATCTTCCCCATTTATACAAACACAGCGACTGGAACATGATTTCAAGCGAACGCGAATCTGAGCCACTTTCGTTTCAAGCACAACCAACCGAACCAAGGTTCGTTTCAAGATCGCCATTGATTCACGCGAACATAACCGAACGTTCGGTTCGTTTCTTATTCCAACTCAAGCTTCATCAGGCGAAACTCCTTTCGCTTTCGGTTCATCCTTCGTTCGCTCCAACCATTAACAACCGAACCCAGCTTAAACACGCGAATCCAAGATAGAGGTTCATTCCAATTCCGTTGATTATACCCCAAGGCGAGTCTCAATTCCCAGTTCGCTTATTGTTCTCACTCTACATTCGCTTCAAGCCCTTTCGTTCCAAGAGCTAGCACCCGAACCCAAGTTCGCTTTCTGTCTTCCTTTCTTTCGTTCCAAGGCAACAAACAAACCCAATCATAGATTCGCTTCAATTTTGACGATTATACCCCAAAGAGAAGAACAGTAAACGAGCATTCACAGGTAAGAATTTCACAGCGATTTTGACTTTTCGTTTGACCTGCAAGAACAAATGCTCAATCATTCCGATAAGTTCCAATTCCGATTTTGTTTTGATGTGTACCGATTCCGAATGCAATTTCCATTCAGAATGCGTCCAGATTCCCTAGCATAAATCTGAAGGCAAGTTCCAGTTCAACTATGATATTAGTTCTGATTCCTCAAACATTTGTTCGATTGCGAGTGAAAAATGCGAAACATAATTTGCAATTACAACAGCCTTCATTCCGATGTCAGGTCCCTTCCAAAATCAATTCCGAAATCACTCTCCCATTTACTTCTGAAATCTCATCTAATTATCAGATTTGGCTAAGATTATGAGATCACGATCAGAATCAGAAATCCAAGAATACCGATTTTGACTTTTCTGCTTTGACAACCAAAATCAATTAACGCCAAACAACAAAATCAATGTTTCTCAACTTAATCTCCGCGCCAAACAGGTTGATTTTGGAACATGATAGATGAACAAAATCAAAATCGATTTTGATAATGATATTTTTCAGAAATCTCAACTCAGGATAGAACTATTAGCGAGTTAAATAAAAATCGAGAATTGTGAAATCCAAAAAGAATGCTTAATCGTCATGAAGTTAAACCCATGAATCGAATAAGAATATTGACATTCGAGATTCAGAATTTTGTGATTTCAAACACCGATGAACGATAGATGAACAATAAACAACAGTTGAAACTATTGGGCTTTGAAGAAATAGGATGAACAGTATAGAATAACTCTTTGGGCTAAATCGAAAGGGATTGATCCACAAAGCAATGTATTAATTTCGGACCAAACAATTTATTAGATCAGAAAAATACGAATCAGGTCGAGAAAAAAAATACCCAGATGAACAGCGCAGTAACATAATTCTCCATGAACAGTTGATTGAAAAAATCTTGATTCCATACCACCAAAACACCAAAAATCTTCAATATATGTGCAGAAAATCATCAAATCAAGAACCGATACTTCAAAAATCAATAGATCTTCAAAGACCCGCTCTGATACCACTTGTTGGGATTAAAACCCTAATTGTGATTTGATGAACAAGATGCGGAAAATAAGAACAAACACAAATAATGAAGATTATGTCGAATGATCACTCGATTTATTGAATTGTGAGGAACGAATTACACTTAAGAAATAAGAATCTAACTCTACAAGAAACCTCACGTGGCGGCTACATTTTGCCACACTCTTAACCCTAATAATGAATAATACATGACTATTTATAGGGAAAAGACAAGTCTTGGGCTTTTAACCTAGAATTCATCAAAGGGGCCCATTGCCATCATCCATGGAGTGCTTTGAAACCCTACAGTCTTGAACTTTAAGAGCTTAGACCCAATAGTGTGGAAGCCTTAGGTGGAATCACAAATCACCAAAAACACCTTGAAAAAAAACTTGATAGAATAGTAAGCACACTAGAAATTGGCCCATACTTGTTTATACACACACATACTAGTGCCATTTCATGTGCCAAAGACCTATTTATATAATATGTAGGATTAGGGTTACATTCATGTAAAACCTAACACCCATGACCTTTCATTTCTATAGGATCCATGGGTTAAAAACTCTACGGGCTATCCATGAAATCTTAGCCCAACCTAAATGAACTTGGCCCATACTATATATAAGAGTCCATATTTAATTAGTTCCTTTTGATCACTAAATTAATTCTAAATTAATTCTTGATCAATACGAATTAAATAATATGATTACATATTAATATATTAGAACTTATAATATATTAATATAAATCATAAACATACTATTCTCAAAAGACTATCCATATAAATTGTTCCGGTGAAGTGCAACCCAAGTGGACCATGCCAAATCGGTTCAAGTACATACCAATTATAGTTATAGACTTAGACACTAATCAAAAAAGGCCTTGATTAGGCCCAATGGGCTTGGGCCAATTGTGGGCTTGGTTAGTTGGACCATTTATGGGATTAGTGTTGGGTGGTTTTGCCATGGGTAATTATTAAAGAATGGTTTGATTGTTTGGTCCAGTTTGTGCCTTGGGCCAATTGTGGGCTTGGTTAGTTGGACCATTTATGGGATTAGTGTTGGGTGGTTTTGCCATGGGTAATTATTAAAGAATGGTTTGATTGTTTGGTTCAGTTTGTGGAAGCGGGTTCGTAGCAGCTGCAACAATTATGGGATTTACCTGCCGTTCGAGGTGAGTTCTTCTCACTATATCAACATGGTCTAAGGAACTAAGGTCGTCCATTTTTGGATTGTTATCCTAGTTATAGTACGCTTGTTTGCAGTTATGATCTGTTAGATCGGTATCTTGGTAGGTAGGATGTTGTTATGCTATTATGATCTATTAGATCAGTATCATGGTAGATAGGATGTAGTTATGTTATTATGATCTGTTAGATCAGTATGATCGTAGATAGGATGTTGTTATGCTATTATGATATGTTAGATCGGTATCCTGGTAGATAGGATGATGCTATGCTTAGTGATCTTTATGATTTGTGCTTGTATGTTGATTGTTTATGTGTTATGAGTATGTCGACATATGTGTGTCTGTTTGGGTTGAGGCGGTCCTTCTTTGTGCTAAAGGCCAACAAACCAAGGGCGGCCTAGATAGATTGAAGGCCCTGCGAGGCGGTCCAGTCAGGCCAAAGGTCTGACGAGTGGTCCGGATAGGTTGTAGACCCTACGAGGCGGTCCAGACGTGCCAAAGGCTCAGGAGCGGCCCACATAGGCTATAGGCCATACGAGGCGGTCTAGTTAGGTTGATGGCTCTGTATGCATGTTTTTTGTTATGATATTGTTCTGGTTTGTATGGCGTTGGTATTTAGGGGGAACTCACTAAGCTTTGGGCTTACAGTTGTTGCTTTTGTCTCAAGTACTTCAAATGGCCGCAGGAAGGCGAAGACGTGACCGTACACTTCCTCACATTTTTCAATTTGGATTTATGGGATACTTTGATGCTTAAAATATTTTGAAAACACTTTGTTAATTAATGGTTTTGAATGGTTGAAAAAGTTTTTAATTTGCTTGAATTTGATGGACGTTACAAGTTGGTATCATAGCCTTGGTTTGAGTGAATTGGAGGAACACTCGTATGAATCCAGTCTCAAACTGAGGAAAAGATTTTCAAAATGATTTTCAAATGGTTTTCAAAATACTAAAGGAGGATGCGAAGTGTACGATCAGTCGGAGCCAGTAAGTAGACCCCAAAATACCATACAGTTATTTGATATTGTGATACATTATAACAACATGCTTGTGGTAGGCTAGGGATCTTCAGGAATTGCATGGTAGAATTGCATGATTATATTGTTGAGATGATCTATGACTCTTTCGTGTGTAAACTGGATATTGAGTGGACACACTAAGTCACATGCTGCCTGGTTTAAAGGATCTTAGGCTAAGTGAGTCCAACCGTTTTGGGATTGAATCTTTTAGCCTAAGATTGTTTAAACGGTGGGGTATGTGAGTGTATTCATGCGATAGTCATCTAGCACCAATGGAGGGTCGTGTGGCAAGCATGGTATGGATGAGTTGTGCGGGGTTAGCCGGCCAATAGCGTTATTGGACGAGGTAGTGGTGGTTTCCTTTGTTGAGTGCAGTTCATAGCGGGTTGGCGTGAGGAATGATTAGCCACTCTCAAGAGAGTGAGAGCAGGGAGAAGATGCGCGCAAGGTGCTGGGAGTCTGAGATCAAGGATTTCATAGGAGGCTATGTCTGATTTAATACATCTTAGTGTGGATGTTTCACTGTTAAGCAGGTTTCAGGAGTATTTTATGATTAGGACTTAGACGACCGAGATGATTCTTGAGGAAACGATGGATAGGTGTGGAAGGTAGTATTGGGCCCATACTACTTAAAGCACAGGATCCACCCTCGAATCAAGGAAGGTCTCAGGGATTCTAAGGGCTAGTCAGGGAAGGTAGCATGGTTGGATACCAAGGTTCGCGGTAGTGGTTCTACACCTGTCAATCTTTTGGTTGTGGATGATCATACATGAGGATGGTCCTGGTATTTGGTGTGAGCCTAGTGGTGTTATCGATTTTGGTTGTTTGGCGTAGACCTAGTGAGTTTGGTCAGAGTCTTCGAGGGTTTTGCTCGAGGTTGGGATGAGAGTCGTGGGACTCAGGAAGGGAGTAATGATTATGATCAATGTAAGTTTTGCAGCTGCAAGTAGAATGGTTGATTGATGGATTGGAATGTCGTTTTCTATGGCAAGGGTTGTGCCCTTTAGTTTTCCGAGTTCGAAGGAGTGAGTAGGCTTGTGACCCTAGGGTCAGGCTGTATTTCCAGCTCGGTGTCAGTTGGTTGCAGGGATTGGCAACAGTATTTTTGCACTGGTAATCGCAGGTGGGTCGAGGTGGCATCAGTATCTTGTGAAGCAAGTTTGCTACCATATTCTAACCAGTGGGTGGTAGTTAGAACCCTAAGTGGGGGAGAATTGGGAATTCTCAAGATTAAGCGTCGGTCATTGATGGTTTGTCAGTTGATGTTTGGATTACCACTTTCAGAATGTTGGGCGGATGTTGGTCAGTGAACCTTTCCAGAAGCAGGTGTGTTCAACTCCAGATGGGTTTAGGGTTCTCTGGTTTAGGTTATAGGGTGTCCTAGACCATTGGTCGTTGCATTCGTCTTTCTACGAGAATTCCTCGAAGGATCTAAGAGGCGACCGTTAAGAGCAAGGAATACGTCACCTACCCTCCAGTACAACGTGTTTATGTTTCCCTTGGTCCTTGGGTAAGTTCGTCCTCAGTGGTAGAGTGGAATTTCATAGTCATAGCAGACTTGAGTTTGGCAACCTACGAGATCGCCTTGGAAGTCTTCGTGAGCTAGCTTCATGTGGGTAGGATCCGTGCAGCCTCGATCACGTATGGGATCTTGTTTTAACCGGTGATGTGGACGTCTTCTGTTATTGATGAAGGTGGTGTGCTGCTTTATCTTGGGAAGTTTTCCTTTTGGGTGAAGTTTGGGTTTCACCTCATAATATGCATGGTTCTGTTAGGATTATAGTTTGTGGATTGGATCAGGAGTTTGGCCATCGCCTTATTCTCGGGTCATGTATGACCATGGCTTCGTAAGATTTTAGCTTGGGTAGCAGCTTGTTCTATAAATGAATCGTACATGGTAGGGTTGCAACATAGTGGTGCGCATTCATTTTTGTGTGGGATGGTGGCTAGGTCCCCTGTAGGCAGAGAAAGGAAGAGAGTATCTTTAGGACCCATAAGGTTGGGCAAGCAATGTAATACCGACAAGGTCGGTATGAGATCAGGAGCATTCCAGCCATGGACTGAGGTCCTGGTAAGGGTATTCTAGTCATGGGTTGTGGGCCTAATGGTCAGGATATTTCATGTAAACTGGTCGTGATACTCTCAGTAGTGACACGTCGATGGGGATCAGAGAACCCATAAATCAATTTGTTTGGATAGGCAACGGTCCAGGCCGTTCGAAGTTCCAGTCAAGTATCAAAATGAATCTGTGGAATGTGTGCTCCAGATTTCTGTTTGTTCGCAAGAGGTTGTTAGGGGACAGATGAAATGCATAAATTCTTGGTTTGATCATCTTCTTTCGTCAGTTCGGGGGTTGTAATGGCATGGCAGAGAGTCATGGGTTATATTAAGGTTTTGGTGTATCATATGGATTCGGATTGGGAGGTGTTCGTTGTTGACCTGTTTGAGGATCATTTTTGCATGATTGTGGTGTCTTTAGTCAGAAACTTGGGGTGGATTCAAGGATGGCAATTTCGGGATGGCTTATAGTGGAAACTTGCTTTGGGAATCGCAAGTGTATCCGTGTGAGGCATGCATTCTGGAGGTTAGTGAGGTAAGTGGGGGAATCTTTTGGTTTGTGGTGCGAGTCGCAAGTTTCAGGCGAAAGGTGTGATGTCATCGATGGTAAAATTGAGGTTTGTTGGGGTTAAAATGTCCCTGTGTTTTAGGTTCTGGAAATCGGGTTAGATCTTGCTCCTGATTGTCTATGGCGACACATTGTATTTAGGTGGGTTGAGGTGGTCCTGTTGTATGCAGTAGGCCAAAATACCAGGTGCGTGCCAAATGTAAGTCGTACGCACGACGACTCTGGAAAAGCGGTAGGGTTGAGGCAGTAGGCCAAGATACTTGGTGAGAGAAGACTATAAGTCGTAAGCATGGAGGCTCAGCAGGAACAATAGGGTTGAGGCGGTAGGCCAACAAACCCCGAGAATTTCAACTCGATGGTTGATTGGATTCGATACGTTGGTATTCCAGCCTGAGGATGATCGGGCCAGTCATGGGTGCTCGTGTTACGAGCTAACAGTGATGTGCATAGTGATTCGGGAGTTAAAGGAAGCATTTCCGGTCGGAACAAAAAGGTTTAGCTCCCAATTTGTCTCCCATTGTTCCTCATATCCTTGCGAAAATTTTGCTATCAGAATTAGTTTTCTCTGGAAGGATTATCGATTCTCTTTTGTCCAGTAAAGAGTTGTCGGCAATAGAGTATGATCTATGGTTCTGTATTCTGGTAAGAACCTCAGGATTCCATGGTTGAGTGGTTCGTTTAGGGAATTAACGATGGTTAGTATGGGTGGTCTGTCGGGGAGTCAGGCCAAGTTCAAGTTTTCGGATTGTAGATTTTTAGGAGAAGTAGGGTTGATTGGTTGCGCGAGATTATGGATTTATTTTCTTCAAGTTGGAATTTTCTATGGAGTTAGTCTTCGTAGCATATCGTCATACGCTATGGTTGTGAATGTGCCCTCAAGATGTCGAGTTTCCAGGGTTGGTAAGGAATAATTTCGAGGACGAAATCAAATTTAAGTAGGGGAGAGTTGAAACGACCCGTTCCGAATCACTTTCCTAATTCGGGAATGTGGCCAGAAGATAGGTTATCATAAGGCGTAGAACCTTTGGAAAGGAGAGGTCTAGACCCATTTAGGTATGGATAATGTAATTGAGGTGATCGAGGAGTTTGGGCCGTGTCTTAGAACCAAGGGGTATATCGATAAAGTAGCAGTTCGAGCTCTTTATGAATTTTGGATTATTTTTCAGAAGGTTTTGAGGTAAGACCAACTTCATAGATGTGTAGAGCTTATCGCTACCTTTCCATGGATATAAAGAACGTCAAAAACGGAGTTGAAACGAAGAAGTTATGGCCCTTTGAAGTTAAAGTAGTTTAGGTGAGTGAATGTTAACTTGTTGACCAAGCTCATTTAAGGCTCACGACGTGAGCATGAAGTGATCATGACGCGAGGAGCATCTGATGGACCAAAACCCTAGTTTTCGGGTATTTAAAGGTATGAGATGATTGGGGTTGCTTCTCCTCGGCCTCTTTCACTCCCAAGACGTCTGGAAACCCTAATCTTAGCCCCCATTGAAGTCCTTGATCATCCTTGGTGTTTTTCAAGAGTATGTGGGTCCTTTAAAGCTCGTTAAGGAGAAGAAGATCATTGGTGGTGCATTTGTTGACATCTTTGCTTCATCATCAGCTAGTTGTGGAGCTTTTGGACCTTTGTAAGTCCTTAAGCTCATGCCTTTCCTTTCCTTGCTTGCTAGATCTATGTTTCCATGCATTTTATGGCTTGTAATGTTGGTTCTCATGCATAGAGTCCATAAAGTTGGCAACTTTATGGATCATGGTGGTATCTTAAGTCCTATATGTTCTAGATCTGGACTTTGGTCATGGTTTTGGACTCCAAGTTTGAGTCTTGGCCCTTTTTCCTTCATTTTGACCCAGGTTGGTGTGTAAGTCATGTTTTGGACATATGTTACCTAAAAAACTTCGATTTTTATGGTCCTTGGGGTCAAGGAAGACCCTCTAGACTGTCCCATGTTAAGTCTTAATGGATTAGGAGCATATTGCTCATTTTTGGTCAGATATGGACTCACAACGTGAGGAACGAAGCCTCATGACGTGAGAGTGTATTCGAGGAAGTTTCTGGGCTAAAATCACAACCTCACGATGTGAGCATAAGGTGCTCACGACGTGAGCAACTCCTGTGCAAGTTTTGGACTCGTTGATTGTTGGCTAGCTTGGTATTGGACTTATCCTTTGGTTTGGGCTCATAATGGACTACGGATTCTAGAGTAATGGAATTCTGATTGGGTGTGACTTGCTAGGCTTGCCCTAATGGGCCTTGGATGATGAATTAGGTCTTAGTGAGCTCAATATAGTTAGGCCTTGATTGGGCCAATGGGCTTGGGCTAATTGTGGGCTTGGTTAGTTGGACCATTTATGGGATTAGTGTTGGGTGGTTTTGCCATGGGTATTTATTAAAGAAATGTTTGATTGTTTGGTTCAGTTCATGGAAGCCGATTCGTAGCAGTTGCAACAATTGTAGGATTTATCTGGTGTTCGAGGTGAGTTCTTCTCACTATATCAACAAGGTGTAAGGCAACAAGGTCGACCCTTTTCGGATTGTTATCCTGGTTACAATATGCTTGTATGCAATTATGATATGTTAGATCGGTATCCTGGTAGATAGGATGTTGCTATGCTATTATGATCTGTTAGATCGGTATCCTGGTAGATAGGATGTTGTTATGCTATTATGATATGTTTGATCAGTATCCTGGTAGACAGGATGTTGTTATGATATTATGATCTGTTAGATCGGTATACCGGTAGATAAGATGATGCTATGCTTAGTGATCATTATGATCTGTGCTTATCTGTTGATTGTTTATGTGTTGAAGGCGAACAAACCCAGGGCGCCCCAGCTTTGTGCTGAAGGCGAACAAACCTTGGGCGGCCCGGATAGACTAAAGGCCCTACGAGGTGTTCCAGTCACGTAGAAAGCCCATCGAGCGGTCCGGATATGCTGAAGGCCCTACGAGATGGTCCAGACATGTCAGGCTCGGGAGCGGTCGAGATAGGTTGTAGGCCCTGCGAGGCGGTCCAGTCAGGCCAATGGCTCAGTATGTGTGTCGTTTTTTATGATATTGTTCTGGTTTGTATGATGTTGGTATTTTGGGGAACTCACTAAGTTTCTGGCTTACAGTTGTTGATTTTGTTTTAGGTACTTCAGATGATTGTGGGAAGGCGAATGCGTGACCGTACACTTCCTCACATTTTACGATTTGGATTTATGGGATACTCCGATACTTAAACTATTTTGAAAACACTTTGTTAACTAATGGTTTTGAATGGTTGGAAAACTTTTAAACTGACTTGAGTTTTATGCATGATACAGTTTTTTATCGATTTAAAGAAACTTTTTCACTTAGAATCTCTGGGACGTTACATTAATTCATTAATATAATTTAGATATTCTAGAATGTTCCATATAAAGTATTTAAATATTAGGATACTTACCTGATATGTGCATATCCACATATATATTTTTACATCATATCTTAATACTTTTAGCTATAATTATGCTCATTGTAGAACAAAATGTACTTATTATATTTAATATTTGTTATGTAGTGTAAAAGACATGCTCGGAAGCAATATGGAAGCTGGAAGCAGGAAAATACGAGCTTAGGCAAGAAGAAAACACAAAAAGAATTTTGCTGGACAGCTTGACCCCTCATCAATATTTTGACCATATCTTATGACTCGTAACTACGATTAACGCAATTCAAAATGATCTAAAAACTAGACACAATTTCAAACGACTTTCATGTTTTGAGAAAAGTCGCATTTCCAACCACCACGACGTAGTGAATGGAATCTTTGCGATTCTTGACACTAGCTTGGGGAATACGGGATAAACACGAGGACCATGACGTGGTGCCTTTACGATGTCGTGGTGGCGTGATTTTTGTTAACTATATATATCTTGGAAATTAGGTCGATTCCAGAGGAGAGAAGGGTTGAAGGCTGCGACTATTAACGAAAAAATACCCTTCCAAGACCCCTTTGAGGGCAAAATTCAACTAGAGATCAAAGGATAAAGAGATTTAAGCAAGGATTCGCATCTACACATTCGGTTTGCCTAGTTTAATCATGATTAGTCTAGTTTCCGTTATGTTTATGTGTTTTCTAGCTGTGATTATGGGCTAAAAACCATTGCTTCATTTAGTTAAATAAAACCTAAAACTATGATTTAGTTTCTTACTTTATGGATTATATGAATTTGGTTTATGCATGTGTTTGATTATCATTACCCAACATGTTAAAGTTTGTAACTTTGTTGCTTAATTTCAAGTGTAGTGTAGCTTAGTGACCATTAAATTGCGAGAGCTAGGATCGACCAAATCTTAGATAAGTAAAAAAAGTAACAAATTTAGCTGTGTTGGAGAACATAATTGTGACCATAATTGTGTTTGTTTAGATAAATCTTACATAGCCTATCTATAATGAATAACTAATTTTTTGTTTTGCTTGTGTATGACCATACAAGGTAGTTCATAAATTGGTGAAAATATTAGTAAATTTGGACTTGAATTGCTAATTACAGTAACTTGGTAACCATCTTTATTAATCCATAAATAAGAACTAACCATAGGAAAAAGGTGGATTCGAATCTAAACAAAAGTGTTCTAGTATATTGATTATAATCATTTTTAGTTGAGTGCTTAAGTTTTTCTGGACTTGTAAAATCAGATAAAACCCCCACTTTTAGTTGTTTTTCTTAGTTTAGCTTTTAGTAATTATTTTATTAATTAAATACCGTTCCCTGTGATCGACTCTCGACTTACCCAAACAATACTATAATATGACTAGGTACATTGCCTATAGGTGCATAGTTAGTATAAGTTTGTTAGGTTATAAATTTAAAAGTTGATAGGTATATTTTGTGCACATCAACTTTTTGGCGCCGTTGCCGGGGAAGGTTTTCAATTAATTTAGCTTATTGTATTATTAGTTACTTTTTTTCATTTTTAGTCTTATTTTTATTTTATTTTCGTTGATATCATGTCACTTGTCAGGAAGATTTTTGTTGTTATGTGTAGGAATTCGTGATCATATGCGTTTATTGGTTTTACTTTTTGCATGGGTTTCGAGATTGCAAGCCATTATGGAATTCTTGACTTGTTTAGTCTACTACTTTGGTGATTTGTCCAACTCAATCCACGAGGCGTAGTATAGTGAGGCGTATCGTGGTGGTTAAGTGGAGGCTCTTGCTACTCTTGACTATTTGGGTCAACTCTTGTTCTACTTATTAGTTACGCTAAGAAAACAAAGGAAATAGTCTAATAGGTCCTAAAAGTTTTTGTTTTCACAAACCACTTCTTGCATGCAAGAGATTTAATCAACAATTGTAGCTTGATTTCGACGATGACAAGTGATCGTGGTATCCTTTTTAGCTATTTTGGTTTGCTATCTTTTTATTTATTTTAGTGAGTTTTTTATTTTTAGTTTGTTTAAATTTTGCTTTCCATGTTAATGCTCTTGATGTTTCAGATCTTTGCAGAATCTTTTGCCCTTCAGATGCTGTCAGAAATTTCAACAATTAGGTTCTAATGTTGATTTGTCACACGAAAAAAAAGTTGTGAGAGAGTTTGAAGTTGACAATTGAGAGCCACGACTTTCAATAAGTGTGGGGTGCGTGTCGATTTTGTGAGAGATTATTATTTTCAAAGAGTGGCATTTCCAAGTATACATTGATTCATATGGCATGGAAGAGTTGTTCCCACACCATTAAGTTTTATTTCGACGCGAAGTAGATGTGGCATCCCGATTGCGATGACATGGTTGACACTTTCCTATGTCGTGGGGGAGCTTTTCATTGCAAGAAGGAAGTTGGCATTCTAGATACCATGATGTGGCCACTACTTACCACATCGTGGCCATGCTATTATTTGCGATATGGATATTTCCTCACTCGACAAAACGACGTGGTTGACACTTCCCACATTGTGGTCACTATACATTGCATTATTTTGCAATCTTTTTCACCACATTTCAGAATACAGACTTCTTGGTCATATTTTCCGGCACATTCAGAAGCAACAATCTAGTTTCAGTCTTCCAGCAATTTTCGGAGCAACTTTTAACAGCGACATTCGATCTCGCCACTACTACCCCAGGGGAGTCTGTTCCAATTCCCCTTTTTAATTTATGTTCCTTAACTGTTTTAACATGCAATGAGGACATTTTATCAAATATGTGTGGGGTAGGGGTCGAAAAAGGAATTTAAATTGGAAAATTATAAATTGCTAGATTAGGACAATTTAAATTTTTATAAACTTGAAATAATAGTTTAATTTAGGAAAATATAGTGATAATTTAAATTTTTGCTAATATTGTATGGAATGATCCGATAAGAACTCAAATGTTTACCTGAGCCTACACATGTTGTAGTGTATTTGTGACTTCCCATTTCCTAGTGAAAAGTCATGAGATATGAAAGTAATCAGGTAGTTTATATGGTATAATACGTTTTGCAACCAAAACCAGAAATCTATCCAGGAGAGCTTATGTAGTCATTACACTTAGAATAATACATTAACCAATAAAGGTTAAACTTAAACTCCTTGCTTAAGCATGTAGGGTATGAGTGAAAAAAGCGAGATATATAAAAATAAAAAAAAGAGAAATTACCAAAAAGTTGAAAGAATTTTGGAGCAGTCATGTATGAAATCCAAAGATCAAAATTCTAAAGAAATCATAAAAAGTTGAAGATACCAAAAATCAAACAAAAAGGTGGTGAATTCAAAGAAATCAAAGAAAATATCAAAGAAGAGATGAATTCCAAGAGCCCCATTGTGGTATCAAAGTGTAATTATTTCTAGAGTTTATGTATGCTTGGTAGTTTAACCAAAAATACCTTGAGGTTAAGAAATATTTCTGAGGATTGATTCGGAGGGTTGCAAAAATGAATGTCATATAAGCTAAGGGGTGAAGGTTCATAAAGATTGTGAGTATTTAGGAGTGGGAAGTTTTTAAGAATTATAGACACAAATACATGCATTACGGTCTTTGGATAATGGATGTGTTTGAAATGGATTATTCTATGTGATATTGGTGAGATAATAAAATCAGTTTTGCTTGAGGGCAAGCAAAAGATTAGTGGGGGGTAGTTTGATAACGTCTATTTTATACATATAATTATGATGTTTTCTTATTATTTTATAATATGGTTTTATGTTATTTAGAACTAAAAGATACTTAATATGCTTTGAAATATTCAATTACAATTAAAATGGGAGATGGAATGCAAAAGGAAGAGAATGGAGCTGAAAAGATGCAAAAACGACATTGCTGGCAGATTGACCCCTCTTCAGTGTTTCGGGTATATCTGATGACTCATAAGTCTAATTGATGAGATTCAAAATGTTCTAAAAACTAGACGAAAGTTTCTACGACTTATGTGACAGGGCCTTTTTGCTAATTCCGCATTTATCTTATCCAAAATTGGCCTTGAAGATGAAGCATAAAAGTTGGACAGAAATTCCCACTAAGTTACTTATTCCCCAAGCACCACTTACCTTATTTTTATTTGCTTAATCCCTAAGCCACCAGTAGTTTCCTTATTCTAATCCAACTCTAATATTCCATATTAATTCCATCTCCCTTCAACTATAAATATCCCACATCATTCCACCATTTTCATCATCTATGATATTTCACTTCGACTTGTGCGACAAGAAAACTTCATAACTGCCGTTTTGAGGGTCTAGAAGGCAGCCAGAAGGCCGTTAAGCTGACAAGAGAGAAGATCTGAAGGATTGGAGAGCAGATTCATATTGGTAATCATTTAGTTAGTTAACGTGAACATGTTTAGCATTCCATTATGATTCTATATGCAGTTACTTTCTGATTTGGGTGTTAAAACTCTTTGCTTTGTGTTTATGATTAGATGAAACCTCGATTTATGATTAATTGTTACTTGGATTGTGTTATTCGTGTTTAATTTATCTTGCTGAGCTTGTTAAAAGATCCTTATGTGTTAACGACAATTATTTTCTGTTAATTATTAAGTATATTGAGTTGTATGAACATCTGCTTGATTGCTTGCCTCTTATGATTTTGATGACCATCAAGATTATACGCCTAGGAACAGTGAACATGAAACTAGGGTTAACTAGAAAATAAGTAAATTAATGTGTGAGTATATGTGATGACCAACCACACATGAGCTAATTGAATTAGCCAATTCGATTAACTATTATTATAAGTCTTGCTTGATACGAATTGAACACTAGGAAACATGTTAATTTAATCAATTGATCACTGTTTGAATTGACTTGTTTGCTAAAGGATTAGTAATAATGAACATGAACCTAATCATTTTAGAAATCGATGAACATTAATAAATAAAGATGTGTGTGCAATTGTCTATGCTTTTAAGGTGTAATTTATCTAAACCAAAGTACCTAAAGAGATTTGTCTTCCTGTCAGTCTATCGATATTTGCTATTTAGTTACTCGTTTGAGATTTAATAAAACATTTCTTTATTCATTTCGTGTGTTGTGTAACCTATAATCAAATATTTTAAATTAATTCACTACCGTTCCCCTTATGTTCGACATCCTTACATATCAAAGCTATACTATACTCGATCAGGTTGACTGCCTGTAAGGTGTGGTTTAGATGCAATAAATTAGGAATTATAAATAAAAAACTAGTGCATTAAAAATTCACATCATTACCAAAGTTAGAGATAATTATTCTGAGCCATGATATTTATCTATTAGGATTTGAATCATTCCCTTATAAATAAAGATGCATAAAATCAAAATTAAGAGTTGGAAAAACAGTCAAGTCCCTAAGAATTCCCGAGGTGCTCTTTGATTTTATAAAAACCCTAAAAGTTGATTACGGTGTCGCAGACAGTCAGTTCAAGATTCGAATCTGTCCCGATTCTTTGTGCGCTTTCAGTTTGGATGATTCCAGTTCGTTGTTTGTATCTTTGATGCGATCACAAAAAAGAGATTCTATGTGGGATCCTCCAAGTCCAATCAACCGACAAAATTGGGAAAAAAAAATCGAAGAACAAAGTGTAGGTATTCTATCTTTCTAGTTTTTTGTTTTATATATTAGTGGACTATATATGATATGGTGAACAAATGTCATTTTGATGGTTATGTTTTATCTCGCTTCCATTGTTCTTTTTGATTTTTAAGAACTCTCATAACCTAACACTAATCATAACTTTATTGTTGATTTAAACTATTTAATTGTAAATTTATATCATTTTTACTAAGCTTACTATTCTTTTTTATGATAAAGTTACTTGCAACATGTATATATATAGGAAGGTGATATTTTTACTTATTTTTTATTTAATAACTTCAAAGAAAAATGGTTTCCTTTCATTAATTAGAAAAAAGGCTTATAATTCATTTTAATGGAAGAAAGAATATCATACCGAGATATATAAAAATCAAAATATATTTTTTAAATAATTAATAAGAAAAAACATAAATAAAAATATCACCACCACCCATGTACATACCGTTTACAAAGATGTTCTTTTTGTTAATAAAAGTTACATTCGACATGTACACGCGTACATGGATTCAGCTTCGAAAAGAACCTTTATTTCTCGAAGATAATATATTAATTGTTTGTTTTCTATTATTTTTTAAATCTTTTAGGTGGAGTGCATGTGAGTGGTTTTGTTACTTGTCACAAAGAAAAGCAAGAAAGCTAATACATTTGCAATTAAATTAGTGGCTTTGGGACATTTATGCTTTTCCCCATGAACAATTTTATGATAGAAATAAAAAAGTATTTACAATATAATTCGACTTATAGACTATTAAAATTCATGAGCAATAAATTGAAAATCAAACAAATTCATATTTCATCTTTCGACTATGTTGTTTGTTAGCCTCTTTATCCAAAGAAAATGCTCCCGAATATCTCTTTCATCACTAAATAGTTATGTCAGCTAAATATATTTAAAGAAAAATTACAGAAATGGTCCTTGTAGTTTTGTCCATTTCTCATGTTGGGTCAAATCTGTGAAATTTTTTTAGGGGTCATCTATGTGATTTGGAGAAATTGCATTCTCGTTCTATGGTCTAGATAAAAAAGACCATTTCATCATTTTCAATTTCTTTATTTTTTTTTTCTTTTACCTGTTTGCTAGCCCCTTTCTCTTTCTTCTCTTTATATCGCCACCATCATCGATGTAACATGTTTATTTTTGTAAATCAATCACCTCAAAATTCATTATCATGATCGAGTGCTTGAAAATTATGTTGTCATTAAAACCTTCAATCATCCGTTCGTACTCAAGATTTATCATTGATAACCCTAAGTGAAAGTGCATATATTGCTCTCCCCATCACAAAGGGACCAACAATGTAATTTCTCCAAACCGGTTCTTATTATATTTTAAAGGAAAATCTTCAATAAAGTCTTAAAATTTTGACACAATTTACGTTTTAGTCCCATTTTAATTTTTTTTAATGAAAAAGTCCTCAAAAATGGTAAAAAAATTGACACTTTGATATTTTTTACATTCCTTGTAGATACAATGCATGCCACATCAACATTTATGCTGACTAGAAAAACAAACAAGCGTAAGGAAGGGAATGTGAGCGAGGAGAATCGAGACGGTGACATCCAACAAAACGTCCATGCATGTCTACCACCAAGTTGGACACATTTCTGTTAAAAAATTGTTGACTCTTTATATATAACAACTACTTTAATAGAGAACCCACTCTTCCTTTCCCCTTTCTCTTCCAACAATGTACAGCACCACCACCACACCTCATTACCAGTCACTTCCACTGCTACCCACCCCATTGCAACCATCCTTTCCGCCACCACCACCCCACCCCTCGCTGGAAATGGATAACATAACCCTAAATTAAAATAATAATGACTAGCAAAATCCAAAACCTATATCAAATTAAAACCCATGTAGCCAATCTAACTAGAAACGATGTCGGAGAGAACCATGAGCCTTCGCCAGCCGTTACCCCTCTTACGTCGTGATCCATTCCCTATGGATCATTAATCGCAGGTTTCTAAAACATTTTCGTCGCACAAGACATACACAACAAACAAATTCAAACTCACCAGATTCAATGTGTTCCAGCCATTATTCTAAACCCTAATTGTTAATAATCAACATATGTTCAACCTGTTGGGTTAATCTTGATGATTCGGGTCAAGTTAATTAGGTTTTAGTGATGGGTCACATGTTGGTTTTAGTCAGATTCATTTAGTTGCTGAATTGGTCATATGTTGACTAAGTTTTAAGAGAATAATGTAGCTTAGTTTCCATTTTAATAGGGATCACAGGCACCTGCAACTTTAGCATTTTTCGTTTGTTTTTTAGCTATATATAACACACTTTGCAATCTATTTTAGTAGTATGAGTGATATAGAGAAATTGCTCCAATGATACTCTTTCTTTCTTTCCCTTCGTGTGAAACAAAGCAGTAGCAGATTTTTGGGTCTTAAATATATTCATCTCTATTTTTTGTATTTTGCACATTCACGAAGTGTGTTTAACGTATTACAAACAAAGTGTGAGTGTGTCCATGTTATTTGTGAGTGATATTTAAGGCTTAAATCCAACATTTGGTATCAGAGCACCCAGTTTCACACCTGGTCCGCAGCAAGAAAGAGAATATCGAATGCAACTCTATGTAATCAAGTGGATATGAAGAAAGCAAGTAGCAAGCATGAGACCGGTTGCACAACAACAAATTAGAAAGAATAAAAAAATAGACAAAAAGAAGAAAGAAGAAAGAAAGAAAGAAGCAACATGTTTTTTGTATGTTAGCATGCAAGATAGCAAGCAAGAGGTTAGTAGCAAGTATCAAATCAGAAGAATGTAGCAAGTAGTAGCAAAATCACAACAGGTACCAGTCAACAAACATAAGAAAGAAAGCAAGAAAGCACGCAGAAAGGTGAAGCAATAAGTAAGTTTGATCATATGTTGGCAATGAAAAAGGCATGAGACAGCAAGAAGTCTATGAAAGATAGAGCAAAAATACGACAAGATAACAAGATCAAACCTAGGTGGTTTGAGTAGCAAGTTATAAGCAAGTAATAAAGATTCGAAGTAAGCAAATAAGGGAGTTCAAATCAAGCAAGAAAATAGAAAATTTATCAAGAGTAATAGATAAGAACTTTGTGTTCTTAAAGCAAGTTGAAAGATTGAATGTTGGGTTAAACTTGATGGTTCAAGTCAGATTAATTGGGTTTTAGAAAATGGAACCTCATTGTTCTTCTATTTTGAGCATGTTTGGAATAGTAGCTATCTTGAAAAATGGTATCATGAGCTACGGTCATAGCCCGAATGATGTGGTCGGCACAGGTGGTGCAATCCCCGATAATTTTCGATCCAACAAAGTTGATCCTAAAGCCTTGTATCAAAAGTATTCCTTATGGCCCAAGTCAGGTGAGCATGTCCCGAGAGTATTGGCTGTATGAAAAAAGGATTGGATCTGATGAATAGTCGTTTAGGGGAGGCCAATGGCGGAACTTAGGTTTGAGGGGATGATTGTTGGGGTGCAAACCCAATCCCACATCGGTAAAAAGAGAAACTAAATGCTAGCATATAAGGTAATGGGTAATATGCAACGCTTGGTTCCTGGTACGCATTTAAATTGTATTATGTTAACTTTGTAGAGCTACTCGACGAGTTGGGAGCCCCAGAATCATCGAGTAGAAGTGGGATTAGACGCGAGTTTAAAGATATCTACTCGACGATTCAAGAGCCCTCAGCTCGGCGAGTAGGTATGCCGGAATGAAACCCTAATTTCGAGGTTTTACATCCTATTTAAGAACTTAATCCCACCTCATGGCCTCGTTTCCAGCCTCCAAGTCCCAAACCCTAATCCACGAAACCCTAGAGCATTTTGTGAGTGAGTCAGCCATTTGTAAGCAATCTTGGGTGTTCTTGAAGCTTGAAGAATAAGAAAGAGTTAGAAGGCTCAGGAGGAAGAGAGTAGATCCAGAAACTACACTTATTTGGCTACATTTTCTAGTAATTAAGTTTCTATCTTGACCTCTAGCTCATTAGATATCTTCCTTCGTCTTTTATGAAGGTTTTGGACGAAGAATGATAACCTTTGGAGTATGGACGACCCAAGTGGGTAATCTTCCATATCTAAGACCTTAAAGGGTTGGTATGGCATAAAGGTGCAAACTTGATGCCATTAGAGTCCCCATGCAAGCCATAGAGTGTCATCTTGGCCTTTTTAGCCCAAAAAGGCCATGCATGAAGAAAAAGATGGGAGCATTACGTGTCCAACTGATGTCCACGGCCTAGATCTATTATAGTGTGCTTTGGTTTAGAGTATTATGGCTTTTGGACCAAGATCTATGTTCTAGAGAGTCAAGGTTTGAGCTAAACCCATTAAGAAGATGTATTAATGGGTAAAGTTGGAAACTTTACCCTTAAGAGGACACCTTTAGGGTTTATGGGAAGTATGAAGCTTGGATCTGAAGTTTAGGGGCTTAATCCATCAAGATAGTCCGAACAGACAAGGGGACTCGACGATTCCATTAGGGGACTCGATGAGTTGAGTCGATTTGTCCAGATTTCGTACCAGTTTGAACTCGAAGAGTCTATGAAGGGACTCAACGAGTTGAATCGGTTTATCACGAGTTTGAATAACATAGGAACTCGACAACTGGGGTCAACTGCAAGTTGACCTTGACTTTGACTTTGACCAGAGCGTTGACTTTACCAGGGGTAAAATGGTCATTTTACCTTTAGAAGGATTTTCAACTTTTTGACTAAGTGTTCCTTGTGAATTTATAGTCGGGGAGTCATTGGATCAACCATCGTAGATTTCCTCACTTGAGATATCAGCAGCCAGCTTGAGAGGTGAGTCATCTTCCTGTAGGAACGGGTTTAAGGCACCAAGGTCGGCCCGTTTATGTATGTTAGCAATGCCGGGGTTAGTCCGCTATAGTTATATGTTTACGAACTTCGATCCGATGTCGTGGCAAGCCCAAGGAATGTTTGTATGCTTGGTGTCTTTGTGCTTCTTGTACGATGTCAGGGCAAGCCCGAGGAAGGTTTACCTTATATGTTATGCGTTATGTGTTCTGGACTCCAGTGTGATGTCGGGGCAAGCCCGATGAATGTTTATATGTTTGTGAAATATATATAAATATATATATATATATATATATATATATATATATATATATATATATATATATATATATATATTATGTATTATATGTATGTTGCTATGTTATATGTATGCCTGACTTCTGTCTGATACTGGGAGGGGCCCGATGTGGGACTTCAGTTCGATGCCAGGCGGGGCCCGATGTCGGCGGGGCCGATGCCGGAGTTCAGTCCGATGTCGGGCGTGGCCCGATGTAGCGGGCAAGGCCCAACGTATGTTATTATGTGATTATGTGTATGGTATGTGGTAGTTTGGAGAGAGTCACTAAGCTTCGTGCTTATTGTTTTCAATTGTGGTTTCAGGTACTTTTGATAGCAAGGGGAAGAGCTCAGGATGATTGCAGTGCACACACTATAGATTCAGCCTGGGATATTTAGACTCTGATATTTGACAGATAATTTTGGATACAGTATTTTATTGTGATGAAAAAGGATTGGATCTGATGAATAGTCGTTTAGGGGAGGCTAATGGCGGAACTTGGGTTTAAGGGGATGATTGTTGGGGTGCAAACCCAATCCCACATCGGTAAAAACAGAAACTAAACGCTAGCATATAAGGTAATGGGTAATATGCAATGTCTGGTTCCTGGTATGCATTTAAATTGTATCATGTTTACTTTGTAGAGCTACTCGACAAGTTGGGAGCCCCAGACTCGACGAGTAGAAACGGGATTGGACGCGGGTTTAAAGCTATCTACTCGACAAGTCAAGAGCCCTCGACCTCAGCGAGTAGGTATGCCGGAATGAAACGCTAATTTTGGGGTTTTACACCCTATTTAAGCAACTTAATCCACACCTCATGGCCTCATTTCCAGCCTCCAAGTCCCAAACCCTAATCCACGAAACCCTAGTGCATTTTGTGAGTGTGTGAGCCATTTGTAAGCAATCTTGGGTGTTCTTGAAGCATGAAGAAGAAGAAGGAGTTAGAAGGCTCAGAAGGAACAGAGTAGATCCAGAAACTACACTTATTTGGCTACATTTTCTAGTAATTAAGTTTCTATCTTGACCTCTAGCTCATTAGATCTCTTCCTTCGTCTTTTATGAAGGTTTTGGCCTAAGAATGATAACCTTTGGAGTATGGATGACCCAAGTGGGTAATCTTCCAGATCTAAGACCTTAAAGGGCTGGTATGGCATAAATGTGAAAACTTGATGCCATTAGAGCCCCCATGGAAGCCATAGAGTGTCATCTTGGCCTTTTTAGCCCCAAAAGGCCATGCATGAAGAAAAAGATGGGAGCTTTACGTGTCCAACTGATTTCCACGGCCTAGATCTATTATAGTGTGCTTTGTTTTAGAGTATTATGGCTTGTGGACCAAGATCTATGTTCTAGAGAGTTAAGGTTTGAGCTAAACCCATTAAGAAGATGTATTAATGGGTAAAGTTGGAAACTTTACCCTTAAGAGGACACCTTTAGGGTTTATGGGAAGTATGGAGCTTGGATATGAAGTTTAGGGGCTTAATCCATCAAGATAGTCCAAACAGATAAGGGGAATCAACGATTCCATAAGGGGACTCGACGAGTTGAGTCGATTTGTCCCGATTTCGTACCAGTTTGAACTCGATGAGTCTATGAAGGGACTCAACGAGTTGACTCGGTTTATCACGAGTTTGAATAGCATGGGAACTTGATGAGTTAGGAGGTAACTCGACAAGTGGGGTCAACTGGAAGTGGACCTTGACTTTGACTTTGACCAGAGCATTGACTTTACCAGGGGTAAAATGGTCATTTTACCCTTAGAAGGATTTTCAACTTTTTGACTAAGTGTTCCTTGTGAATTTATAGTCGGGGAGTCGTTGGATCAGCCATCGTAGATTTCCTCACTTGAGATATCGGCAGCCAGCTTGAGAGGTGAGTCATCTTCCAGTAGGAACGGGTCTAAGGTATCAAGGTCGGCCCGTTTATGTATGTTAGCAATTTCGGGGTTAGCCCGATGTAGTTATATGTTTCCGGACTTCGGTTCGATGTCGGGGCAAGCCCGAGGAATGTTTGTATGCTTGGTGTCTTCGTGATTCTTGTACGATGTCGGGGCAAGCCCAAGTAAGGTTTAGCTTATATGTTATGCATTATGTGTTCCGGACTCCGGTGTGATATCGGGGCAAGCCCAAGGAATGTTTATATGTTTATGTTATATGTTATGTATTATATGTCTGTTGCTATGTTATATGTATGCCAGACTTCAGTCCGATACCGGGCGGGGCCCGATGCAGGACTTCGGTCCGATGCCAGGCGGGGTCCGATGTGGGCGGGGCCAATGCCGGACTTCAGTCTAATGCCGAGCGGGGTCCGATGTAGCGGGAAAGGCCCAATGTATGTCATTTTGTGATTATGTGTATGGTATGTGGTAGTTTGGAGAGACTCACTAAGCTTCATGCTTATAGTTTTCAATTGTGGTTTTAGGTACTTTCAATAGCAAGGGGAAGATATCGGGATGATTGCAGTGCACACACCATAGATTCAGCCTGGGATGTTTAGACTTTGATATTTGACACATGATTTTGGATACAGTTTTTTTATTGTGATGATTTGAGTTACATTATGTAAGTTCTTTTTATGAGTGAACAAATGGTATTATTGGTTTTTATAAATAATCAAACAAAGTTTTTGGACCGTATTTTTGGGATGTTTCAAGTTGGTCTCAGAGCCTTGGTTTGATGGATTCGAGCACACTGTCGAGTGTGTCTGAACTCAAACTGAGGACTTGGTATGAAGATTTTCAAAAGAAAATCAGTTTTATAAAAAGAATTTTAGAAAAAGCAAAAAGAACTTTGAAAAAGAGAAAGAGGGTGTGGTGTATCCAATCAGCCGAGCTCAAGTAATTACTCCCAAATTACCTATACAAGTTTATGTTATGATATGTTTATGAGAACTACATGCTAGATTAGGGATAAGGATCTAGGAAGGATGCCTTATGTACCTGTTATATGTGTATCAGCTTTATGAACTACATGCTAGTACAGATTATCAATATGATGGCCTGATTAGTATATGCTCGATTACGTTTACTTAATGCTCGAATGCTGCTTCCTTTGTGCTTTTAGGAGTTCTAGTTGGATTTTACTAACTAACAAACGAATATGTTAAGTTACATATTGAGAGTACTAAATAATTTTAGAAGGTTAGGTCTAGCTCTATTTCACAGCTCTTGTTTGAGTCCAACCATTGTAGGGTAGGATCTCTCATTCAAAGAGTTATCTAGTCTTAGTGATATGTAACGGTATTCGCAAGCTAGTTAGGGGGAGATAGCAGGGACTTCTGATGTAGCTGATGGTAGAGAATGGGATGGTGAGTACCCTAGGGAAAGCCTAAGAAGAATGTAGCGAATGAGGCAGTAGTAGTAGTAGAAGGGACTTGGTGAAGTCAAGGCAGTTCTTGAGGAAAGTACGGATAGATGTGGAAGGTAGTATGGGCCCGTACTACTGAAAGCAGAGGATCCATACTCGAGTCAAGGAAGGTTGACATGAATCCAAGGAACTTGAAGTATATGTGATCCCTTGAGATATGATTAGTATTATGATGTTGTTTTTCAGAATGGTGACACTACGTATTAGACCAGTCAGCAATTCAGGCGCTGGTGAGGGACCAGGCTCGGGCTCTGGAGCCTGGCAGCTAGACGACCAGACTAGGGAGTTTATCTCCTCTAAGATCACATGCAGTATCCTAGATTAGACTCCTGTGATCTTTGGCATGATCAAGGAGGGTATTTTGGAGCTTTTAAATGGGAGATCGAGTGCCTTCCACATCGAGGTGGCAGCCATGATAGGGTCGCATACATTGACATTTAGGGAGTTCAGAGCTTGTGGAGCTCCCGAATACCATGGGGCTCAGGGATCCATTGCGAGTACCAGGTGTTTGGCGGATGTCGCCAACACATTCTGCACTAGCAGATGTCCCGAGGGGAACAAGGTTCGACTTACGTCCTGTCTTCTGAAGGATAGGGCACGTGACTGGTGGGAGGAGGTCTGATGAGCCATTAGAGACGACACAGTTCTAGATGCGATTATTTGGAGTGATTTTTCGGCTAGGTTTAGGGCCGAGTTTGCACCTGTTATTGAGGTGCAGCAGCTTGCCAGGGAGTTCCAGGATCTCCAGCAGACGACCGAGACGGTGACTGAGATCACCGCTATTTTTAGGGAGAGGGCCCTTCTCGTTCCACAATATGTGGCGGATGAGGACATGAAAAAGGCCCGATATCATGAGAAGTTGCAGAGTGATATCCGCCAGTTTGTGAGCTGCTCTAGCTGCAAGACGCTGGAGGACATGATTGTTAGGGATCGAGAGAGGGAGTTGGATTTAGAGATGAAGAGGAAGAGGAAACCCGAGGGGTTCAGAAGGGAGTGCGAGCAAGAAGCCCTAGGTTTTAGATCACATACCTAAGAGCCAGACTGGGCATGTGAGCAGAGACTGTACGGCTACTACCACCACCACGATAGTATCAGATCTGATTTTCTTTCAGTGCAATCAGAGGGGACTCAAGCGGTCCCAGTGCCCGAGTTTAGTAGCAGCAGGGCAGGTGGCAGCACCCGTCCCTGCTACATTGAGGATTACAGACGGCCGTCAGGTCCGGGGTGTGGTGCATGTGGTGAAGAGCAGGGCCTTTCAGTTGACAACAAAGGAGGCACGAGCAGCTCCCGACGTGGTGACGGGTATGTATCTTTCCCTTATCTCTTTATTGATATTGATTATTGCTTATGTTTGTGTGTTTTGTTATAGGATCGTTCTTAGTGAACGATATATCATATTTGGTACTATTTGATTCGGGTGCCACCCGATCTTTTGTGTTGCTCGCGCTCAACAAGCGATTCTCAACAGCTCCAGGGGAGATGGATTGCCCACTTGATGTAGAGATAGCAGAGGACAGGACCGTCAGGGTTGCAAGGGCTCACCGGGGATGTACACTGCAGTTGTTCGATGAACAATTTTCTATAGATCTAGTCCCTATTCCCTTGCAAGGGAATAAGGTTATAGTTGGTTGGGACTGGTTGAGCTCCAATGGGGCAGTGATCGACTGCAAGCAGCAACTAGTGAGGGTTCGGACTCCTAGTGGGGGGAGGGTTAGTGATTCAGGGCGAGAGGCCGCAGGGTGGACCGAATTTATGTTCAGCAGCGAGAGTGTGGCGCTACCTTCAGCAGGGTTGTACGGGTTATGTCACGTATGTTAAGGATACCTGGGATAAGGGTAAGACGGCAGTGGATGATGTACCGGTCGTGCAAGAGTATCCGGATATATTTCCAGAGGATTTGCCTGGGATACCTCCGGAGAGACAGGTCAAGTTTAGGATTGACCTAGTCTCTGGTGTGGCTCCGATAGTCAAGCCACCATATCGGTTGGCTGCCCCCAAGATGCAGGAGTTGTCTACACAACTGCAAGAGCTCCTAGATAAGGGATTTATCAGGCCGAGTAGCTCGCCATGGGGAACCCTGATCCTGTTTGTGAAGAAGGATGGGTCACATCGCATGTGTATAGACTACCGGGAGCTAAATAAGGTAACGGTGAAGAATCGTTACCCCCTCCCAAGGATTGATGACTTGATTGACTAGCTACAGGGTGCATCTTGGTTCTCCAAGATTTATCTGCGATCGGGTTATTACCAGATACGATTCAGGGATGAGGATGTGCAGAAGACAACTTTTAGGACTCGCTATGGTTATTATAAGTTTATGGTGATGCCGTTTGGGCACAACAATACTCCAGCCGTGTTCATGGACCTCATAAACCGCGTGTGCGGACCGATGTTGGATCGGTCTGTAATAGTCTTCATTAGTGACATCTTGGTTTACTCAGAGACTTAGAAGCAACATGAGGAGCACCTGAGGGAAGTACTTGAGACATTAAGGATGGAGATGCTTTTTGAAAAATTCTCCAAGTGAGAGTTTTGGTTGTGCGAGGTGCAGTTTCTTGGACACCTTGTCAACCAAAAGGGTATTCTAGTCGATCCGTCCAAGTTAGAGGTCGTGATGCAGTGGGAGATTCCAAGGTCTCCAACTGAGATTCGGAGTTTCCTGGGAGATTCCGAGGTCTCCAACCGAGATTTGGAGTTTCCTGTAGATTTATTCAGGACTTCTCCAAGATTACAGTTCCTTTGACCCGACAGACCAAAAAGTCGATGACCTTTCGTTGGGGACCTGAGCAGCAGGCAACCTTCGAGACTTTCAGACAGCGGTTATGAGAGACACCGATCCTAACTTTGCCGGAGGACGTTGATGAATTCGTGGTATATTGTGATGCTTCTATCACGGGCATGGGTGCAATGTTGATGCAACAGGGTTATGTGATAGCTTATGCTTCGAGGCAGTTGAAGCCTCACAAGGCTAATTATCAAACGCATTATTTAGAGCTGGGGGTTGTGGTTTTCTCCCTCAAGATTTGGCGGCATTACCTCTATGGGGTCCGTTTTACCATTTACATGGACCACTAGAGTTTGAGGTACCTTATGGATAAGCTGAATCTGAAAAACAGACAACTTTAGTGGTTAGACGTGGTAAAGGACTACGATTATGAGATCCTTTATCACCCAGGAAAGGCCAATGTGGTGGCCGACACCCTCAGCGGCAAAGCGGTAGCAACCCCGATTCGAGATATCAGTTTGAGGATGACAGTGGTCATTCCATTGTTGGAGCAGATCAGAGAGGCGCGGGTAGAGAGACTAAAGGAAAAGGTCAGAAGTGCGAGCGGATCGTAGGCCGGTTGGCCTCCTTTGATTACGATAGTTGTAGGTTGTTGACCCTGCATAGGAGGGTCTGGTGTCACACCCCTGAACCGGGATGGCAGAAACGTATGGGGGTGGGTGACTTCATCTTGAAATATCATAACAATTGTATATGAATGAAACATAGCAACTATCATCATCATACATTACGATATCAACATACATAGTTTAAATCATTGAGTTTGTTTATGAATTACATCCAAGTACATAATGTATGATAAATGAACAAAAACACATCAAATATCCAAAGGTCCATAGCTGCCAAACTGCTTAGTGTGTTCTTGAGAATACAAGTCGTCACTACAAGAAAAAAGGCCTTTTACGACGCGCAAAATACGACGCTCATTGATCTATGTTACGCAAAGGAGAGTGACATTAGAAAAATGTCATCTCTTCAAAAAATTTAAGGATAGAAGACACGCATTATTGCGCGCCCTTAAATTAGTGTCTAAAAAAAACACGGAGGGCACCTATAATAAAATGCGTGTCGTCTACGGATGTCGCTTTATATTTTTTAATGGAACGCGCGTTCCATCCTTTAATAGTGGGGGAAAGGGGGAAATGAAATTCTGAAAAAATTAAAAACCCCGCCATGCTCTCCTCTACCTTCTTTCAATCGTTCTTCTCTCTCTCTCTCTTTCTCTGTCTCCCTTACCATTGTCGGTCCTCACACGTCAGACGACCGCACCGCCACCATTAGACCCACTTACCACTCCAAATCGTCATTGTTGCTCCTCTCTTAAACCACTGCAACCACCCTTCTCTCTCTCTTTCTAAAATGCTCATTTATGACCACCATCACACCAGCCACTACACCGTCACCATTAGCAATGCACACCGCACCACCACTACCGTTCCTCTTTCTCCATACGAAAAAACCCTAATTTGTATGTGCTTACAGGTTTTAAAAATTAAAATGAGAGTGCATTGAAATAGGTGACCTAAAAGATGAATGCACATGAAAATCCATCGTTGGAGGTAGGTTTTTCTCACTAATCTTTACTCTTCCTCAATGTTCTTTGAAATTTTACATTATATATTTCTCATCTGTACATGTACCAGAAGTTGTTTTCTATTTTCCATTTAATTTCACCCAACTCGTTTCTTAAATGAGTTTTTTCCTAATCTTATGGTCAATTTGTTTTCTATTTGGAATCACACCTGTTCATGTAGTTTTACAGAAGAATGATTTGCATGAGAGGGATGATGGGGAGCTTGAAAGAACAGGTCAACCGTTCCAGCAAAAACCCCTGAACCTTCATTTTTCGAGAAATTCCCTTGATGCCCCTGACTCGAAAACTGTTTTTCCCCCCTGTAGCTTCTTTTGAAAACAAATTTCCATTATTTCCTTTGGTTTTCTTCACCACATCAACAAACCCATCATTTTGTTCCTTAACTTCTTTAGTGCTGGCAAGAAGCACTTGCATAAGATCCACAGTAGCTCCTTCTTTTCCTTTCTCTGTTTTACTTCTCTCCTCTTCTTCTTTCATCTGAATAGCAGTAACATCAATCGAGATTAGTGGAAATTGGTTTTTATTTTTTATAGTTGATACTTGAGAAAACCTTATATGTTTTTTTTTATTTTGTGAAAATTAATTCCAGATGATGGTTTATAAAGAAGATATAGTAAACTACACTTCTGGCCCTGAGTGCAGCTAGTTTTTTTAGTTTGGTCCCAAAATGTCCTCTTTCACTTGCTAAAGATTTAGGCTTCCAGCTACTCTCTGATGATATTGATATCAGACATTCAAGGAATGGTAAGGCGTAGATGGCATTTGTATTTTCATTTCGTATAACTTTCTGTTTAGCTCCTTTTACCTGTTTACTTTTTTTTTCTGTCCACTCATTGGTTTTTATTCTTCTTTTACCCAGTTCCAATGATCTACATGATGGATTGCACAGAAAATGACTGTAGTTCACTACTCAAGTCATCAACTAAGGTACTTGATATCCCTTGATTTTGGCTAGTGTATGTATTTGTAAATTCAATTAAAAGTTTTGATATGTGTATATCATGTTCCATGTTAGAGGCATGGGATATCATGTTTACATCTATGAAATGTTGACTACATGTTCATCTCAATGGTTTACTTAGATTTCATGTCTTGTATCTGTATCAGTTCTTAGTAGAACTTTTTTTTAACAATGGAGAAGGATGGATAAGCCAAAAAGGAATCACGGGTGGCTATGATTTTGTTTTCCATCAGATCTATAGTCATATTGTAAAAATCATACCTTGAGCTATAGAACTCAAACGGACCCCAAACCAGTTCCCAAAGTTTACAAATTGAGTTGGCTAACTTTCTTAAGCAGCCCAACTTCACTGGTAAGGACATTATCTATGTGCAAGAATGGAATGTTTGCTGTTAGGTCTGATCCGGGTCTGTTCTGATATGTCATTTTGTTTTCATCATTTATAAGGCTTGGAAAAGGATCCAGAGTGATTCCAAGTTTCTATATGTTCCTGATATTATGAGTTTAAGATCTGGAGCAGATGGGGTGTTATTTCCAATTATAAATTGGTTAGAATTGATCCAGACTCCAGATCAGTGGGCAGTCACCAGCTTTTACTAGTGTTGTGATTGTCCACAATGTGAATTTTATATCCGGAGCTTGGGAAATGCTTTTCATTCAATTCCAACTCTGAGACTTTCATTTGTATGTCCTTTACTTCTCTGAATTTTGGTATGGACGAATTCTACTCACAAGTTGGGTAGAATTGGCCAACCTCACTTGACTGTCTTGTTGGAGATAGAAGTGATACACCTTTTTGTAAAATTCATATTTAATTCATCCTTTGGAGTTAGAAGGAGTTCTTTATAGTTCTGGAATCCTGAACAATCATAGTTTTCTATAAAATTTAGTTAAAGCTATGTTTCTGTTTTAGATTTTGGAGTAAATCCGTTTTGAACAGCAGGTCTGTTTTAGAGACCTTGCTGTGATTACTCTTTTCTCAACTCATAGATTCATTACTTCTCCTTTCTAACCTTTAGTCCTTCTAAGATGGGTTTTAAAAGTTTAAAATTTTTGCAAGTGTGCTATTGAAAATGAATAGTTGTACAGCTCTTTGTTGTATCTCAGTATCAATGCATGTTTCATATCTGTCAATGTGTGTGAAATTAAATATTATCAAATTTTGCATATACAAAAAAAAAGTGTAGCTCCTATTTATTATAAACTCACTTGCTGAATATTACCCAGATCTGGTTTTGTAATTCGGGATCTGGTGGTTGAGAGTGCATCAAAATCTTTGCGTATGTTGAGAGAAGAATGGATATTGTTGGAGTCCTGTAGAAACAAAAAAAAATAGATGATGATCACAAAAGAAAACATAGATGTATAGAAATAGAAATACTCACGATACAGTAGGAAGCTTCTCATGTATAATGACAAAAATGTCCTTTGGGCTACACCCAGGTCGTCTGGCCAAAAGATGACTGTATTCTCCAAGCAGATACGCGCTAACCTACATAATGACATCAACATACAGTTGTCTATATTTGTGTTGGAAATATAAGATATAATCTACATACCTTCACCATTGTCTCATGTATTGCAGGCTTATCAAGATATTCTCTAGCTTTGAGAGCTGCATAAGGCTAATGATTAAAAAAAGAAAAGTGAGTCAGTAGTAAGTCCTATGAACTTTAATAATGCAGATACCAATCTACATTCTACAATACCAAATTAATTAGAATATTCATGAATCAGAATGGAGATTCTAAAGATCATCATCCAAATGCACCAAAATTTAGAGTAAGATCGAACCACTATTAATGAAGGTATTCTACTGGGCTAGGATGCTTGTTGTTTGGATATGGAGCCATGGAAGAACTTGGACCCTTCCGTGTTAACAGTGATGGAAAAACACTCTACCCCAACCACTATGCATGGAACAATGGTAACAAAAATTCCTTTAATTACTATGTCCCATTCACATCACTTATAATCTTAGTCCCTGTCTTGCTGGTGCATGCCTAACCCTATAAAACCTTTGCTTTTGAGGTACTAACTGTTTTCTCCTGGAATTTTTTTGCCTGAGATTTTTTGCTGCCAGCTATCCCTTCGGGACCACTCTTATGTATTATGTTAAAAGCACCAATTCAGAAATTTGCTGATTATGTAAGTCAGCTTTCCTCTTCCTTTTTGCTTTTTATTATTTATGCACCCTTATGCCACAAATCTCTTTATTTATCATACTAAATATGCAACCATCCCTTATTTTACTCCTAACTTGTTGTATAATTCATTCATGTCAGCTGCACATATGTTGCATAAAATAAATTGGTAAAAGTAGACATGTGAATTATGCATCTGTTATCTCAAATCTTACATTTATTTTTATTTCTGTTATTGTTTTTTCTAGCTTTTAGGTGTTGGTGTCAAGCTTGTTGGCAATACAGTGTGGAGTACCCTCTTTCATCAATTCTTAATAGTGATGTCACGTGAGAAATCATTTTTCTTTTTGTTAAACAAGTCTTTATTATCATGTATTAGGTCATACCATGGGTAAAAACAGCCTTGCCCCTGGTTCCGGGGTTGTCACAAAATACTTGACTTTTTAACTTTGTTTGTGGTTTCATTTAGTAATAATCCTTCTGAGGGGGTGTTTGTTGGGCTGCTTCTTTCAATGTCATTAAAAACAGTGGTAAGTAAAATCTTACTACTATGAACCTCTTTTGCTTAAACCTACCTTATTGACCTGTAGCTGATTAAACATTAAATTAATTATGCAGGTTTTGAAGTTTTTGATGGAAAAGAATAGTGTTAATGCTCTTCATAGAAAAGTATGTTGGTATTTTAGGAAATTTGGCTAATAATTTAGTTAATTATATAAAAAATGTTGAAATCTTACATTTGTCTACTATTGGAATGATTATTTGTAGTATTACATTTGTCTACTATTCGAATGATTATTTGTATAACATTAACTTTTGTGCAATGCATTGTATTATTTGTATATGGTATTTTATTTTCCATTATGTGACATAAAATGCAAATTTAATATGAAAATAAGTAAATCCATAAATAATTTTTTTTTAATTTAAAATTACGATACCCAAAAATGTGTGTCATCTTCATTTATGACATGGCCTTTCTTGACAGGGGCTTTCTTGATACGCATTGCGTGTCATTAACACGCGCGTCGTAAGGTTACGACACGCGAATGCGTGTCGTCTTCCTTTATGACAGGGCCTTCCTTGATACGCATTGCGTGTCGTAACCGCGCGTCGTAAATGCGTGTCGTAAATGCGCGTCATAAATGCGCGTCGTCTATCTTTATGACATGGCCTTCCTTGACACGCATTTGCGCGTCGTCTGAGCCATTTACGACGCGCAATGAGCGTCGTAAAAGGCCTTTTTTCTTGTAGTGCGTTTTGAAAAGCATCAACATAGAATGTTGGTGAGTTCATAAGTATGTTTGTATGAAAACTTTATGTAATAGTTTGTAAACTTCTAGAAAATCTAATATTTTCTTGTAAAAATAGTTTGTGAGTCTCGTTTCAAATCATGTATACTTGCATGTGTATTCTTTGGTTATCTTGTTTGAAAATGTATAGAGAGTGAATTCCCAGAAAATCCTTTATTTTCTGTTTTATGAGAAATTGTGGCCTTAAGCCCTTAGACCGGAGTTTGGTGCCTAGTTACAAAATAGTCGACACAACGTTTGTACTTTGTAAGAAAAATGAAAGGTAAGTATATCCACCGTAAATCTTATAATAGTATTATTATTCTCTATGTGAGTCGTTATAACCATACTAATATGACGAAGTGCCTGTCTTTGTTGGATTAGTGTCTATGCCCGTAACTATATTTGCTATGTACTTGACCCGGTTGTGCGTGGTCCTTTTGGGTTGCCTTCACCAAAGCAACTTGATAGGATGATTTATGAAGAGAGAGGTTATTATGGTTTATTAATATATTATATGAATAACATATTAAAGGAGAAATCATATAGTTTAATAAATATTAGACAATAATTAATTAAGAATTAATTTTGTGGCTAAAAGCAATTAATTAAATAAAGGTGACTAGAACTGTCAATTGTGTCATATTTGAATAATGGGCTTAGAAGCCTTATGGATTAGGCATGGACAAAATTAAGGATGTGTCCATATTAATTTCGGCCATAAGGGACCTATTCTAGAAGGTTCCTTGGGCTGCTTAAGGCCTAAGCTGTTCATTAGGGTTTTGACTGATACCCTAGCAGCACAAGTATAAATAGAACCCCTAGGGCAACAGATTTCGGCCACTTGAAATCCGAAAAGACTTCATAGCCAAAATTATGCCTCTCGCTTATCTCTAATATCATCCTCTTGCTTGTGTAGTGTTTGTAAGCCATTAGAGGAGTAACATTACTCTAAGCTCCAAGACAAGAAGATTCAAGCCATTCTTGAAGAGGTAATCAAATAGATCTAATTTTATTTGATATTTTCGAAATATGTATGCAAGATCTAGGGTTCTTAAGTCTTGGATGAATTGCATGTACAATAGAGAAACCTAGATCCAAGCTTTCGGGTTTGCATAAGCACATACGATGTTCTTTTGTATAAAACCCATTAGTGGTATTAGAGCCTTGATTGCTTTCTGTTGTATTGATGCCTTAAATGTTCATCTTGCTGAAAAATCGTTTTTCTGCCCTCTGCCTGACCTAGCTCGGCGAGTCACTAGTTGCACTCGACGAGTTGGCCCAAATCGGCGAGTCCAACTAGTGACTCGGCAAGTCGGGGAGTCAGACAGAGGGAAAATTGGGATTTCTTGTAGTTTTGCTGAAGGATAATTATCATAAATGTTTTTGACTAATAAAATCCAAATTTTATTATTATTATCTGATTATCCTTACCAAAACAAAAGATAATTACCAATTAACTGAATAATAAATTCATTATATGATAAAATTTGATTATTAGAATTATTTGATGATTTATCTTGTGAATAAAATGGAATAGGTCAAATTTAGATAATCATTAAATTACATGTTTAATTTAAATTATTTGCTATTTGATCCTATGTGTTTTGAAAAGTTCAAAACTTGCCCTCAAGTTTTGAAATTTAATTTTTTAATTAAAAGTTTAATTTGAATTATTTAAATTTCAAACACTAGAATTTTACAAGTTTAAAATTCAACCTTATACTCTATTTATTATAAGATTAATATATATATATATATATATATATATATATATATATATATATATATATGTATGTATAACTTAAATGTTATTCTTACCGTTAGTAGGCCTCATTCACGAAGCCGATCTATAAGGGGGTATAAGGTTATGGCCTATAAAATGGCCGTTTAATAGGTGTCCACTCTCACCAACCACTTCCATGATTGGTAGAGGGTCGTTTGCCGAATGGGTAGGATAGGGCAACCCTTTCCTCATTAAAAGTATAATGAATTAATAAAGTAACTAAATGTTTTTTTTTACAAAATTCTCAATCTTAATTACTTTAGGCAAAAGTGAATTGATGCAATTCCATGAAATTACACTATGTACCCTTGATAAGACGTTAGTGGAGCGTGTGTGGTTAAGCGGCACACTAATTGGGCTCTAAGCAAAGGAGGCAAAGGGTGACTCGATGTTTTTCATAGTTCGATGGAGTGTGTGTGGTTAACCGGCATGTCGAATAGGTGACTGTAACATTAAGGGAACCATGTACATTTGCATGGTTATTCACACCCACTTTGTGATCCTCGGCATCCCAGTCACAAAATTGAGGGGCATATCGAGATTTAAACAAGCCTTTGAAAAGTTCAATGAATCTCAAAAGATCTAGGAGTTTTCAATACATTTAAAACTTAGCTTTAATTTGTTTTTCATGGTGGAAATTAGTGAATCTTCATTCACTTACCTTCAAATTATTTGTTGTTTAGATTACGACATCCCTCTTCTAAATTTCAAATAATGTTGTTTGATCGTAGCCCTAATTTCTCATTTGGGTGTTTAATTGGGGATTCTTATCTAATCAAACTTTGTTTCTTTTCCTTTTCAGATGTCGTATGTCAACAACAACGCTTCCGGTTCAAATTCCTCTGCCTCGTTCTCACTCATGAACTTGTGTGGGAGAGTGATCTTTGACGGGTCAAATTTCAATGATTGGATCCGTAACATTCGAATGGTCACTCGTTACGAGGACAAAGAGTATGTCCTCGATGAGAAGCTAAATGAAATCAACATCATCACTGCCTCTGTTGAAGAAATCGCTGCCTTTGAGGCCCATGAGCGTGATGCTACGACAGTCCATTGCATCATTCTGGCGACTATGACTGCAGAAGTCCAGAAGTCCTATGAGGACATGTATCCCTATGAGACGCATCAAGATCTGCTGGATCGGTACCACCAAAGCGTTAGGCAAGAAAGGTACGAGATCATCACTTCGATGATTACTGCCAAAATGGGCAATGGAGAGTCGCTTACGCTCATCTACAAAAGATGCAGAGATATGTTGATCGCCTGCTAAAGTTAAATGTTAACTTTGATGAAGAGCTGGAAATTAACATCATCCTTCACTCCTTGCCTCCATTTTACAACCAGTTCCGTATGACCTGCAACATGAATAAGGAGGAGGTCACTTTGAGCAAGCTTCAAGGCTTTCTGAGGACTGCTGAGAGAAACCTTAAAGACAAATCTGTTGCATCAACTCCTACTTCTGCTGCTTCCCCAGTCTTGCCAATTAGGCAAGGAAAGGGTAAGAAAAGGAAGGCTCCCTCAAAGAGCCACCATAAGGGAAAGTCCCAAGATGATACCTCTTCTAGTGGAACCAAGGCTGGTTCTGCTAGACCCAACTCCAACCCCAAGGATGCAGAGTGTCATCATTACCACGAAATAGGGCATTGGAAACGAAGCTACCTGAAATATCTGCAAGACATCAAGGATGGGAAGATCAAGCCTTCCTTCGCAGGTATTTATACTATTTAATCTAATGATTCATCACATGCTATTTCTTGGGTTCTTGATACAGGATGTGGTTTTCACATTTGTTCTGATTTGCAGGGCCTAAGAAGAAATAGGGATGTGGAGAATGGGAAGATAAACTTGATCATGGGGAATTGAAGATCATCGCCTGTCACCAAGATTGGAGTTTACTATTTAGTGCTTAGTAATGGATTAGGACTAGATTTGAAAAATTGTTGCTATTCACCAGAAATGGCAAGAAACATCATTTCCTTTCATGATTTGTATAGACAAGGATTTAGATATTCATTTGATAATGAAAAAGGTTTTATTAATGCTTATCCTTATGATGTTTTCTATTTTGAAGCATTGCCTTGTAATGGAATATATGAAACTGTGATGGTTCTAGACAATTTAGGAAATGATGTGTTGTGTATCGATTCTTCCAATAGTTTGGATAAACCATGCTTATGGCATTGTCATCTTGGACATGTCAACCAGAAACGCATAGCCCAAATCGATAAGGATGGAGTGTTGGAGTCATTCGACCTTAGGGACGATGACGTGTGCGAGTCTTGTTTTCTTGGAAAGATGACCAAGCCACCCTTCATTGGCACTTGTGAAAGGGGTGAGGGTTTATTGGATCTCATACACACCGATGTCTATGGGTCCTTCAAATCCATTACAAGGGATGCAAGCTGCTTCTATGTGACTTTCACCGATGATTATAGCAGATATGGGTATATCTACTTAATCAAGCATAAGTCAGAAACCTTTGAATAGTTCAAAGAGTTTAAACAAGAAGTGGAGAATCAGTTGGGTAGGAAATTCAAGATGCTTCAATCTGATCGAGGTGGAGAGTACCTAAGTCTTGAATTCCATGACTACCTCAAGGAATGCATAATCGTTTTGCAATTGATGCCAACTAGGACACCGCAGTTGAATGGTGTGGCTGAGAGGCGTAATCGAACCTTGCTAGACATGGTTCGTTCCATGATGAGTCGTGTGTCGCTACCTATATTATTATGGGGGTATGCCTTAGAGACTACCGCCCATATCCTTAACTTAGTCCCTACGAAGAAGGTTGCCAGAACACCTCACGAGATGTGGACAGGGAAAGCTCCCTCGTTGGCACACATTAAAGTTTGGGTTTGCAAGGCTTTCGTAAGACGAGAGACTCAAGACAAGCTCGAATCTCGTAGTGAGTGATGTATTTTCATCGGCTAGCCGTAGAAGTCCTTTGGATATCTCTTCTATAGACCGCGTAACAATGTTGTCTTCGTTGTGAGGATAGGGGTTTTCCGAGAGCAAGAACTCATAAGCCAAAGGGACAGCGGGAGGCAAATTGATCTTGAAGAGGTTCAAGCGTCGAGCGATGAAGGGATCTCTAACACTGGCACTCAACCTGAGGAGGAAACTCTGGTTGAACAGATTGACGAATCCTTACCTCTTAGACGTTCCAATAGAGTTATTGTTCCGCTCGTGATGTATGGTTTTCATATAACGAGTGAGGGTGATACGTTTATTATTAATAGTACACTAATAAATTTGGATGAACCTAATAGCTACATGGAAGCCATGGCAGGCCCGGAGTCTGCGAAATGGAAAGAGGTTATGGACAGTGAGATTCAGTCCATGTATGACAACCAAGTTTGGAATTTGGTTAATAGTGTGCCAGGTCGTAAGAAGGTCGGATGCAAATGGATCTTCAAGAAGAAGACCGGCATGGATGGGAAGGTACATACCTATAAAGCGCGACTGGTTGCGAAGGGTTTCACTCAAACTCCCAGAGTTAACTATGATGAGACCTTCTCACCAGTTGTGAAGATAAAATCTATTAGGGTGATGCTAGCCATTGCTGCATTTCATGAATATGAGATATGGCAGATGGATGTCAAAACTGCTTTCCTTGATGGGAAGTAGGCTGAGGATGTTTACATGAGTCAGCCATAGGGTTTTGTCGATGCAAAGCTCCCCAATAGAGTGTGTAAGCTTGAGAAGTCCATTTATGCATTGAAACAAGCAGCTCGCCGATGGAATCTTTGTTTTGATGGGAAAGTCAAAGAGTTTGGTTTTCTGTGAAGCGAGGATGAATCACAGTGGGTGTATAGTTAGCTTCCTCGTATTGTATGTCGATGACATATTGCTCATAGGAAACGACATCTCGACGCTACAGGAAGTCAAGTCCTGGCTTGGGAAGTGTTTCGCTATGAAGGACCTCGGAGAGGCTGCCTATATTTTGGGAATAAGGATAGTGAGAAACAAAAGTAAAAGACTAATAGGACTTAATCATAATACTTACTTGGACAAGGTACTTTAGTATGGAGAATTCTAAGAAGGGGGAGTTACCAATCCAAAGTAATGCCAAGTTGAGTAAGACTCAAAGCCCGAGTACCGAAGTCGAGATAGCAGAGATGAGCCGAGTACCTTACGCTTCCGTAGTTGGCTCAATCATGTATGTTATGACTTATACTCGCCCTGATGTGGCCGTCGCTTTGAGCATGGTCGGCAGATATCAAGGGAACCCTGGCAAAGCACATTGGACCGTAGTCAACAATACTCTTAAGTACCTTCGGAGGACCAAGGAATGGTTTCTAGTCCTCGGTGGGAGTGATGACTTAAGGGTGCGAGGGTATAGCGATGCCAGTTTTTAGATTGACAGGGACAACTACCGTTCACAGTCGGGCTGGGTCTTTACCCTAAATGGAGGAGCAGTGACTTGGAAAAGTTCCAAGCAGGAGACCGTAGGTAATTCAATGTGTGAATTAGAGTGCAGTGCAGTGAGCGAAGCGTCAAAAGAGGTGATATGGTTGAAGAACTTCATTGGAGACCTTGGAGTTGTGCCATCCATAAAGGAGCCCATGGAAATTTTATGTGATAATGAAGGAGTGGTTACCTTGACCAATGAACCAAGGGATCATGGCAGATCTCGACATATCGACAGGAAATATCATTTTATTCGACATCGGGTGGAATAAGGAATCCTCGTAGTAAAGAGGGTATTGTCGGAGGATAACCCAACAGATCGCCATATGAAATGACTGAGTAGGGTTAAGCACTTGCAGCACGCTAGGAGCATCGGGCTGAAGGACGATATTAGTTTAAGTTAGATAACATCGAAACGTGTAATATATAAATGTAATTGACATTTGATGATTAAATAAATGAGTATTATTTATTAGTAAAGTTATTGTCTTATGTTGATTGTTTACCTATTGTTTCACTTTGCATGTTTTGAATTCCTGAATAATAAGATTATTCGAACGTTCCACAGTCGCTCATACTTTGGGAGTAGGTATGAAAGAAGATTGTCATGAATTGGTTTGTAGATTGTCTTTAGTGTATTAGATATAGTAAATGTTTGCTGCAACGTTCATGAGTGCTTATGAATATGGTTTGAGCATTGGATTAACCTCGTGGGTGCTGGTATCACTTCATGGAATTTATCTCGAGTCATCGCAAGACGATAATATCATATGGTCTTAAAACCTAGATATATGGTATATTATCTGCAAGTTGGTTGTACATTGATAATGAACGCATCAGTAACTTGATTTTATAAAACACATTGTTGTGTAAGTAAATGGTAAATGCATATAAGTCGAAGTTTATCTGTTCCATTTATCCTAAGAGGGTAAAAGAGATATTTGGGACCCTCGATGATTTGGTTTGACTTATGTGCCAAGCCTGGTCAGGACTAAGTTGATGTGTTCAATTAAGTTCTATATCAGACGAATCAGAAATCGAGAAACAAACTGTTGGACAATAAGTATGACTATGTCCCATGTAATTGTCTGCACGATATCTAGAACGCAGGACTATACGATCCCTTATCTAAAGGACAGGTTACTAATAAGATCAAAGTTCAACAACGTCTTTGAGAGCTACGATTGCTAATCGGATTGTACTTACACTATAGTTACTAGACTTACCGAAGTGGGAGACTGTTGGATTACTGTCTAAGCCCGTAACTATATTTGGTATGTACTTGACCCGGTTGTGCATGGTCCTTTTGGGTTGCCTTCACCAAAGCAACTTGACAGGATGATTTATGAAGAGAGAGGTTATTATGGTTTATTAATATATTATATAAATAATATATTAAAAGATAAATCATATAGTTTAATTAATATTAGACAAAAATTAATTAAGAATTAATTATGTGGCCAAAAGAGAATAATTAAATAAAGGGGATTAGAACTATCAATTTTGTGATAGTTGAATATTGGGCTGAGAAGCGTTATGGATTAGGCATGGACAAAATTAAGAATGTGTCCATATTAATTTCGTCCATAAGGGCCCTATTCCAGAAGGTTCCTTGGGCCGCTTAAGGCCTAAACTGTCCATTAGGGTTTTGACTAAAACCCTAGCAGCACAAGTATAAATAGAACCCCTAGGGCATTAGATTTCGGCCACTTGAAACCCTAAAAGAGTTCATAGCCGAAATTGCGCGTCTCCCTTCTGTATAATATCATCCTCTTGCTTGTGTGGTGTTTGTAAGCCATTAGAGGAGTGACATTTGTGACTCTAAGCTCCAAGACAAGAATATTCAAGCCATTCTTGAAGAGGTAATCATCTAGATCTGATTTTATATGATATTTTCGAAATATGTATGCTAGATCTAGGTTCTTAACTCTTGGATGAATTTCGTGTACAATAGAGAAACCTAGATTCAAGCTTTAGGGTTTGCATGAGCACATAGCTCGTTCTTTTGTATAAAACCCATTAGTCTTGACCTTCTTCAGCCATCAGTTTCTGAGAAGATATTTGTCACCCTAGACTGGCCTGTCTAGCTGTAGCGAGCAACTCAGATGTGGGGTGTCAACCCCGTATAGATCTATACACAAAATCCCGTTCTCCCTCCAGGAGACTTTGGTTATAACTATAGGGCTTGCGGTGTACACTAAGTGGGTGCTAGTGAAGGTGTGTCTCACAAGAGCCTTAACGAAATTTACGCAAACATTGAGTTTCATTATTTAACGTTATAAATAATGTTACTACGGTATATTTTTTACTACAATCCAAAGGTGATAAAAATATAATCGTTTTTAGCAAAAGTGTGAAAATATCACATTGTTACAACCATTGTCACTAAAGGCCCAATTAAAATATAATTGTCACATAAGGCCCAATTTTACCCATATTATTCTAAGAGGCCCATTTTTGTTTAAAATTTTCACAAATGCCCCAATATAATCCAAAGGGTCAATAATGGCCCATTGTTATCAAGAATGTCGAAAATGGCCCATTTTTACTAGAGTTGACAAAAATAGCCCATTTTTAAAAAAGTATTCATTTAAGGCCCACTTTTACAAAAGTATTCAAAAATGGCCCATATTTACTAAAAAGCCCATTTTCAGCCCATTTTTGCTAAAATGCTCAAAATGGCCCAAGTTTATTAAAAACCCATTTTTGGCCCTTTTATACTAAAATGTTCAATAAAGGCCCTAGTTTATCAAAATGTTCAAAAATGGCCCATTATTACCTTTATCGCTGATAATAGTCCAATTTTTAGTGAGACTTCCACATTTTATCATTTTTCACATTTTCATGCGAAAATTTGTTTAAAACTTATTCTTGGACTAATCTTTGTTATATTTACCATGCATCAAGTGGATCAAGTTCCATTTAGGAGCTAGTTTTCAGTTTTAAGAACATATTATGTTAACTAAGTCCAACATCATGAGATCTAACCAAGAATCTCGAATTCTTGGACTCTTAGCATGGATTTCACAACATTTAGCACACATATCATACAACACATGCACATACAAGCAACTATATAAAGATTTACACAAGACTTTAAGTTGTTTACTCCCCCAAAAGAAAGAAAAATTTGAATATAGGGGTATGAAGCTCACCTTGGGGCTTTTCGGTTTTGAAGAGTCGTTTTCATATTTTGCATCCAGTCCATGTAGTTTGGACCATATAATTTTACGTCCAGTCCATGTAGTTTGGACCATATAATTTTCCATGTAGTTTGGACCATAGAATTTCGATCACCTCCTCCCGGATGATCTCCCTAACACGATCCTCTAATATTACTGGCCTATCCTGGCTGCCAGCTCCCGATCCTGACCCGAATCCGGTCTCAAAACGTCTCGTAACCATCATTATGATAATACACCAGAAAGATCTCGTATAGTCCATATAATAACCAGGAACAAACTTGTAACAGCCCGGAATCTCAGGTATTATTAAATTATGTTTTTGGGGTAATTTAAGAGGGGACTCGGCGAGTTGGAGCCTAGACTCGCCGAGTAGGACCGCAGACTTGGTCGCGGGATCGCGACCGGACTCGACGAGTCCAGATATGGACTCGGCGAGTCTACGCTGTTTAGCGAAAACCCTAACCGTTCAGGTTTGGGTCGTATATAACGCATCATATGCCGTCATTGTTCGTCTTTTAGTCGATTGAGAAGAACCCTAAGCGGCTGTGGGCATCTAGAGCAAGATTGAAGGCCATTGGTGACTTGAAGAAGTTGTGGTGCAAGGGGAGAAGAGTTTGGCTAAAGGAACTGCAAGGGATTCGAGTTCTGAGGTTTGGGGACACAGAGGGTGCGTTATCCAGGTAACATTTCGGGTCCTTTCTGTTATTTTGATGTGTGCATGGATCTAGGGTTTATGGAACCCATTTGATGATTAGATGGATTATTACCTTGTTACCCAATCGAATATAACCTTGTATTAGGACCTTTAGAGGCCCAGAAGGTCCCATGCTTGTGTAATCGGGACAAAACTTATCTCAGGAAGCAATTTGATCGACTGCATCGCATGGACTCGCCGAGTCCGATGAACAGACTCGGCGAGTAGCTTGGAGATTTACTGGAACTCGTCGAGCTGTTCTTCAGACTCGATGAGTGGAGTCGGGGTGGCCCCGCGATTCTTCCATGAGGATCTCGTCGAGCCAAGAGGGATGCTCGACGAGTAGAAAGGGAACATCAAGGGAAGTTGGGGAGGACGTCTAGACTCGCCGAGTCGCCATGGTACTCGCCGAGTCCGGTCGAGTTGACCGTTGACCGTTGACCAGAGTTGACCTAAGTCTGACTTCGTAGGGATAGTCACACTTAGAAGATATAAGTGTTAATGAGGGATATGTGATGTTATAGGGAGGTTGTAGCTTGTCGGATTGTGCACGAGTGATTTTAGGATTTGCTAGCTTTCAGCATTCGCGAGGTGAGTCTTCTCACTATACTGTACCCGGAAGGGTTTGACTGTATGACCGGAAGGTCAGCTATGATATGTATGCTATATGTGGTAAGCTGCTTGTTATATGTGCTATGTATGTTATGGGCCGGAAGGCGATTATATTATGGGCCGGAAGGCAATATGTTATGGGCCGGAAGGCAATATATTGTGTGATGGACCGGAAGGTCGGCGTGGGTAGGACTAGAAGGTTTACCCAGCAGGGACGGAAGTCCCCTGAGACACATGGACCGGAAGGTCAGGGCCTGGAAAGGTGTATGTGCGTAAGTTGTATATTGGGGAACTCACTAAGCATTTATGCTTACAGTTGTTGTGCATGTATTTCAGGTACTAGTGAGGACCGTGGGAAGGCGCTGGCGTGATCGATACACACTGAAGAATGCTTTTATGATCTTGGGATTTTGACTATTTGTATTTGACAGAATACTTAGACTATTTATGCCTTGTTTTGAATGGAAATAAATATATTTTTAAAATGAAAAATTTGTTTGAAAATTTGCGTTGTTACAAAACTCCCAACTAAACCCCAGGGGTAGTGACTTCCTTGCTACGCGTATGGGTCCTGTGCTTTCAGTAGTACGGGCCCACACTACCTTCCACAACTACACATATTTGTCTCAAGTATCACCACAACACCCTAACAATGTACATAACATAGCAAGCGCTCAATCCTCACTCCTAAAGGAATGCTAAATATCTCATAACTGGCCTCTCGGCCACGCACAACCCACCCATCCATGAAACTTCCACCAACCCTGGAGCACTAGTGTATGCTAGCCATACATAACGCTGGACCCTATAGACTTTCGAATATCCAATCTTACCCTAATCTCCCAATCAAACAAGAACATAACATAATGCCAAATCAAACATTCTTAGGCTATAAGATCTTAATTATGTACAGCCGTGATGCATACACTAAGCAACTACAGTAATGATGTCAATTTCATATAAGGAAAAACCCTAGGCTATCAGGCATCATATAATTAGGCAATTCTATCATGCAATTCCTGAAGATCTCTAGCCTAATACTAGCATGTTGTTATAACATATCACATAATCAAACACTGTATGGTATTTTTGGGTCACTTACTGGCTCCGGCTGATCGTACACCATGCATCCTCCTTTACTTATTTTATAAACCATTTAAAACCCTTTTGGAAATCTTTCCTTGATTTGAGACTGGATTCACACGAATGTTCCTCCAATTCACTCAAACCAAGGCTCTGATACGAACTTGTAACACCCATAAAATTCAAGCCAATTTAAAACTTTTTCAAACATTTAAAATCATTAAGTTATTACAGTTTACTTTTAAATAATTTAAACGTCATAGTATCCCAAAAATCAATCATGAAAATGTAAGGAGGTGCACGATCACGCCTTCGCCTTCCCGCAATCATCAGAATATTGAAACAATAATCCATAAATGTAAGCTCAAAGGCTTAGTGAGTTACCCCCAAAATACCAACCCATACTAACCAAAACAAATATCGTATCAATACAAATACCGAACAACATGCTTAATGAGCCTTCACCATGATTGGACTGCCTCCTACGGGCCTACAGCCGTTCTGGACCGCTCCCGAGCCTTCGGCATGACTGGACCACCTCCTACGAGCCTACAGCCGTTCTGGACCGCTCGCCGGGCCTTCGGCATGAATGGACCGCGTCCTACGGGCCTACAGCCTATCCGGACCACTCGTCTGGGCTTCGGCATGACTGGACCGCCTCCTACGGGCCTACATCCTATCCGGACCGCCCTGGGTATGTTGGCCTCAACCGCACAAAGCAGGACACTACCTCAACCCAACCCCCAAACAAACAATCATGTGCACTTGGATAACATACAAACAATATTATGCATATAACAGTCCAATATTTACACTCCAGCCCCAACTCCACAAAATTCCTTTCAAACTCGATCCCTAAGTTACCCAACAACCCCTTATCCTCCAAAATATTTTCAAATGGAGTCCCATAAGTTAACATTAAGTCCCTGCCTTCCTAATTATTTACAAAAGCAATCCAAAACTTACACTTTAACCCCTGGAAATCAAGGTTATATCATTTGGCTCCCCGAAACCAACACCCCATTAATTATTATTTGGTTTTTGGCTATAATAATATAAAATAATAATATTAATAATCATTTGTCGAGGTTCCGAATTTATTATTTAATTATTCTATTTTAAATGGGATGTTACAACTCTCCCCCACTTAAATTTGATTACGTCCTCGAAATCGTTTCTTCTCATTCCTTACACATCAACAACTTGAACTACAATCTCGAGCATAACCCTAGCCTTTCCAAGGCAACCGTAACCAACCCTTGTAGGGTTCTAAAACCTGAAAATAAATGAATCCCTTGCAGTATGATCACATTTACTAGATCTGAAACCTGAAGTCTCGAGATTGTCTTGCTCCCTGACAGAACTCTCCTACTAAATCATTATTGTTAAGACCAATCCGATTGCCTCTTATCTAACTATTCAACTCCAGATATTTGGGTTCCAACATCTAGATACTTTTCATACACCTGAAGACTCAATTCGTCAATACCGCCCTAAACACAGAAACTGTTTGAACACCAATCTGCCTGAAACAGTATGCTGCCACATGGCTGCTTTCCAAAATCTACCGAGATCTCCCTGGTCTCAATTCATTCACCAATCATCTGATATATCGGGTTCCATCTCGGTCGCGGAGCTAAAGGACTCCCACATAGTTGCCTCACATGACTTCCGCACGAAGTCCTTCCCTGGAACTATTTGCCACTAGTTATCATGCCATTGCGAATCTAACAACCTCCTGATCCAACTGATCGGATCCATACGTCGAACCCTATCGTCATCAAACCCAGGCTAAAAGCGATTGCTACCTAACCGATGGTAGCCTTATATCACAAGCAATCTTATACGGTCCATTGCTTCCCTGATCCCATAACTGTAGTGACACTCCTACAGTCTTATCACTGGCCCAACCTGACCTAATCCTTCTGGTAATTCCGAAATCCAACCCACGGATTCCCATATCCTCACCGCCGCACCCAAACTGGTAGGTACTACTGTCCCTTGTACGTCCTAAGAACGCACTCATTGTGACAACCCGATATTTCGAGTCAATGTAATGTAAAACCGATCAAATTTAGGTCAAAATGTAACCTTCCTAAAATCTTATTCGGATTAAATAAAGTAATAGGAATCATATCAAGGTTTGCGTACATAAAAAGAACGTCCAAATCTGACTCCGGATGAGGAAGTTATGAAATTTTGAAGAAATTCCTTAATCACGTCATTTTAATAAATAAATAATAAAAATAATTTCGGAATTAGCCAACGGAATCTAAACGAAAGTCGTAGATCATGGTCTCACCTTCGCGTGGATATAAAGAACGTCAAAAACGGAGTTCGTATGAGAGAGATATGAATTTTTGAAGTTTATTTAAAATAAATAAGAATTTAATTATAAATTCCCGGTAATATCCGAAGAGGAGTCATCGGATTGGACCGAAGTACGCCCTGCGTACCTTCGTACGCCCCGCGTACTGAGATCGAGGGTCTCGGATCGTCCACGTCGCACTATCCGAAGAGTTCTAACCCGTCCGACCCGTCCGAAGCTCCGACCCGTCCGACCCGCTGTCCCATCCGACCCGCCGTCCCATCCGACCCGCGTACCCAGCAACCCGTCCCATCCGAACCGAGGCAGTCGAGGCTTCGGTCATGCATGACGTACGCGTACGCGCTGCGTACGAGCGTACGCCCCGCGTTCGGAGGCGGTTCAGCCTTCCTATAAATAGGATGCGAGGCTTTCCGAAAATGTTGCTCATTTCTCTCCTCTCTCTCACAAATTTGTCTCGTTTTCCGTGCCCGTTATAACCCGAAGCTCTGGTCTTTTTGCTCAAGTCCCGAGGTTCGATTTTACTCCCGAGATTCCCGAGAATCCCGAGAAAAATCCGTTTTCCGAGACGAAACTCTGCCCGGTTTTCCATCTCGCTTTCTTCAATCAATCATGTGAGTTTCATACCCCTTAATCAACCTGTTAAATATTCTAAATGCTTTTATATGCTTTCAAAAGGGGGGAATACAAGTTAAATACTTATAGTTATTGTTTCAATCACATGTGATTGTACTAATCACATGTGATTAATAACTAGGGAAATCAGTGGTTTTATCACTATTCAAACTATCTATCAAACTGTTTTACTTCTAAATGTTTTCCAAACCCATTTACTTTTCGAATTTACACTACAACTGTGATTTAAGCAAATGTTCCTTATACTTAAACTGTTTTAATCAAATCTACACCTTCAAATGGTTTTATAGATTGACATCAAGTCAATCTTTCTTTAAAAATAATACTTATGTTTCAAATGCCTTATAAATACTTATTTATGCTTTTATATTACAAATTGCATGCCCATATATGTATAGACGTATAAATAATGTTTAAAGGACTTAGGAAGGCTATCCACCTTGTTTCCTTTTCCTCGATTTGGATGTGGTCTGATAGGATTTTGGGTGACCATCCGAAGGTCGTTTCCATATTAATTATATATCAAATATACATATATAGACATGAAAGTACTTCCATAATCATATGTACTAAACGCACTGTTAACAAGTTACCATCGGGGTAACACAGAATCATACTATTACAACTGCTAGATCAATGAGTCAGTTCATTCATGAGTCTATACTAGGAAGAGAATATATACAACTATACTACGAGAACATATACAACTATACTAGAACAAGAAACATTTCATCACACATGCAAGAATACGATAACAAATGTGATCCACTGTATCGGAGCATGCCTTAAATGTCATGGCCCGAGTTGTAGCCAGAATTCTCTTGGAGGGAGAGCGTTGAGTTTGCGTATAGATCTATACTGGATTGACTATCCTACACCTTGCTGCTAGCTACAGCCGGACCTGCAGGTCTGCGGGTGCCAAACGTCATTCCGTTATTACGACCGTTCTTTATGTCGTTGTTATCAGTCGATAGTATGGTGCAATTATCACATTATACCTTAATATAAATCCGGTTTAAGGTAGTAGTAATCAGTACAACAGTAGTTCTTATTATACAAAACTACAGTACTATAATGATTTACCCATTACATATTTTGGTGATAATCTCACTTAAGCATTAATGTACAAACTATATTTTATCAAATGATAGTTATACTTGGGTAATCACACACTTTTACAACAGACGAGTTTACAAAACAGTTAAGCCTTGGTAGAAGGTTACTATTATAGAAAATATAGGATTTTCTGAGAGATTCAAACTTTTGCAAATACTTTTAAGCATTTATTTACATTTTTACAAACTTATACATTGGGACAAGTTCAAACGTTTTTGACAATGAACATTGACACTAAAATACTTATGAACTCACCAGCTTAATGCTGATAAACTCTTTCAAAATAACTTGTATTCTCAGGTCATCAGTAGACAGGTACCGATGCCAGCTTTTGAGATGATGGAGCGTACTCAAGACTCATCATTTTGTTATTTTGATTTACGTTATATTTTTTTGGTGTCTAAAATTTTACAGAACACACATGTATTAAATTTATATATTTAATGCAATGGATGATGTTGTTTGCCTATTTACATTTACTGTGTTGTGATTACCTTACATGACGTCCTCCGCCCCAGAACGTTTCCGCCGTTCTTGGTTTTGGGGTGTGACAGATTGGTATCAGAGCCAGGTTTATAGTGAATTGAGTATATCAACCCATAAAAGATATACTAAACTATAAACCCATTGGGGATTAAACTCTGACCAAGAGTCTATACTTAAAATAATAAAATATTTAACTAAGTATACTAGTCTGCATTCATACTAAAATAAGTGTCACAATGACAAGAACAAAAGTGTTACGATTGTTAAATATCACAAGTGAGCTCGGGGATGTATGGTCAGTCCTGGGAATGGCATAGCCTGATCAACTATGCTGATCCTAGGAGTGATTAGCACATGCCTTAGAATGGTTGTGATAGGTTAACAAGTCAAAAAAAAAAAAAAAAAAAAAACTTACCAACAATACCACAAGAAGATCAATAGAACTTAAACTTAAAATACTATAGGAGTATTTTGCGCTACTAGTTACACGTATACTATATTCTTATACCTCTATTCTCGCGTAGATCTTGATGGCTAGATATCCATCATGGCGACCCGTACTTTCCCAATGAAGGCAATGCCGGGTGGATCGATGAAGAGCCCGAAGTTGATCATCCAATCCCTTTGGATGATCACCTCGTAGAAGGCTTTTCAGATGGGTCCGACTCCGAGCCTGAAGTCAACAACCTACCAATTGTAGGTCAAGCCCCGAACAACAACCCTCGACCAGCATTTCCAGGCCCTACACCCATGTGGGCAAACAACCTGAACCGCTGGAGCGATGATCAGGGTCAACCCTTACCATACTTTGGGGACCGAACCTTTTACAACGTCAGCGATGGTGGCTCTACTGACCGAGCTCTGCCTGTCATTATCCGCAGAATAGCTCGTATTGTCGAGCAAGGTGGAGCAGCCGTCGACCGGGTCATAGAGATTGATGCCGACTCAGGTGTCAACACAGTCAGCATCCGCCGTCTTGAAGAAGACATGGAACGGACCCGGAGGACAAATAAAACCCTGCAATAGCAGTTGGCTGCCTCACGAGCTGAAATATTGGAACTTCGAGCTCGTCAGAGGACTCAGGATCGACCCATTCAAGAGGTGTTTCGTCAAGTGTCCGACCGCGGTACTCGCCCGGGATTTTTCCCATCGCCGTTGGTTGATGTCTAGTACATCTCCGTCTTTTAATTAAAGGATAGCCTTTAACATCTGTGCTCCAAGTAGCACTTATGTGTAGAATATTTCTAACTTTCCGTACTCAAATTTGAAATCTAAGGACTGTCAAACTTTTCTATATAGTATGATGTATGACCTACTGTTAGGTCAATTTTCACTGAACTTATTACATTGGTAATACCAGGATTTTTGAGATCTATCTATCTGGGAAAAATCTATACACTTGTGCTTTCCTACTAATAATGCTTGTTGTGGTTTCAAGCACCCTTTCAACTGTTGGACTATGTTTAGTTAGTCCATGGGTCACTCTCGCGTTGCTTACAAATTGATTCTTACCATCTTTCTTATCTTTTTAAACTTTCAGCTAAAGGATGCCTCCTCGCAAGTCTCCTAGGAATAGGAATAATCCTGCACCTCCACCACCTCCTCCGCCTCCGGTCATCGATACTGTAGCCCTGAATGCTGTTGTAGCTGCAGCAGTGGCAACTGCCATGGCTCAGTATCACTCTTCTGATGCCAGCAGAGGTGGAACCCCTGTGGAATCTATTCCGGTCGAAATCCCTGTGCGCTCAAGGGAGTGCTCTTACAAGGATTTTACAAACTGCAAGCCGAAGCCTTTCTATGGCACCGGCGGAGTCATTGCTCTCTCACAATGGTTCGAGAAGACTGAATCAGTCTTCGAAATTTGTTCATGCCCTGCTGCGTGCAAGGTGAAATACGCCGCATGCACCTTTGAGGGTAAAGCCCTAACGTGGTGGAACGGCCACGTCAAAGCACTAACTCTCGTCATAGCCAACGACATGGGCTGGGAAACAATGAAAGACCTCATGACTGAGGAATACTGCCCGAGGGGCGAGATCCAGAAACTGGAGCAGGAACTCTGGAACCTGTCAATGAAGGGCACCAATGTGGTCGCTTATACTGCCCGATTCAGCGAGCTGGTGGCCCTCTGCCCCAATATGGTTCCCACCGAGGGGAAGAAGATCGAGAGGTACATATGGGGACTAGTGCCTCCGTATCAGGGGAATGTGCTAGCGTCAAACCCCGCTACCTTCGACAGTGCCAAACGATTGGCACAACGACTCATTGACCATGGAGTCAAAACCCCTGCAACCACAACCACCCTAGCCATCCCGGAACCCTCCAAACCCGCCGATACTAAGCGGAAATTCTGGGATGAAAGGAAGAAGCAGCAGGCTGCCAAAAAGCAGCAACTGGTGGCAATTCATGCCGCAGTAACCCCTACTACTACTACTGCCCCGGTTAGTCGGTATGCTGGAAGTTCGCCCAAGTGCAACAAATGCAGCTACCACCACAACGGCCCCTGCCGTGAATTGCAGTGCTCTAACTGCAACAAGAAAGGACACACCGTCCGATTCTGTAAGTTCCCGGCACAGCCTATCAACCAAGTCCCTGGCTCTGGCGCGAGCCCGACCTGCTATGGATGTGGCGAAGCAGGCCACTTTAAGAGGGACTGCCCCAAAGCGAGGAATGCTGGAGGAGCAGGGAGGGTACTAGCTATTGGCCACGGGGAAGCAGTTGCTGACCCGACAGTAGTAACCGGTACGTTCCTCCTCGATAACTCCTATGCATGCATTCTATTCGATAGTGGAGCGGAGCGAAGCTTCGTAAACCATAAATTCGCTCGCATGCTTAATCAACCACCGCACGCACTCAAAGAACTATTTACAGTAGAAATGGCTAATGGAAAAACTGAAAATACGAGTAGCATATACTTAGGTTGTACCCTAACCCTAGACAACCATTCATTTCCAATCGACCTCATGCCAGTCTCAATAAAAAGTTTCGACGTCATCATTGGCATGGACTGGTTAAGCCTTCATCGTGCCGACATCATGTGCTTCGAGAAAGCAGTCCGTCTAAACCTTCCGTCTAACGAAACTCTTATAGTCTATGGCGACAAACCCGGTGCAAGTCTTCGCATCATATCAAGTATTCAAGCACAGAAATACCTGCGTAAGGAATACCACGCATTCCTTGCTCACGTCGTCGACACGAACCTAGAAACGAAAGAACTAAAGAACCTCCCAGTAGTGAGCGACTTCCCCGACGTTTTCCCAGAAGAACTACCCGGATTACCTCCGCAACGACAAGTCGAGTTCAGAATCGACTTAGTCCCAGGAGCTACCCCAGTAGCCAAGTCGCCCTACCGTTTAGCACCAGCCGAGATGCAAGAACTCTCTGGTCAACTTAACGAACTGCTCAGCAAGGGCTTTATAAGGCCAAGTTTCTCACCTTGGGGAGCACCGGTCTTGTTTGTTAAGAAGAAGGACGGATCCTTCCGTATGTGTATTGACTACAGAGAACTCAACAAACTGACGGTCAAGAATCGTTATCCTCTACCACGCATAGATGATCTATTCGACCAACTGCAAGGGGCGAACTATTTTTCTAAGATTGATCTGAGATCCGGGTATCACCAGTTACGAGTGCTAGAGGAGGATGTGTCGAAGACCGCCTTCCGAACTCGTTACGGACATTACGAGTTCGTGGTGATGCCATTCGGATTGACCAATGCGCCCGCAGTATTCATGGATTTGATGAATAGAGTATGCCGACCCTACTTGGATCAGTTCGTCATCGTTTTCATTGACGACATCCTAATCTACTCCCGAAGTAAGAAAGAACATGGCGATCATCTGCGACAAGTTCTAGGGACATTACGAAAAGAGAAACTTTATGCGAAGTTCTCGAAATGTGAATTTTGGATCCGAAGAGTCGAATTCTTAGGACACGTGGTAAGCGAAGAGGGAATCCACGTGGACCCATCCAAAATTAAGGCCATTGAGAACTGGTCAGCACCGAAGACTCCTACAGAAATTCGTCAATTTCTAGGTCTCGCTGGCTACTACCGCAGGTTCATTCAGAACTTCTCACGAATAGCGAAGCCTCTTACAACACTAACCCAGAAAGGCGTGGCCTTTGACTGGGAAGAGAAACAAGAAAGAGCGTTCCAAACGCTCAAACGAGCCTTGTGCACCGCACCAATACTATCCCTTCCCGAAGGAATAGAAGACTTCGTAGTTTATTGCGATGCATCAAACCAAGGACTCGGATGTGTTCTGATGCAGCGAGGTAAGGTCATCGCCTACGCCTCAAGACAATTGAAGACACACGAGGTTAACTACACGACCCACGATCTTGAGCTAGGAGCAGTAGTGTTTGCTCTGAAGATCTGGAGACATTACTTGTATGGAACGAAGAGCACTATCTTTACCGACCACAAGAGTTTACAACACATTTTCGATCAGAAGGAGCTCAACATGAGACAACGACGATGGGTCGAGCTACTCAGTGATTACGAATGCGATATTCGTTATCATCCGGGTAAAGCCAACGTAGTAGCAGACGCCCTAAGTCGGAAGGAATATTCTGGTCGCAAAGTCAAGTCATTATCGATAACTATCCATTCACACCTGACTAAGCAAATTCAGGCGGCTCAACTTGAGGCCATGAAATCTGAAAATGTGTCAAGTGAATCCCTTAGAGGAATGGACAAGAATTTAGAAGCCAAGGGTGACGGAGCTTTATATTTCATGAACCGGATCTGGACACCGAAGCATGGTGGCTTCCGAGACTTGGTCATGACCGAGGCGCACAACACTCGGTATTCCGTCCACCCAGGTTCAGATAAGATGTATCTGGATCTTAAGAAGCTATACTGGTGGCCTAATATGAAAGCAGAGATTGCTACCTTCGTAAGTAAATGCCTTACTTGCGCAAAGGTTAAGGTCGAGTACCAGAAGCCCTCTGGTTTATTGCAGCAACCAGAGATCCCGGAATGGAAGTGGGAGCGGATCACTATGGATTTCATAACCAAGTTGCCCAAGACAACGGGTGGACTTGACACCATATGGGTCATCGTTGATAGATTGACCAAGTCTGCACACTTCCTGCCTATCAAAGAAACCGACAAGATGGAGAAGCTTACGAGAACATACATTAGGGAAATCGTACGGCTGCATGGTGTACCTATGTCCATTATCTCCGATAGAGATAGTAGGTTCACCTCAAGATTTTGGCAATCACTACAACATTCCCTAGGAACAAGGCTGGACATGAGCACAGCCTACCATCCTCAGACCGACGGACAGAGTGAGAGGACCATCCAAACTCTGGAAGATATGTTGCGAGCCTGCGTGATTGACTTTGGGAAGGCATGGGATACTCATTTACCCCTTGTCGAGTTTTCCTATAATAACAGTTATCACACGAGCATCAAGGCTGCTCCATTTGAAGCTCTCTACGGCCGTAAGTGCAGATCCCCTCTGTGCTGGGCTGAGGTGGGTGATACCCAACTAGCCAGGGGGCAAACTTCCGACAGTACTCTCACCGGTCCGGAGATCATTCGGGAAACAACAGAGAAAATCGTTCAGATCCGTGAACGATTGAAAGTCTCTAGAGACCGACAGAAGAGCTACGCTGATAAACGAAGGAAACCTTTGGAATTTCAGGTGGGAGACCGAGTCCTCCTCAAAGTCTCACCCTGGAAGGGCTTGATACGCTTCGGCAAGCGTGGGAAGCTTAATCCGAGGTACATAGGGCCTTTCGAGATTCTTGCAAGAGTCGGCCCCGTAGCTTACAAACTCGAACTACCAGACGCACTTCGTAACGTACATTCTACATTCCACGTATCTAACTTGAAAAAGTGTCTATCCGACGAGACTCTTGTAATCCCACTCGACGAGATCGAAATCAACGAGAGCCTCAACTTAGTGGAAGAACCTATAGAGATCATGGACCGTGAGGTCAAGCAGACAAAGCAAAGCCGTATCCCTATCGTGAAGGTTCGCTGGAATGCCAAGCGAGGACCGGAATTCACTTGGGAACGTGAGGATCAGATGAAACTGAAATACCCTCACCTTTTTGCTTAGTTATTCGTAATTTCTAACTTGCTTAAAATTCTAATTTCGGGACGAAATTCCTTCTAACGGGGGGATGATGTGACAACCCGATATTTCGAGTCAATGTAATGTAAAACCGATCAAATTTAGGTCAAAATGTAACCTTCCTAAAATCTTATTCGGATTAAATAAAGTAATAGGAATCATATCAAGGTTTGCGTACATAAAAAGAACGTCCAAATCTGACTCCGGATGAGGAAGTTATGAAATTTTGAAGAAATTCCTTAATCACGTCATTTTAATAAATAAATAATAAAAATAATTTCGGAATTAGCCAACGGAATCTAAACGAAAGTCGTAGATCATGGTCTCACCTTCGCGTGGATATAAAGAACGTCAAAAACGGAGTTCGTATGAGAGAGATATGAATTTTTGAAGTTTATTTAAAATAAATAAGAATTTAATTATAAATTCCCGGTAATATCCGAAGAGGAGTCATCGGATTGGACCGAAGTACGCCCTGCGTACCTTCGTACGCCCCGCGTACTGAGATCGAGGGTCTCGGATCGTCCACGTCGCACTATCCGAAGAGTTCTAACCCGTCCGACCCGTCCGAAGCTCCGACCCGTCCGACCCGCTGTCCCATCCGACCCGCCGTCCCATCCGACCCGCGTACCCAGCAACCCGTCCCATCCGAACCGAGGCAGTCGAGGCTTCGGTCATGCATGACGTACGCGTACGCGCTGCGTACGAGCGTACGCCCCGCGTTCGGAGGCGGTTCAGCCTTCCTATAAATAGGATGCGAGGCTTTCCGAAAATGTTGCTCATTTCTCTCCTCTCTCTCACAAATTTGTCTCGTTTTCCGTGCCCGTTATAACCCGAAGCTCTGGTCTTTTTGCTCAAGTCCCGAGGTTCGATTTTACTCCCGAGATTCCCGAGAATCCCGAGAAAAATCCGTTTTCCGAGACGAAACTCTGCCCGGTTTTCCATCTCGCTTTCTTCAATCAATCATGTGAGTTTCATACCCCTTAATCAACCTGTTAAATATTCTAAATGCTTTTATATGCTTTCAAAAGGGGGGAATACAAGTTAAATACTTATAGTTATTGTTTCAATCACATGTGATTGTACTAATCACATGTGATTAATAACTAGGGAAATCAGTGGTTTTATCACTATTCAAACTATCTATCAAACTGTTTTACTTCTAAATGTTTTCCAAACCCATTTACTTTTCGAATTTACACTACAACTGTGATTTAAGCAAATGTTCCTTATACTTAAACTGTTTTAATCAAATCTACACCTTCAAATGGTTTTATAGATTGACATCAAGTCAATCTTTCTTTAAAAATAATACTTATGTTTCAAATGCCTTATAAATACTTATTTATGCTTTTATATTACAAATTGCATGCCCATATATGTATAGACGTATAAATAATGTTTAAAGGACTTAGGAAGGCTATCCACCTTGTTTCCTTTTCCTCGATTTGGATGTGGTCTGATAGGATTTTGGGTGACCATCCGAAGGTCGTTTCCATATTAATTATATATCAAATATACATATATAGACATGAAAGTACTTCCATAATCATATGTACTAAACGCACTGTTAACAAGTTACCATCGGGGTAACACAGAATCATACTATTACAACTGCTAGATCAATGAGTCAGTTCATTCATGAGTCTATACTAGGAAGAGAATATATACAACTATACTACGAGAACATATACAACTATACTAGAACAAGAAACATTTCATCACACATGCAAGAATACGATAACAAATGTGATCCACTGTATCGGAGCATGCCTTAAATGTCATGGCCCGAGTTGTAGCCAGAATTCTCTTGGAGGGAGAGCGTTGAGTTTGCGTATAGATCTATACTGGATTGACTATCCTACACCTTGCTGCTAGCTACAGCCGGACCTGCAGGTCTGCGGGTGCCAAACGTCATTCCGTTATTACGACCGTTCTTTATGTCGTTGTTATCAGTCGATAGTATGGTGCAATTATCACATTATACCTTAATATAAATCCGGTTTAAGGTAGTAGTAATCAGTACAACAGTAGTTCTTATTATACAAAACTACAGTACTATAATGATTTACCCATTACATATTTTGGTGATAATCTCACTTAAGCATTAATGTACAAACTATATTTTATCAAATGATAGTTATACTTGGGTAATCACACACTTTTACAACAGACGAGTTTACAAAACAGTTAAGCCTTGGTAGAAGGTTACTATTATAGAAAATATAGGATTTTCTGAGAGATTCAAACTTTTGCAAATACTTTTAAGCATTTATTTACATTTTTACAAACTTATACATTGGGACAAGTTCAAACGTTTTTGACAATGAACATTGACACTAAAATACTTATGAACTCACCAGCTTAATGCTGATAAACTCTTTCAAAATAACTTGTATTCTCAGGTCATCAGTAGACAGGTACCGATGCCAGCTTTTGAGATGATGGAGCGTACTCAAGACTCATCATTTTGTTATTTTGATTTACGTTATATTTTTTTGGTGTCTAAAATTTTACAGAACACACATGTATTAAATTTATATATTTAATGCAATGGATGATGTTGTTTGCCTATTTACATTTACTGTGTTGTGATTACCTTACATGACGTCCTCCGCCCCAGAACGTTTCCGCCGTTCTTGGTTTTGGGGTGTGACACTCATGCTACCTACCAACCCAGTGAATGTTGCGGCTACACCCACACACTTGCATCACTCTTGCACTATTTGCTAACTTGGTGAATACTACAGCGACACCCGCAGTCTTACAACACTTTCCATACCGGTCGAACATGCACTCGACCTAACACACAACTGAACTTAATTTATGGCTAGAATCCCAACCTGATTCCCAAATTCTGCTATCAAGCACCGAGAAGACGTGATTCCCATGCTGGGGGGGTCTTACCGAACTCCCAATTCACACAACACTCTAACCAAATAGCCACTAGGGTTGTCATCCTTCCTGTAATGATGCGAAACATATCCCAGTTTCAAAGTTGATCCTGCTTCTGCATTCTGGGACGATTCTCCCCCACTTAGATTCAACTAATTCTTTAAAATAAATGAAAATTTGAGAATTCCTAATCCTTCTCACTTTCCAACGATCGATCTGATGACAGCCAGACCTTTCCAACTAGTACTCCTTTACTAGCCCACCCCAAATGATCACATGCTTCTAATAACTAGATGAACACTACCTAAATCCCAGGGAAACCAACAGTCCCTTATGCTCGAATGATCCCACACCCAAATCTCGAAGTCAAAAGATAGATGCTCCAACTAGTCTCCCGCTCTCAGGCTTTACAAATCATATCATTCAGGGTCTCGCACCCTGACTCACTCACCAGCTTGATCATCCACAGTTGAGTTGCAGTAGCTGACGCAACCTTTGCCCTAAACCGGGCTACAAACTAACCCCAAGACATAGTCTACAATCCCAAAACCGAAATAGGTCGCACCATCAATCCTTACCACCTAGTACAAGAGATCCTAGGCACCGGACCTCATCTTTACCCATGCCACATCGACCCAACTGCGCTCACCGATGCTGAAATACTGTCGTCAATCCTTGCGACTAACCGAACCGAGCTGGAACACAACCTGATCCTGGGGTCACAATCCTGCTCACTTCTTCGAGTTCGAAAGCTGAAAGGGTACAATCCTTGCCCTAGAAACGACATTCCAAACCTATCACTTAACCATTCTACTTCCAGCTGTATAACTCCAGTTGAACATAATCATTACTCCTTTCCGGAGTTCCTGTGACTCATATTCCGGCCTCGAGTAAACCCCTGAGCCTTACATCTAGAAACTCACGTGCTAGCCTCTTCCGCTCCACCTGTGGAAATAAACAAATAAAGATCATTGTCCTGATCCTAAAGAACTGCAATCCTCTGTTCATAAGAATATGTACCAGCAACAAGTCCCGGTACTAGAAAGCTCGACCAGCTCCTCCCCCTGTCGTCGTTACAGCTGCTAAAGCTGTTGCAGCAGCCGTGTCAGCAATGGCTGCATAGCGCTCGTCAGAATACTCAACCATGGCGGTCCTGATAAACCTAATCATTTCCGAAATCTGTCCCCGAACAATTTCAATCACCTCCTCCCGGATGATCTCCCTGACATGATCCTCTGACAATACTGGCCTATCCTGGCTGCCAGCTCCCGATCCTGACCCAAATCCAGTCTCAAAACGTCTCGTAACCATCATTACGATAATACACCAGAAAGATCTTGTATAGTCCATATAATAATCGGGAACAAACTCCCAACTAAACCCCATGGGTTATGACTTCCTTGCTACGCGTATGGGTCCTGTGCTTTCAGTAGTACGGGCCCATACTACCTTCCACACCTACCCATATTTGTCTCAAGTATCACCACAACACCCTAACAATGTACATAACATAGCGAGCGCTCAATCCTCACTCCTAAAGGAATGCTAAATATCTCATAACTGGCCTCCCGGTCTCACACAACCCACCCATCCATGAAACTTCCACCAACCTTGGAGCACTAGTGTATGCTAGCCATACATAACGCTGGACCCTATAGAATTTCGAATATCCAATCTTACCCTAAGCTCCAAATCAAACAAGAACAGAACATAAGGCCAAATGAAACATTCTCAGGCTATAAGATCTTAATTATGTACAGTCGTGATGCATACACTAAGCAACTACAATAATGATGTCAATTTCATATAAGGAAAAACTTTAGGCTATTAGGCATCATATAATCAGGCAATTCTATCATGCAATTCCTGAAGATCTCTAGCCTAATACTAGCATGCTGTTCTAACATATCACATAATCAAACACTGTATGGTATTTTGAGTCACATACTGGCTCCGGCTGATCGTACACCATGCATCCTCCTTTACTTATTTTATAAACCATTTAAAACCCTTTTAAAAATCTTTCCTTCATTTGAGACTGGATTCACAAGAATGTTCCTCCAATTCACTCAAACCAAGGCTCTGATACCAACTTGTAACACCCATAAAATTCAAGCCAATTTAAAACTTTTTCAAACATTTAAAATCATTAAGTTATTACAGTTTACTTTTAAAAAATTTAAACATCATAGTATCCCCAGAATCAATCATGAAAATGTAAGGAGGTGCACGATCACGCCTTCGCCTTCCCGTAATCATCAAAATACCTGAAACAATAATCGATAAATGTAAGCTCGAAGGCTTAGTGAGTTACCCCCAAAATACCAACCCATACCAACCAAAACAAATACCGTATCAATTCAAATACAGAACAACATGCATAATGAGCCTTAAGCATGACTGGACCGCCTCCTACGAGCCTACAACCTATCTGGACCGCTTCGAGCCTTTAACATGACTTGGCCGCCTCCTACATGCCTACAGCCTATCCGGACCGCTCGCCGGGCCTTCAACATGACTGGACCGCCTCCTTCGGGCCTACAGCCTATCCGGACCGCCCCGGGTATGTTGGCCTCAACCGCACAAAGCAGGACACTGCCTCAACCCAACCTCCAAACAAATAATCATGTGCACATGGATAACATACAAACAATATTATGCATATAACAGTGAAACCAATCTAACAGATCTCTAACATTAGCAACATCCTGTAAATAGGATACCGACCTAACAGGTCACTAACATAGCATCATCCTATATACTAGGAATACCGACCTAACCAGATCACTGAGCATAGCATATCACCATCCTAACTACCAGGATGTAAATCAGTAAGCATATCATTTAATAATCCGAATACAATACATAAGGGCCGGCCTTGGTGCCTTAGACCCTGTTGATATATTGAGGATAACTCACCTGACACTGCTGAAGTCCCGCCGATAAAACTCCAGTTGTTGGTTGACAGGTTACCGAACTGTCAACATCAAACAACACCAATTAATAATTGGGTTCCAAGCCTAAAGTCCAACTCACACACTAAAGGCTCAATGGTCAAGTAATGGGCCAAAGCCCAACATATGGCCCAATTTTCCAAATTGGGCCCATACCCTCATATGGGCCTTACCCTAAGCCCATCAACATATTCTAGTGCATATGAATATTCTTGGATGGCCATTTAATAATCCAATTACCAAAGCCCAAAGGGAAGGCCCAACACAAAACCCAAACGAAATTAGGGTTTCACATAAAATGACATTTAGGGTTAAGTGTTCCTACTTAACTCATTATGGACTTAATCTACCAAGGAGTTAATCCATTAAGTCCAATATTGCTTTTAGATTAATTTTGCCAATGATTATTATTTAATATTTCAAGTTATTAAATAATCTCGTGTGTGTCCCAATTAATTCTCAAAATTAGGGTTTTATGCCATTAGGGTTTTCAAAACCCTAATTAAGGTTTCCTACCCAATCTTGGCCCATTAATCAATTGGTTGGGCTTTTAGGTCACTTTGGGCCTTATTGGGCCCATTAAGATTTTATTAGGTCAATTAGGGCTTTATTGGGCCCCATTAAACCCACTAGAGTTTCATTAAGCCCATTAGGGTTTCAAGCATCCCAACGAATCAATACCACAATGCAAAGCACACCGCCACCCGACACTGCGGCCGGTGGCGGCAGCCACCACCTCACGGTGGTGGTTATAGATTTTCTATTATTATTCCAATTACAAATTACAATGATACACACACTTGTCCAAAATAAACATCTAATAATTACACACACCACCACTTAGATGCGGCAGGCAGTTGTAGAGGGTCGCAGCCACCACCTCACAGTGGTGGTAGTGGCCTCCTAGCGCTGCGGGCAAGATAATTATGCACACACGACGCCCCCATGACACATACACACACACACACACACACACTTCTGATGCAAGATAGGCCAAGCCACCCACCTGGTGGCGCGTGACGATGGCAGTAACAACCCTAATAGCCACAACCGTGACTAATGGCGGCAGCTAACGGTTGACAGCGGCAGTTATGCATCGGCAACAGCGACATTGAGAACCATAGCAACAAATTCGACTTGTAATTCTCACGACCCCAGCACCGATTCAGCCTCATATCTAATTGTCTCTGGCGGCGGCTCATAGATTCAGTCTCAACGTGAGACTCTTCGTCGATGACGGATGAAGAAGGAGAAGAGGAGGCAACGACAGCAAGCTTCGTGGTCAATTGCACCGGCGGTCACGGCCATGAATCGGCGACACTGGGTGGTACGACAAACGATCAGTTGGAGGAAGGAGGGATTAAGCTACCCCCGACAGCAACAACGACAACCACTCCCATTCTGGACTTCATCAGCGGCATGGGTCGTAGCAGACGAAGGTTGATATGGCTTGGCGGCTTCCGACCTCAGCAATGGAGGTGGCGCCGGACGAAGGTTGGAAGGTGAGGGTGGCAGATGGAGAGTGGGAGATGGTATTAGGGTTAGTGTATGGCTACATTCAAATGAAGGGACGAGGGAAGATAGCAGCTTAAGTCCCGATCGCATATGGAAGTTGACGCATTTTACAAGTTTGGCCCCTGACTTCACAAATTAGTTCAAATAAGATCCAATATTTACACTCCAGCCCCAGCTCCACAAAATTCCTTTCAAACTCGATCCCTAAGTTACCCAACAGCCCCTTATCCTCCAAAATATTTTCAAATGGAGTCCCAGAAATTAACATTAAGTCCCTGCCTTCCTAATTACTTACAAAAGCAATCCAAAACGTACACTTTAACCCCTAGAAATCAAGGTTATATCATTTGGCTCCCCGAAACCAACACCCCATTAATTATTATTTGGTTTTGGGCTATAATAATATAAAATAATAATAATAATTATTTCTCGGGGTTCCAAATTTATTATTTAATTATTCTATTTTAAATGGGATGTTACAATTTATGGATTAAAGAATTATTTACTATTAAACAACTAATCAAATAATTTAAATTTAATCATAATCCATAACCCTATCTAATTTTTGAAAATTAGGGTATGGGTTATGTAATTTTAATTATTCCATATTAAGTTTTTTAAAACATTAATTAAGGAAACTAGATAAACCTTATCTTACCCTAGCAATTTCAAATTTTAAGGGGAGGAGGCTAGGGTTTCAAGAACCCTAGCTATTTTCGAAATTTCATCACTTAGGGTTTAATTTCTATAAACCCTAATTTTGATCTGTTCAACATTATGCATAATCAATTGAAAATTATGGCTCTGATACCACTGATAGGTTTTATAGTTTATAACTAAACATGTGGCTGAAATATCTTAACCCTTAAGTTCACATGCAACCTATTTATATTTAAGTTTTTTCTATTAAAATAAATAAACAATAAACAATTGAACATCAAGAACCCAAAGGAATCCCTACAATAATCTAAAATTACACGGGATCAAGGTTTACACACCTTTTGATTATGATAGTAAATAATCAAAGTAATTCCTTTCATCAAATCTCTTGGAAAGTTAGCATGAGAAGTCAAATGCCACTAATGGTTTGCACCCAAACCCTAACAATAGAAGACTTGAGATGAGAGAGGAGATGGGATGAGAGTTTTGGCTATCCTTCTAAGAATTAGATTCGCTAAAAATTATAGGCTATCCTTCTAACAACTAGAGTCGCTAAAAATTATAGGCTAAGGGTCCTATTTATAGATGATTGGAAAACCCTAGATAACCTAACTTAAAATAAAATAATATTATTTCAAATCTTGAATTTATCTAGTTTCCTTATTATCCATATGGAATAATCTAGAAACCTTATGGATTAAACTAAATTTTGGCCAACCCTAGGAACCTTCTAGAGTCCTTCTCTTGTTTAACTATTGAACAATTATAGATTTTGGTCCTTGCACTTTTAATTAATCAAATTAATTCCAATTAATTTATGATTAATGATTAATTAAATAATACTATTTCTAATTAATATGTTAATCTCATTATATATAAGTAAATTAGTTATTGCTATGTAATAATCATATAATAAACCAATAAATCAAGCTTTCTGTCCAAAAGTCATAAGTCATTTTGTCAATTACTAGTTTTGAAGGCAATCCAAAAAGGACTTTGTTTTTAAATCATATATATATATATATATATATATATATATATATATATATATATATATATATATATATATATATATATATATATATATCAATTTAGTCATTAGCTTAGACACATAATCCAAGACAATCTACCAATGCTCCATGACAATCTTATCACTATTTACTTCAAGAGTATGACTGATTGTGGAAATTTGAATAAATTAATATTATGTAAATAGTTCTAAACATACAAAAGCGAACAAAAAATATATTAATTTAAATTGTAGCAAAAGCTTATTATTAAGTCTCCATAAAACAATCACCAAATCATATACAATACAATTTGTTATTATTTCCTAAATATCAAACGACTAACTAAGTAATCACACCAATTTACTAGCAAATCTAATCCCTATCAATCTAGTATGAGCATTATGCTTGATCTATGACAATTGTTTGGTGAGCGGATCAGCTGGATTATCCTTAGATGCTACCCAACTTAGTATGACGTCTCTCTCTTCTGTGAGCTCTCTAATATAGTGGAACTTTCTAACTATATTTCTTGAGCACTTATGATCTCAAGATTCTTTAGTCAAAGCGATTGCACCCTCGTTGATGTAGAAGATATCAATTGAGTCATATATAATAGGAATAACACCCAAATCGTCGATGAACTTCTTTAACCATGTTGCCCCTTCTACAACTTCACTAGTTACAATATACTTTGACTCCGTCATCGGATCTACTACGGCCTCGTACTTTAAACTTCTCCACGTACTACACCTTTATTGATTAGGAATACAAAACCCGATTAATATTGATGATCATCTCTATCAGTTTGGAAACTTGCATCCACATAATCCCTTATGTAAAATTCTTCTTTACCACCATAGACGAAGAAAATATCTTTAGTCCTCCTAAGATACTGTTAGAATGTTCTTGACCACAGTCTAATGACTTTCGCCAAAATTCTCTTGAAAACGACTCGTCATGCTCAAGGTACATGAAAAGCCAAGCCTAGTACATATCATGGCGTACATGATCGATCCGATAAGATAAGCCTAAGGGAGTCGACACATTTTATCCATTTCTTCACTAGTACTGGAATATTGATTCTTACTCAATAGAGTGTCATGTTGCATAGGTACAAATCCTTTCTTAGATTCTTCCATCTTGAATTTGTTCAAGATTTTATATAAAGATGAACTTTGGCTAAGTGAAATTAATTTGCTATATCTATATTTGTAGATCTAAATACCATGTATGTATGCGGTATCTCTGATGAATCGTTAATCAAGTAATGCAAATCAAATCAGAGTGAAAACGAAATTAAAGAATACGAGATGTAAATATGATCTTGTTTCGGCTCTATTATACTTTCACAGTTTTACAGAGAGTACAAAGATAAGTTCTGTACAGACTTCTTATCTATCTCTAAGTAAAGTTCCTATTTATAGGGAACATGAAAGTATACAAGAAATACCAAGACATTACATTTAAGCTTCGAACATATAGTAAATACATTACAAGTACACGAAGGGTATGGTCTTCGACTCATTACAAAATGTCTTCGACCCTAACAATCTATCCCATTGAAATGAAGTCGAATTTTCAGGTTGTGAGAATCTGGATAGCATACATCATCACCATTCGAACTTCTGTGTACCAATTTATAATCTTCTTCAGCTCCTTCTTATCTCATTCGTTGTTTTTCTTGCAATTATTCATACGAACAATGAAGTTCGTATATTGAGACATTGTATATCTTTCAATTTCAGCAACTTGGAACAAAAATATCTTCGACTTTCCAGCTTTATCTTTACCTGCAAATACCAAACCAAAAGGCTATAAACATATTTCCCCATCAACATATTTCTTCAATTCTTGTTGAGTCGTGGATGGTTCCATGGGTACTTTGACTTCAAGCCCTTTCACTATTGCTAGCCCCACATCAGTAAGTGCTAAACACTCATAATAATTCTCCAAGAAAATCTTGATGTGAGCCACTCCCAATCGAAAAACATCAGGATCTGTTTCTCAAACGTATGAAGAATTTTTATCTTTTAGGAGAAGAACCATTTGTATAATGTCATACAGATTCATGAGAGGAAAATCTGCGACCGTGAAATCACAAGTCTGACCATTCGCTCTTGCAAAAATGTATCTCACATTCTGCATCATGTCTTCAAATAAAACGTCCATCTTGATGCTTATAACCTTCTTAATTTTTATTAGTGACCAAACTTCTTCATGAGACTTCATAAGAACTGCATGAAAACGAAGCTTCATGTAGTTGTAGTTATATTCACTTTTGAATTTATCAAAGATTTTGAATTGAGGCATGAGGAACATCATCTCATTAATTGGAAAATCCAGTTGGCTCATGTCTACATTCAAAACCATGTAACTCTGTTTTGGTTTCTTCTTAAATGCATACATGTAGTTGTAAGCCACCTTCGCTTCTATCATTTCATAGTTATAAAGTTTGGCAGGACCTCCATTGTTGAAACCTGGAGGATCACTTGCCCTTTGCCTCATTATGCTCTGAACTGCCCTTAGCTTTTCCATCTCTACTTCGACTTCTGCTTTCTACTCTTCTTTTGATTTTTCAACAACAATTGTCTTGCCTTTGTCTGTTGATTTATCTGTAGAATCCTTTGTTTTCGAAGCTTCACCTTGACCGATAGATGATCCAATAACAATCCCCTTCGTAATCGACTTTGTGATTAGCATGGATGTTACAGCAGTTGAAGTAACTGGTCCAACACTCGAAATTGTAGGCTTAGTCGATGGAGTTTTCGAAGGATAAACTTTACCCACAACCTTAGCTTCTCCACACGAAGCATCACCTCCAGCCTTAGAATGAGATCCTTCTCCAACCCTCTTTTCTCCCCCTTACACCCCTGTTCGAATAGGTGGAGCACCGGTTGGCAGAAGATTCGAAATAGTTGACAGATGAGCTAGTTGTTTATGAATAATGGCTTCGAACTGTGTAAACTTTTGTGAGAGGAACTTAGGATTAATTATCGAAGATGTAGAAGGCTTTAGCACCAACTCCTTTAGATATTTGAGCATCGAAATAACCTTGCCAAACTGTTGATTGTCAGTTGTAGAAAGTTGAGTAATTTGAGGACTCCAACTTTCCTACAACGCAACATACTTCGTGACAGCATCACAAATGATATCAACTTTCTTATGCAGAGTGGCATAATCATTCTGAACAACTGTAATTTCATGAACCATGCCTTCAAGAAGCTCTTGAAGCTTCAAATTTACATCTTCTCTCACCTTCTTCACATCCATGACGAACAAAAGTATGTCTTTCTTTTTGAACATTTGTTAGCTCTTTAACAACTCCCACGTATTTTGAATTGAAAGAATTTATTCTCAACTTTGTTGTCTGATCAGCATGATCTACGTTCTCAAGGATTCTTAACTCTAAGTCTTTAATCATACCAGACATCCTGCTCACCATTCGTGTCTCACAATCCTTCATCAGTCCATCAATTTCACAACTGGACACTGAACTTCCTCCACCCATGTCTGCTTGAGACTAAATAATTGAATTCAGCTTTTTATTCAGTATTTTGACTTGTTTCATAGACATGAGCATATGGTCAGGGAAATCCTCCTCTTCTTCATCAAAAACCATATCTTCAAAAGTACCACCAAAACAACCTTCTTCATTATCAGTTTCATCATTCGGTTTGGGTGGATCAGTGGATTGAGATGAAAAAATGGATGTAAAGGGTTGATCGATGATGTTTTGAAAGGTTGGTGAATCAGTGGTTGAAGTAGTAGGAATGATAAATGGAGGTAAAGAAACAAAGGTACTTGAAATGGGTTCAACAGAATCAATAACTGAAGTACCTTGTCGAGGTTGAGTAGTGTCCTTTGATAGATCTCCTTCACCCATGGTGACATTTACACCCGTATCAGATACGTTTGCAGTGATGTCTGAAGTTCGTACCTCCTCATGAGATGATTTGGTAGATGAAACTTCGAGGGGTATGACAACAGTCTTCTCAGGAGAAGTAGGGTCTATAATAGTTTCGGGTTCGGGTGTTTCTGGCACTGCTTCTTCTTCGGATGATTCCGTTGGAATTACTAGCCGCCACTTCTTTGTCTTCTTCTTCTTCTTCTTCTTCTTCAAAATCTTCTTAGCCATATGCTCAGCCCTTCGTTTCTTTGAGTGAGGAGAAACTGGAGCTGGCACTTCGGGCATAATTACCCCTTGATGAGTAATATGAGGCTTGCAAACCACATTCGAAGTAGGAGACCCACCATACTTCAACTTTAATCTTTGAAAAACTCCAGTCTTCGAAGGAATTGTAACTGAAGTTGGTTTTGTAACAACAGGTTCAACAGATTGTATTACAGCTTTCGAAACTAACTCATCGGCCTTCGCTTTTGGAGACTTTGATGTCTTCATTTCTTTAACTATTGGCTCAGGAATGATGATCTCACTCTTCTTTGTAATCCTAGACTTTTTCGAAGGACCCACACCTGCTTTCGGTAACAACTTCCCTGTTTCAACATTGGGATCAATTGTTGTCATGTATGCAATAAGTACATCATTTGTTGGATCGACTTTCTTCAACATGGCATCTGGGATTCATGCAACATGTGAAAAGACTTCTTTATCATCAGTCACTTCTTTTGGAAAATTATACTTCATAAAATCTGTTTTTTCCTCATCAGCATCCACCAGAATTGCCTCTTTATCATAAAAATATCTAAGCATTAGACTCCAATATCTTGCACATGAAATACCTTGCACAAAATTCGTATGATCTACACTCTTTAGAAATTCCTTCCATAACTGTGTAGAATAATCCACCGGTATATTATAATAGATACCTGCAACCATTACATAGATTTCCATCCGTCCTTTATCAAGCCCAATTGTTCGACCGGTTAAGCATCTTAAAAAGATTCCAAACAAGAAATTTCAGATCGTCGGAAGACTCGATTTTTTAAAATCACTAATCTTTGTGAGTGGGGTTTGATGACCCGTCTCATTGAACATGTAATTCACTTGATCAGTCAAAAGAGTAGTAAACGGTTGAGAGTTTTAAATATCCAAAATTTGACAAAACAACTTCTTTGTCAATCTTATCTTCTTCTCATTCACTAAGTTGAATGTGATGAAATATAGGGCTTTAGAATATGTGGCAGTAGAACCTGCTTGTGAAAGCCAGGATAGAGGTACTGTAAAAGAATTGAACATAGATGTCAAAAAGAACACAGCTCTTCAAAGCAACCACCAAGATCTGTAATCCTTCAGGGTAAAGAGATTCATCTGCTTCTACTTGATAGTTTGTCCCCTGAATCTTCATTATCGATTGCGAAGTAACATCTTCATTGGTTTTAGATGGTGCATCAACATCAGTTTGATCAACCATGACAAGAGTTGTGAAATCGTATGAAGAACAATTGGATTTTTTTCAGAGAGAATTTGGGAATTTTTCTTCTGAAATCGTAAACTGGTAACAAACCCATGAATTCCTTTCTATATGTTACCCTGATGTTTGAATTTGAAGCGGGATGTGCATTTAATGAAATTCGACGTGGCACCTTGAAAATCGCACCACCATGCCGATAAAGTGGCTCCGCATGAAAAAGTAACTATCACTTCTCCTTGAAAACCGGAAACATCACTTCTCACAGTCTGTTTATTTCCCCCAATGTAATATGAACCGTCAGCAACCTTCGGATGGAGATTAGGCTCTTTCACTTTCGGGATTTAAAGCAAATTCATATGACAGACTTTCGAAATCATCAGCCTAAGTTGGTATTACTCAGATGCTCAAGGATTTTGTGAGTGTAGTGTACCAAAGAGAAAGATAAGAAGCAAATAAAGAAAAACTTTGGATTTGTGATGTCAAAATTCTTTCGACACGAAAGCAATGAAACCTCGGGCAAAGGTTACTTCGTTAATTATCAAGAGAGATAATCAACTGCTTGTGTGTTTTCCCGTGAATTACAATCAAAAACTTATTGAGAAGTTTCGAAGGGCTTCTTTTCAAGGCTTTGTGGGTAGGTAAACGACTTTGTTACATATCATCCAGGACATAAGGTGAGAAATTATAACAGAAAGCACTTGTTTGACCGGTGTAGTCAATGAAAAGTATGCTTTGAATTAAATTTGAAAGTGACTTAGAAATCAAATGAAACTCACACGGAAATCATATTCGCAAAAAAAAAATTGTGTGCTGGATCCTGTTGGGTAACAAATATCGTGGGTTTCGATAATTTGATCAAGATTACTCATGCGAAATGAATATGATTTGGAGTTTCGAATCTAGGTATAGAAATAAAAGTTCGTTAAAAACTGGAACTAAGTTCCCTGTCAATTCCTTAAAATCTATAGAATTGGGTTTTAATTTCATCACGGTCTCATGATGTCAGATCATTAACACATATTTTTGATATGTCTAAGTCTCCATGGGTTTGATCAAAGACCTCTTAGACATATGTCTTTGTGTGTGATCGTTAAAGAATATTTAGATGAAAAAGATTGGTTTAAGAATTCGTGTGTACCTCTGTTATTATGGACAAAACAGTAAACTCTTTACTCATGTGAGAAGAGTCAGGTAGCTCATGTGACTAATGTGAATATAAGCCTAACTTGGGAAGAAATTTTGGTATGAAATATTTCATTAAGGCTTTCAGTAAACACACATAGAGTCATTCGAGGCTTTGGTCAACATGCTGAAACATGCTTCTAGGGACACCTTAACTAGTTCAAGAGTTTTGAAGGATTTACCTGTCCCTAGAACTACAAGCCTTAATCATAGAAAATCATCTTTTTTACCTGAAACAAAATGCGAAAAAAATACAATACAAAACAAAATATTTTTCTGATTTTTGATTTTCCGAAAATAAAAGATGAAACAAATAAAAAAAATCTTTTTGTTGCTTTTGTGTTTCTCGAAAAGAAATGAAAAAACAGACGAAAAATCTTTTTGTTGTTTTTGAGTTTTTCGAAAATAAAAACTACTTAACAAAATATTTGAAATGTATCGAACTCACAAATTTTCCAGTTCCAATTTTCGAAGACGAAGGGTAACGAAGCGTTGACTATGAATAATAACCATTGAATTTGACAGTTGTTCCCCATTATCACTAATCTTTCGAAATAGAACCCCCTTCGACCATTCCAAGTCCACCTAAAATTCTCACAAACGATTTTTCGTCTAACGGTTTTGTGAAAATATCAGCCAACTGATCAGTGTTTTTCACGAAATGCACTTCAATATTACCATCTGCTACATGATCTTTTATGAAATGATAATGAAGAGCAATATGCTTAGTCTTCGAATGTTGCACGAGATTATGACAAATACGAATTGCACTTTGTGAATCACAATATAAAGGAATTATCTTCATGTTTATTGCATAATCACACAATTGTCTTTGAATCTAAATTATTTGTGAAGTGCAAGCAGCAGCTGCAACATATTCTGCTTCAGCAGTCGAAATTGAAACACATGTTTGCCTTTTCGATTGCCATCTCACCAATTTTCCATCAAGTAATTGACATCCTCCACTCGTTCTTTTGCGATCAAGATTGAAACTTCCCAAGTCGGCATTTGAGAAAGCTTGAATAAAGAAACCAGTTTTTGAAGGATACCACAATCCTAACGAAATTGAGCCTTTGAGATAACAAAAAATATTCTTGACTGCAGTAAGATGTGGTTCTCGAGGATTTGACTGGTACCTAGCACAATTACACACAGAGAACATGATATCAGGTCTACTTGCAGTGAGATAAAGTAATGAACCTATCATGCTTCGATAAAGAGTTTAGTCAACTGCTAGTTTGTCTAACGAAGGTGTTAGCCTTGTTCGTATACTTTTCTTGGTTGATAAAAATTCATTCTCTGCTTTGACGAATATTTAGACCAAGAAAATTATAAATTTTTCCCATCATGCTTATTTCAAATTTGCTTTTCTTCAGATTTTCAAACTCATTAGATAAAGCAGGGTCAGTAGAGCCAAAAATAATATCATCGACATAAATTTGAACAAGAATAAGATGATTCCCAACTTTCTTTCGAAATAATGTGGGGTCAACTGATCCTTGTTTAAATTCCGATTGTTTTAAGAAATAGGTAAGAGTTGCATACCAGGCTCTTGGTTCTTGTTTTAACCCATAAACTGCCTTATCTAAAATATAACAATAATCAGGATGATCTTTATTGACAAAACCTAGGGGTTATTCCACATATACTGTTTCTTCGAGTTCTCCATTCAAAAGTGCACACTTCACATCCATTTGATATACATCGAAATCTTTGTGAGCTGCATAAGCAAGAAATATACGAACAGCCTCGAGTCTTGCGACAGGGCAAAAGTTTTTTCATAATCTATTCCATCTTGTTGTGAGTAACCTTTTACAACAAGTCTGGATTTGTTTCGAATAATTTTTCCATCTTTTTCGGTTTTATTTTTGAAAATCCATTTTAACTCGACAATCGAAATATTTTCAGGTTTAGGAATTAATCTCCAAACCTTATTTCGTTCAAACTCAGTCAATTCAGATTGCATTGCAACAACCCAATCTGAGTGTTACCATTGCATCCTTAATTGTCTTTGGTTCAATTATTAAAATAAAAACATTTAACACGCAAAATTCTTGATGAGTATTTAATACCTCATTCTTTGCACGAAGTTGAGCTCTCGTTAAAACTCCATCTTGTGGATTCCCAATTACTTGTTCTTTCGGATTTTGTCCATTTTTCGAGTGGTGGATATGCTGGATCAAAATCTAAATGTGCATCTTCGTATAAATCATCATTTTCTGATCCTGTAACAGAAAGATTATCATTAATTTCGTGAAATTCAACATTTAAATCAAGACTTATTGTATCACTGTGATTTTGATTATGTTGCTCCCCCTCAACATCTTCATTCATTCTCCCATTGTCCCCCTCGAAAGAATGTCCCCCCTCAATTTGAGTATTCGTTTCCAAGTGCTCCCTCTCCACTGGATTATTTAGCATACTTTGGCCAATTATTGGAGAATTCGATGTTGAAAAAATGTCATCAGGATTTTGGGTAAGATCCGATCCCTCAATGTTCATCGAAGCGTCTGATTGATTATTATCATTCGCACGAACTTCAGCATCTATTGCCTTGTCAGGAACACCAAAAATTAAATCATAATCAAAACCAGATGAATTTATAATTTCGGTTTAATCACTTGATTCATTAATAATTGGCTTTTGTTCGAAGAGTGTGTCAACATGTTTAACATAATAGTGATCAAAAGTAAGATTGAATGTTTCTTCGAATTTTCTTGTTCGTTTATTCAACACTCTATATGCAACCGAATTATGCGAATATCCCAAAAATATCCCTTCGTCAGCCTTAGCTTGAAACTTCGAAAGATTATCCTTGAGATTCATGATAAAGCACCTACAGCCAAATACATGATAAAATTTAACATTTGGGTTTCGATTATTGATTATTTCATATGGAGTGATATTGAAACGTCGATGAATAAAAGAACGATTCTGAGTAAAACACGCTGTAGATACTGCTTCAGCCAAAAAATATTGAGGAAGATTCGCATATGTCAACATAGTTCTTGCTGCTTCGCAAAGTGACCTATTCCTTCGTTCAATGACACCATTTTATTGAGGTGTATATGGTGACGAAAAATTATGTGAAATCCCTTTTTCAATTAAGAATGAATCTAGCACTTTGTTCTTAAACTCAGACTCATTATCACTTTTGATCATTCGAACACACTTCTTCAGACTTTTCTCAAATTGCTTGATAAATTCGATCATCGTCTGAGCGACTTCAGATTTTATCCTGAGAAAATACACCCACGATAATCGTGAAAAATCATCAAGAATAACCAAAATGAACCGTTTCTTTTTGAGAGTTTCAACAGTTGATGGTCCACAAAGGTCAATATGAACAAGTTCCAACGATTCTACGATTTCCGAATCTATCACAACTGGATGTCCTTTTTGATGTTGTTTCCCTTGTTCGCAAGCTACACATAAAATATCATTATCAAATTTTAATACTGGTAAGCCTTGAACAAGATCTTCAGTTACCAACTTATTTAAATTTCGAAAATTTAAATGAGATAACCGACGATGCCATAACCAGCAAACATCAGATTTAGCTTTCGAAAGTAAACAAATCGAAGGTTTCCCAACTATTGGTTTGATATCAAGAGTAAACATATCACCATGTCATTTTGATTTGAGCAACACTTCATTTGTTTCAATCTTCGAAAAAATATTTCCTTCTTCATTAAACACAACTTGATTGCCAGTGCCCACAACTAGTTGCGAAACACTTATCAAATTATGTTTAAGGCCTTCGACATATGCAACTCGATTCACAGTGAATTGACCATTCGTTACTTTTCTGTAGCCTTTGACTTAACATTTATGATTGTTGCCAAACTTAACAACTCCAACATTATCCAGACTTCGATAATCTCGCAAATTCTCCTTTAGTCCAGTCATGTGACGTGAGCAACCACTATCGATATACCATTTCTCATCATATTGCTCGTCACATAGTACCGGCGATCATTGAAAGAATTTAGGTACCCAAGGTTGTTTGGGTCCTCGGAAATTAGTTTTAAGAACAGAATGAAATGTACTGCTCTTAACCCAATCACAAATTTTTGTTTTGAAACTGTCGATTAAGTCCACATCACTAGGTAAAGGATTCGAAACATAAGTTTTCGATAGTATGATATTGTTACTGACATCATCCTTCGTCCTCTTAAATTGTGATTCGGCATTCGTTGCTTTCACAACTGCTCTCCACTTCTTTATTGAGACATTCGAATCATTTAACGATGAGCTTCCAGTGGACGATGTATTCACATACTTCTCATAAGTATCTTTGATTTGTTGTTGAGAGTAATTCCTTGACTGATACATGCGACCTTTTCCTTCAAGCCAATGATCAATGTTTTTCGCTTGTGAGAACCCTTTTGTGTACAGAACTTTTGAAGGGTGTTGCACCGAAGGATTTGGAAAATTCGGCTTCTGTGGAACAAAATCAAGATTTGAATTAGAACAAAATTTATGTGTATTACTTCCATCAAATTTGTTTGTAATAGTTGTTTTCGGAATATATCTTTGTTGAAAATTTTTCTTTTGATTTGAAAAACGATTTTCAACATTTTGATTTTGAAATTTCTTTGAAAAATGATGAGCCTTTGTCGAAAATGATGTTTTCGGATCTTTTAATACTTTGTGTTGAGTGAAATTTTTCCTTTTGTCTAAATTAGATGAATGAGTTTTTGGCATTTTAGAAGTTTTTATTTTGAATTCATTTTGTGTTTTTCGTGACTCAATGGTTTGCCAAAAAATCTTCTTTCTTGCTTTTCTTTTTGAAATTTTATATCTTTTGAAAAATTGTCAATTTGTTCTATGAATTCTTTTGAATTTAATTTGACAAAATTTTCATTTTCCTCAAACTTTTGTTTTAAAACCTCATTCACAACTTTAGATTTTTCAACCCATTTTCGTTGAGGTTTTTGTCTTTGGAAAACATACGAGTTCTTTGTTACATTATTTTCGATAGTGCTTTGCTTGGAAAAGAATCCTTCATCAATCGTGTTCTTGTTGTCTTCTTCAATCAATTTCTTGAACTCAGGTTTGACATTCTCAACATTCCCAGTAGTAACAAATGCTTGATTTGGAAATATCACATCATCAGTGCACTTAAAATTCGGATAACCCACAGTGTTGGTTTCCAAATAACGAGCACCTCTTTCAGACAACACTTTTTCGAATTTTTCAGTGTCTCCATACACTTGATCAACAACTTTTCATGGAATTTCATTTTCTTTTGATCTTTTGTGAAGGACAAATTCCTTTTGAGTTTCTTCATCATTTTCATCATCACTGTCATCTGTTTGACTATCTCGTACAACAACTGAATTAGGATAAAAAACTTTTGAAGTTGAAGATTTGTCAGTATCAATCTCAACTTTCGAATCTTTAACAATTTCTTTTCCTTTAGATTTGATGTGACATTAATGACAGATAACTGTGAACAGTCAACAACCTCAAACTTACTAATTTCACTAATATTATCAGAATTATCTTCAATATCAGCAAAATTAGTTTGAAAATCAGATGTCGAATTCTCAGTCTTTTTCAAAATTTTAAATTATTCAGATTTGGTCATGGTTTCATTAGCAATATCAACTAATTCATTTGAATCAAGACATTCATCTATTTTTACGATGTCATATGCATATCTATCGTCTGGAATTTTGTCAAATTCAATAATTGTTTTCTCATAATCATACGAAATGTTATCAACCTTCTCTCTATCAAAAGATAGAAAAGGTAATAACTTTCTATGTTGTTCTTTGCTAATGTCAATAGAATGATGTAAATCTTTAAGTTTTCCATAGAGTCTTTTTGCAGAATTACAGTAGATATTTCTTTGTGCTAATAAGAGTTTTACATTGCTCGAAAGAGAGTCTCTATCACACATGATGTTTGTGATTTGCAATTCTAAAAATTCTATCATAGTTATTTTCAAATCAAGCTTCTTTCGTGTCTCTAACAATTGTAACCTCAGTTTCTTAGCTTCGTTACTAGCAGACACAACAATTGAATCGAAATAAGCAACGGTGTCATCAAAAGAAACAATTTCAGAGTTATATGCATTTAAAGGAATATTGAATGATTCGAGAATAGAACGTACCTTCGTAGTCATTGGAGACTTGTCAAATGATTTGGATACGAAGCATCTTCCTGTGACCTCTTCGTCAGAATCATCTTCGAACTTTGTGTAAAGAGCACCATGCGTTGGATTACACATTTCATCATCATCTGATCAAGAAGACCAAATCTGATAGGTACCATCTTCTTCCTGTTCGCCTTTTGCCACTAAAGAGATACCTTTCGCCTTCGCTCTTACTTCTTCCAGTCTCTCCATGTGGTACGCCTCATCCTTCACCTTATTCTTCTTCTCCTCTTTCTTACGAAGCATACACTCATTCGCAAGATGATTGGCACCGTTGCAATAGTGACAATCTATTCCATAATCTCCTTTCAATTTCTTCTCTCTCTATTCCTCAATAACTTTCACCTCTTACTTTTTTATCTTCTTCTTCTCCTCTCCACCAGCCTTGTTCAGAAAATTTCCTCTTCCTTCACACTGCCTCAACTTCGGATTAAACGGTTTATTAAAAATTTTTTTGACTTTTTTGTTTGAGTAGAAAGCAATTGCTTCATCATCCTAATTCATTAAAAGTCCTTCTTCAGCATCCGAATCACCTCTATCAAAATTTTCTTTTTTCGTAACTTTCGAGACAAGTTCCAAAGGACCACCTATAGTAAGCTTCGACTCCTCAGCCATCTCATTGACCTCAATTTTGTGAGTTTTGAGTTGATTATACAAATCATTCAATGAAGATGTATCGAAACTTTGTTAATTTTTAACCATCATACTCACGCTTCTCCACTCTTTTTGGAGTCCCATCACAAACGTAAGATTGAATTCCATTGCAGAACGAGTGATACCATCTCGATTGCATCGATATATCCACTCGTTGAAGTGATCATAGTAGACCTCGATTGTCTCATTCTCCTTCTATCGAAATTCCTTCAGCTCCACCAAACATTGCTTCACTGAGTTCATTTTCGTCTTTTCGCATCCTTAATACTTATCCTTAAGAGTGCTCCATATATCCTTCGCACTTTTACAACCACGAACATAGTTGTAAACCACTGGTGGAAATGCACTTCTCAACTCCCTCAAACATCGTTTCTCATGTTTCTTCATTCTATCAACACGTTCATCAACAACAACAGTTGAATTCGAAGAACCAATGTTTTGAACACTTGCAGGAGGTTGTGTAGTTCCAGAGATGCAACTCCATAATTCTTCATCTAGGCCGTTTAGATAATCCTCCATTCGGTCAGCCCATTGATCGTAGTATTAGGGAATCAGCATTGGAATTTTAGTAGAAGATCCTAAGAGATGTGATAAAGAAGTCATTGTGTTCATGTTAAAATTCACCATTGTTGTACGAATTTGAATTTTTCAAAAAGCTTGAAGAATTTTGTATTTGACTGAATGAATTGAACAAAATTTCAAGAACAAACACTCGATTAAGTAGATTCAATGCAGAAGCAAATCAAAACTTATGATCCTTGATGATTTTCTGAATCTAATTGTGCAGAAACTATTGAATCAAGTTTTTAGATTCAAATACAATAGATTCAATAGAAAATCAGATCGCAGTTATGAATCCTGCTCTGATACCAATTGATGAATCGTTAATCAAGTAATGCGAATCAAATCAGAGTGAAAACGAAATGAAAGAACATGATATGTAAATATGATCTTGTTTCAGCTCTATTATACTTTCACAATTTTACAGAGAGTACAAAGATAAGTTATGTAAAGAATTCTTATCTATCTCTAAGTAAAGTCCCTATTTATAGGGAACAGGAAAGTATACAAAAAATACTAAGACATTACATTTAAGCTTCGAACATACAGACGTCTTAGTAAATACATTACAAGTACTCGAAGGGTATGGTCTTCGACTCACTATAAAATGTCTTCGACCCTAACAATCTCCCATGTCCTTCGTAGAGAAACATTTCCACCTATGAGATGCTTGTTTGAGTCTATAAATAGACCAATCAAGCTTCCATACTCTATGTGAATATTGTGGTTGTACAAAACCTTTTGGGTAAGTTATGTAAACATCCTCAGTTAGTTTTCCATTAATGAAAGCTATCTTTACATCCATTTGGCATATTTCACAGTCATGGTAAGCGATTATGGCAAGTAGTATCCTAATAGATTTAATCATTGCCATTGGTGATTTCCGTATAGTCAATGTTTTGAGTCAATGTATAACCTTTCACAACTAGTCAAGCTTTGAATGTGTATACATTCCAATCCATGTCGGTCTTCTTCTTGAAGACCCATTTACACCCAATCGTTCTAGTGTCAGACGTAGGATCAACCAAATTCCAAACTTGGTTATCGTACATGGATTGAGTCTTGCTCTTGATTGCCACTTTCCATTTTGCAGCCGCTAGGGTTACTATGGCTTTCTGGTAGCTGTGTGGCTCATTATCGCCTAAAAGGTTGTCAACCTCCTATATAATATGGAAACCAAAAAACTCGAGTGGACAACGCTTGCTATCAGATCTACGTGGTAGAGGTGGAAGGATGTTAAATTCCTCAATATGTCCTTCTATCTCTTGTTAAGGGGTTAGCGCCAAATTCAGGTTCTTCATTAGTTGACTCTTGAATATTAGGAAGATCAATCTAGCTCCTATAAGCTCCTTGCGATATCAACTCCCTCTCTCAGAAGACTGCCCTTCTAGCAGAAAAACTTTGTTCTCATTAGTTTTTATAAAATAACTATGTAAAGGAATCTTTTGTGACAACCCGAAATTTCTATCTTGTAAAGCCAATCAATTCAATCAAAAGTCGGACTTGTTTCTGCTATCTTTTAGCCTTGCTAAGGGTTATTCTAGAAGTTTTTAAGCCTTGTGCCCATAGGACTTAATGGTATGTATTGTGAGTAAGGAATTTATTGGTTTCAAATTGAGCCAAGTTTGTCCATCAAGGAATGTTTACGACCCAAAGTGGGTTTACGGCCGTAAACCTAAGCTTGGCCATAAAACCCTTCCTATAAGTATAGTTTTCCTTCATTTATTCCTCATTTCTCACATCATCAAGGCTGAAAACTTGATTCTGTCTCAAGTATCATCAAGAACACTTCCATTTTTCTTCAATATTGTAAGTGATTCTTTCATTAATAGTTGATATCAGTCTTATTCAAGTAAAACCCTATGATTTCATCCATGAATTCATCTCTTTTGGGTTTAGATCTTGAGGATTGTCATCTTTCACCAAAAACACCAAGAACACACACTTGTTCTTGGTGGCTGTGAACCCCCAAGGGCTTCCAAATCGTAAGTATCCTTTCCATATACTTGTTAACCATTAGAGACTCTTGAAGCCTCATGAAACAAACACCCTTTAAGCATGAATCAAGATCCAAAATGCTTGATCTTAAAGAGTTTACGACCGTAAACTCTTCCTTTGACCGTAAACCCTTCAAGCGGCCGTAAACCCTTCAAATTCATGTGTTAGCCGTAAACGCTCTTGGGCCGTAAACTCATTGTCCGTGAACACCCCTTGGCTGTAAGCACATCCTTTTGTGGCCGTGAACACCCTTTATACAATCATATGTGATTATAAAACTTCACTACAAGTGTTTCCTAGTCCCTAAGGTTGTTCCCTTACATGATTAGTTGTTATATACACTAATTATGTACATGTGTGTGTCATTATATGCTTATTAGGATCTGTTTGTGCTCGGTACATCACTTGGCATACTTAGCATCTTGTATCGATCTTTCATTAGAATCACTCACTACAGGTGAGTTCATACCCCTAAACTTATCTTTTAAATGATTTTAAATGCATTAATGGGGCGGGGGGGTACAAGTAGAAAACATTATAGTTATAGTATCAATCACATGTGATTTATAACTATCAAACAAGAGGATTTCTTATATTTCAAAACTATGTTATCAAACAAACTGTTTCAAATCATTTTATAAACTGACATCAAGTCATCAAAAAACATTCAAATGGTTAAAACTCTTTTATATAAACTCTTTATTGTTTTACAAAACTCTTTTAAAGTTATATATTGTCAAAATCATGTCTACATAGATATAGTTATATAAATAAGGTTGAAAGGGCTTAGGACTGATAACTCGCTTTATTTCATGTTCCTTGTTTGGTTGTGGACTTAGGGTATTGGTTGTTGTCCGGGTGTCGTGTGAATCTTAGTTATATATTATGTATATATATGTAGATATTTTTTATAAAGTTCTTCCAATCAGTTCAATACCTTTGGGTAGCAAAGGTGTACAAACATGATCAGTCATTCAAACAACAGTACTAGTAAACTATAATAGGTATATTTTGGAGGATTTCTACTCACTATTTCTATAACAATGAAACTTGCAAGAGTCAATTCATACATGAGTCAGTTCAAACATACTATAACAAGAACAAAAAGAACATACTATACACTAGAACAAAAAGAACATACTAGCCACTAGAACAAAAGGAACATATTATGCACTAGAACAGAAGGAACATACTATACACTAGAACAAAAGGAACGTACTACACTAATACAAGAACAATGTAACATTAATGTGAGCCACTACTTCAAGGCATGGTAATATACTGTTGTATCACGTTTTGTAACCAGAGTCTCCTGGAGGGAGAGCGTGAGTTTGTGTATAGATCTATACGGGATTGACCATCCTACACCTTGCTACTAGCTACAATGGGACCTTCAGGTCTATGGGTGGCGAATGTCATACCATTTCGACGTCTTTGATCGTCGTGTTTTGCTAATCAAGTACCGTTGTAATATCATCACATTTTACCTTAATTAAACAATTGGTTTAAGGTAGTTAGTACATCGGTAGTTACTATATACAATACTACAGCACATCTTCATTTTCCCATTACATTCATATAGTGATGTTCTCATATAAACGGTAATGTAAACTATTTTCTGGTAATGATAGTCATACTTGGGAAAGACACTCACTTTTACAAAAGAACAAACATACAGAGCAGGCGGGCCCTGGTAGAAGGCCAAATTTCATAATAAGTAAAAAATATAGAATTTTCTAGGAGATACAAACATTTACAGCAAACACTTACAAACATTTACATCAAACACTTACAAACACTTTCATCAAACTTATACAAACATTGACACTAAAATACTTATGAACTCACCAGCTTTAATGCTGATCTACTCTTTCAAAATAACTTGTATTCTTAGGTCACCAGTAGACAAGTACAATGGACCAAGTTTTTGAGAAGACGAAGCGTGTTCAAGACTCGTCTTTTATTTTGATATATATATATATATATATATATATATATATATATATATATATTTGGTTTCTTACAAATACATTCAGAACACACTTGTATTAACTATATTATTAATGCAATGGATGATGTTGTTGCTTATTTTACTATTGTGCATTGTTATGATACTGAACACGACGTCCTCTGCCCCGAACGTTTTCGTTGTTCTGGTTTTGGGGGTGTGACATCTTTGGGTTAACCAATGAAGTAACACCTTTCGGATCTGGTTTCAAGTTTGGCGAGCAGTTCATGACGAATGAAAGCGTCATAACCCCATACCATGATTTATGCAAGAGAGGCATGAGCCCCTTTCAACATCTCAAATGTCTTAGATACCTTTGTAGTTGGTACAAGGTTTAGAATGTAAGCGATAATGTCTAAGGCATTTCCCTAGAAACTTATTGGAAGTGAAGCACGAGCCTTGATAGGAAGAACCAAGTCTAACAAAGTTTGATTTATCCTTTTCAGATACAACATTTGTTGTGGTGTTCTTGGTGGAGCAAGTTGTGAAACTATTCCACAACTCCTGAGATGATCGTAGAATTCATTTCTAAGATACTCTTCTCCTCTATCAGATCGAAGTGTCTTGATCTTCTCGCCTAGATGGTTCTCTACTTCTTGTTAGAATGTCTTGAACACCTTGAAGGTTTTAGAATTATCTCTAATCAAATAAACATATCCATATCTACTAAAATCATTAGTAAAAGTGATGAAGTACTTCTGACCATATCATGTGGTATATTTGAACGGTCCACATACATCTATGTATATGAGGATTGAGGTCCAATAGATCTTTACCTCTTTAACAGTCTACCATGAACGATGCCTTTTTCATCTTGCCAGGAAAGCAATATTCGCATACATCATATAACTATAATTTAAATGATTCCAAGATCTCATCTGACTGGAGCTTGGTGATTCTCTTCTTATTTATATGGCGAAATCGACAATGTTATAGACATGATTTATCTAAAATATATTTGGATGAACTAATGTTTAATATTATGCTATCATTTTTCCTTGCACCTATAACAGTATCCTAAATGCCATAGTATGGATTTTATTTAAAGTTAAGAACATAATTCTTATAAACCAAGGTGAAACCATTATTATTAAAAAACCCAAAAGTAAAACTGTCACGACACAATGTATGAAAGGTAATAATGTTTCTTGACATTAAAGGCGAATAGAAACAATCTATTAAACTAACTGAAAAATCATTAGACAAAACAAGCTTATAATCCCTAAGCGTGGTAACATCTAGTTTGTTCTTGTTTCTCATAATCAAGTCGAGTTCGCCACGCCTTAGCTTCCTACTTTGATTTAGTCCCTACACATCATAGAAAATTTGAGCTCCAAATCTTTTGTCAAGAATCCAAGAGTTAGAAGTTGAAGCTTGATTGATTTCAATCATGTATATACCCGAGGTGTCAATCCCTTTGGCGTTGTTCTTCTTGATATCGTCTATATACTTTGATCAACTATGTTTCCAATGTTGTTTCTCTTCGTAGTAGAAGAAAACGACCTCTTTAGGACCACTTACTGGTGTTATGTCAGAATTATCCTTCTTAGGGTTTGGGTTGGACCCTCCAACGTTTTCATTTCCCTTTCCTCTAGGATAAGAAGTTTTCTTTCTTTTGACACCACCTTCCCTAATGGCCAAAACTAGTGTGGTTGAGATGGTACTGCGAGTTTTAACCATGCTACCCTCAACAATCTTTTGATGGGTTTTATAGGTTACAAGAACTATCTGCTTGCGAAATTTCACTTAACACTTAAGGGCACACGCAACCTAAAGGATATATGTCATACACTTGCAATGCAACATAATATAAACAATAAAACTAACATAAACCCTAATTGAAAGCCTAGTATAATAAAAAAAACACAAGAAAAGAGTTACATACCTTTGATTTGTTGTAGTAAACAAATCACTTCAATCCTTCCTTAGAAGAGCTTGGAAAGCTAGCACCAAAAGTATGATGCCTCTAATGGCTCACACCCAAACCATAGAACTAGAAGATAATTGAGGAGATAGGAGGAGAGGAAGGTTTCGTTCATAAGGCTTATGGGAAGTGTATGAATGAAACTAATGTCATAATGGGTCCTATTTATAGTTTAGGTGACTTAGGGACCAAGAAAGATTTGAATAGATTTCATCTTAATCCAAATCCTTTCTTTATATGCATCCAAGAGGCTTTTGGAAACCCCAATGAGGCTTCCAAAACTGCCCTCCCTTGGTTAGTTCTTGAATTGTTTTTTTTGTTTAACTATTGAACAATTACATTTCACCCCATGCACCTTTAATTAGTTTCAGTTAATCCCATATTAATTCCAGATTAATTCTGATTAATAACTAATTAATTCAAATTGATTTCTTATTAATTTATTAACCTTACAAATTAAAAAATCAATTGTTTAACTATCGATCTCTTGTTAATTTATTAGTCACATAATAAATTAATAAATCAACTATCTATTTCCAATTAATATATTAATCATATAATATATTAACAAATCATTTCCTCATAATTTCCAATTAAATTATTAGCCATATAACAATCTAATAAATCATCCTCTCTCTCTATAAATGTCATTCTAATCAAGTTCTAGTTATGATGGCAACCCAAAAAGGACTTTGCTTCTAATTACAAGAATATATTAATTTAGTGACTAACTTAGACAACTAAATTGTATAGTCTCCCAGTTGGAAAACTTTGTGACTATAATTGCATATATAGACCTTGAACTAAACATCAAAAAGTGCTTTCCAAAGCAACTATCGAACTCTGATTTAAATCAAATGTTCACACTAAGATAAGTGATCAGTTGTTCCTTCATTCTACAAGATACCATATGAAATAAATCATGGATTAAATGATCACCCTCATGTTCATTTATTATGTTTCTTGAAATCCCAATTTGTGGTAAATTCATAAAACAAAATCGAATGCATCAGTTTAGTCCGGACCAGGTGCCTGGTTTTCATAGATCAACTCAAATCATCGAGGGGCCCACATATATCGCTTTACCTTATTTAGAAAAAAATGAATGAATTACATTGACTATATAGTCATAAAATTTTTGTATCAAATCACACATAGAATAACCCTTTATAACATCCAGTTACAAGATGCGTTTGAGCAAACCAATAGACAACTGATCTATAAAATCCATGAAGCAATCTCTAAGCATGGGTTTATCCAATACTTAAAATCTCTATTTTCAAAGTACTCATGAATATTGTAGAAATTCCACTTGCAATATCTTAACCTCAATAAAAAAAATCTACAATCAATTCATGACAGTCTTAATTCACTACTTACTTTCAAAAGTATGAACGACTGTGGAATTTTGAATAAAATTTAAATTACTCAAGGAGGTAAAAATGCAAAGTTAAACACAATAATAAATTAATTAACTATAACATCATACCTTTCATTATAAATAAATCCACACTATTTAATCACCATAAAATAACAAATTTATTCATTGTATAATGTTTCGAGTAATCAACTAACTACTTGAATTACATAACATCGGTCTGTTGGGTTCTTATTCAAAACTAGTTTCAAAAATATGATTTTAGGCAATGAATGACTTCATAAATTGGATCACATAAAACAAGTTTAAACCCACCAAGTATCATCCTTCAAGTTATGGAAAGATTAAAACACCAACCAAAGAAGAGATGAAGAAATAACAACCTTTGTAGTTCTTTGGGTCCTCTTAGGAGGCTTGGAAGTTGATGAAGAATGATGAACTTAAGAGACAACAACAACGACTCAATTTGATGTAGAATGCTAGCTCTTTTATATAAAACTCTTAATCACTTAAGCCTGAAGTTCATATCCAATATGAACTTCAAGAGAGTATAAGAATGAACAAGTAATCTTCATGCATGAACAAAAGATGAGAGAGTGATCAATTATCTACGACTTATGGTTTTGGTTCACCAACAAATGAAGGCTTGAAAGCGTTCATAAAGTAAAGATATTACTCATAAGTTCTTAACCAAGTATGCCCTTATGTCCCTAGACCATGTTGTCCCCCATGATTGTAAGACATGTCCTTACTTTCAATTAAAGTAATCAAAAGTCTCATGCCCTATCTTCCCCTTCTAGTTTTGGCTTTTAAGAGGAAAAAGAAAAGCAAGTCTCTTATATTTTATAACCAAAGTTTATAAAATATAGACATTAACCTTTTGGTAAAAGACAAAAAGATTTATCTAGTCCAAAATGTTGTGCATGACATATTAATTCATACCATATGAATTATGTAATGTTACTTGTTATTTGAAATTATTATTTCCAATAAATAAATAATTTCCAATTAATTATAAGAGTTTATTAAATATTTGTTAAAATCAATTTCTAATAAATAATCAATTATATCAAGTTGTCATTAGTGTTACCCATTACTACCATATGTTGATTAGCAATATCACTTTAATATCATTCTTGAGCATACAAGATCATTCAGAATCATGCCATGTTGCGAACATGCATATTATGCCTCTCGATGGTCCTTCCTTAGTGAACAGATTGACTGGACATTACTCCAATGATTCTTATTTCACAATTTTAAATTCTTGTCCTTATTTAAGACGTATTGGAATTTCATCTTTACATGCATTGTCTTTCTATGATGTCAAGGTTCTAAAGTCACAAAGATTTAGCCTTCGATATTACAGATGGAACTTGTTACTTGAAACAACTCCATAGTTATGAAGTCTCAAATTCAAGGTACTCTCCTTGAAGACTTATTTGCATTAAAGTTTTCAACTTACGTGTAGATTTTGAAAACATCTCCCATTATGGAAATATTTCCATATGCCCATATGACCAACATTCTTACTAAGAATCATCTCAATCCAAAACGTGTCATTATGGTCCGTCCTAAAAAACATACTTCTAACTGTCCACAAGCAACCAATTCTTTGGTAAAACCTTAGAAAGTTCTTAATAGTTGTTTAGCGACTTCAGTCACACACAATTCTAATTCTTTTCACATAATGCTAAAAACATTTGAAGAATAGAATAATCGAATATTATAACATATGTAATCGATCATATATCTAAAACATATGGGATTCGATTCATTATTACAAGGGTACCATATTTGTTAAGATCCTTTCTATAATATTTCCTTATATAGAATATCCAATGTTAAAACATTTCAACACGTTATTCATATATGTCTTTGACTAAGTTCCATTAAACTATACAATATAAACCTTTATATTCGAAACAAAGTATGAGTGCCCTCTTCCTTAAGTCCACTATAGCAAAATAGTTCCTAAATTTTGCAACTTGCAGATTAGAGACATTGTTCCTTATGGATAGTATTGTCAACATGCAATACCATGCATAACAATCATGCTCCTACTAGCTTTGACACGTATTCAAAATCAATTGGACTTCTAGAAATCAATACCTTTTAACTTTCTCATGGAAGTGCAGATTCCTATATCGCGATGCTTCCATAAGTCTCCAACAAGACTTCTTCAGCTTATGCATTTTGTCCTGACGGTGTATGTGTTCAAACTCTTTCAACACATGATAAACATATCTCCTAAAAGTCTAAACAATTCCTTTCTATTTCTCACAATTCGAAATCTAAGGAGGGATGCCATAATCATATTGTGAATTTGAGAATGTAATTAATACAACCAATATCCATATTGATCTTTATCAGATCCTTAAAATCTACTAGTGAAAGTGTTTCCTCATAACCATATTCATGAATTAGAGATAAAAATTTTGCTACTTAGATTTAAAGGTGCATACGTTCCCATCCATGGGGATCTATCATTTCCAACATACAATTATAAGACAAGGTTTAGGACAAACCAAATTCAAATTTAGGTTTCTTTCATGGACTGAACTTCACTATTTTTAATTCTTTGCCTTCTGGCAGCTCAAGAGCCCACCAATGTTTGCAAGTTGTTAGAAGTTCACCCGTATTGATCAGTGTACTTTCACTAACCATTGTGCTTAGATTTTTACAGATAAATGAAGAACATAGAACTCATAAGCATTTCTAACTCAACTAGATGTGCACATAAATATGTCAGTTAAACACAACAGGTTATCAACCTCAGTTAGTGTGCTAGTGTTAACTAAAAGGATTAGAGTCAGTTGGATCTAGCAAGATCAAGATCAACATTACTCCTACTGACTTCTTGACATGTGAGTTTTCTCTCAAGGAACATTCCTTGATGAGATAAAACAAACATTCGAAAGGTCGTGTGAAAACAATTCATGTAAAAAGACTCAATTTATCTATTGTCTCTCGATCAACGAAAACATCAAAACTCCAATTCTAAATGTGCCACAGTAAGAAAACATTATTACTCAACATGTTATCATCCTTCTTAGTTTTAATTTTGTTTCAAGATACTATTCATAATTACTAGAGCATGACACTAAAACATTTCCAACAATGTCCGATTCCTCTTCTTAGTCATACAATTGCACTAAGATGTTCTTGGATGAATAACTATGATACAATTCTACAATTACTAAGATGATCATAAAGCATGATACTAAAGCACTCTCCTCTATTTTCATATTGGAGAATCTTTTATCTTTCTGCTTAATTTATTCTTCTATTCGTTCTGGTACTCTTTGAATTTTTCAAACTATCAGAATTATGTTTAATCTTATAAACACAACCATATTTACTGAAACATCAATAAATCATGACGAATGGAGTTATCGTCCCTTGTGGTGGATCTGAAGAGTCCATATCAACATGTATTAGATTCATTAGTTATTTACTTGTCTCACATAAGCGTGTGATCAATGATACAAATCATAATTTTCAAATGAACAAGATTCTCATATTATTCATTTCGACTTGTACAACACCAAGTATCTATCTAGTTGGTGATGAGATTTCTTTTCATTTGGTTAATTATGACAATACCACAAGCGATATCATAAGTATCAAATCCAAAATTAATATTGTGATTATTAGAGACATAACTAACATTTTCATTAATGTCATTTCAAGGAAATACGATAAGTCAAATAAGTAAACCAAAACTTCTCTTATATTGAAATAAATGAAAATTTTGAACTTTTCCTTACAACGCATGAAACGAAAAACTATATTTCTAAACATCTCTGAAGAGCAATAGCAATATATTAAATTATCCTAACTTCTTAGGAGTAGCTCTAAATTCTGACCATGTAACCAAAGTCCATTTCCCATGATCATATTTATCTCACTTCACTTAAGCTTCCTTCTTTCTTTTAGATCTTGCGATACCATCAAAAGATCATCACATTATGTATTAAGAGTCTAAGAATACGAAGCTATGGAATTAGATAATGGATTTACCTGAAGTAGAGTCACTTGAATTGACTTTAGTATCTATTAGATCTTTCAAGTATTTCTGGCAACTTCGATTCCAAAGTCCCTTGAATTGGTAGTAGAAATGAATTGATTCATTCGAATTCTTGGAATTAGACCCTATAAGGATTTCTGCTTTAGTTGTGTTCTTAAGCATTTCTGCTTCAACAACCATCAACATATAGGTCATATCAATTAAGGTTACATCGAGATACCTCATATGAAAACTCTTAATGAACTGACCATATGACTCAGGAAAAGAAAGAAGAAGTGAAGAACCAAATCTTTGGCTTGGTCCTTTGGGAACACGATACCTATCCTTTCTAATTTTTCAATGTACGACTTCATTTTCGGAATGTGTGCACACACAAAATTCCTACTTTCATGTTTACATGCCAACATGGCTTGAGTAGTTTCATATCTTTCAAATTGATGAAAATGTGACGTTGGGAGAGTTACAAGAGAAGGAAATGGATGAGTTGAATAGAAACGATGTCCAATTCCACCATTTCCTAAGGAAGGGAAGACATTTTCACCTTGACTTGAAAGTAGAAGACCATCTCCATCAGATTGAGGAAAACTATTTCCATAAGAACAATTAATACCATTATTGTCTTAATTTGACATTCAAAATTTGGGAGAAGGGAGAATTCATGTTAGTTGATTTTAATCCTTAATTATTAACCCAAAATGTAAATTAAGGCTAAGATCCATATTATCGATTCAAACTTTGAAGAGGGATGCCATAATCAAATTCGTATCTAATTTAAATAGGTAGAGTCATCTCAAAAATTTCAATCACACGAAATTTTTAGATCTTTTGAGATTCATTGAATCTTATCAATGACATGGAATGCTAGCACCAAAAGTATGATGCCTCTAATTGCTCACACCCAAACCCTAGAACTAGAAGACATTTGAGGAGACAAAAATTTTGTTCCTAAAGATATGGGAAATGCATGAACGAAATTAAGGTCATAAGGGGTCCTATTTATAGTTTAGGTAAATTTATGGACCAAACAACATTTGAATGGATTTAATATCAATCCAAATCCTTTCTTTATATGCATCTAATTGGCTTTTGAAAACCCCAAGGAGGCTCCCAAAACCGTCCTCCCTTGGATGGTTCTAGAATTTCCTCTTTTGTTTAACCATTGAACAATTACAATTCACCCGTTGAACCTTTAATTAATTCCAATTAATGCCAAATTAATTCCAAAATAATTTTGATTAATAAGTAATTAATTCAAATTGATTTCTTGTTAATTTATTAACCTTATAAATTTACAAATCAATTGTATAACTATAGATCTCATATTAATTGATTAATCATTTAATAGATTATAAATCAACTATCTAATTCAAATTAATATATTAATCATATAATATATTAACAAATCATTTCCTCATAATTCCCAATTAGATTATTAGCTATATAATAATCTACTAAATCATCCTCTCTCTATAAATGTCATTTTAATCAAGTTTTAGTTATGACAGCAACCTAAAGAGGACTTTGCTTCTAATTACAAGAATATACCAATTTAGTTATTGACTTAGAAACCTTAATTCAACATCTTTAACATGTTATGTAACTCCATTAAGGACGTTATCATGTAGCTCATATTGAAATTCAAAATAAATTGATGATATTATCTACTCAACGAGTTAAGCATTAGGTCAATCGCCAACTACCTAGGGAATGGAAACCCTAGTGCTAGAGTCTGTCAAAGTAGTTTTTCATTTTTAACACATGGGTACTCATAGAACCGCCCTCTTGAAGCTTGCAACCAAGAAGAGACTTCACAACCTCAAATCGCTCATGTCGAGCTTGCTCTTGGAAAATTTCCTTGAGCTACTCTTTCACGTCATACGCCCAAACGCTTTCAAATCCCTTTTAGAGCTTGAGAACCATGGTCACCAACATGATATATGCGACCTCAATTGAGTTTTTATGGTGCCTTGTGTAATCAACAAACTCTTCAGCAGTAACATGTTCAAAAGGACCCTCAGGCAAATACTCGTCCAAGACATACTCTTTCTTTTCATAACTAAGGGTAATACTTAAAGAGCGAATCCAGTCCAAATAGTTTGGACCAGTAAGCTTATCTTGCGAGAGGGTTTGAAGCGATACGAAATTTGATGTTGAGGTTAGTAGAGAGGGTGGAGGAATAGGTACACCATCAATAGACATCTACAAGAATATACAAAGTTTATTATTGATTTGATCAAAATCCTTTTAAAATAATTACCCAGTTACTAAATTATTAATTAAAAGGCTAGGATCCATAGCTTCAAGATGCAAAGTTAATTAGCCAAAATTACACAATGCATTTATTTAGGTAGGCATACTTTTGATAATTTCAATCTCTATGAAATTCCTAATTCTTTCGAGATATATCGACCAATGTCAATAACATGTTAATCTCTTATATGCTCGCTTAGAACTCATGATTGGATTATCATGAATCCAAATGGTGAATAGACCATGCAAAAATATAATGATATTCTGCTCAAGTAACGCTTAAGAATCACAACTATATTCTCACATTAATGTTTCAGTAAGCCACACATACAATGGCAACAGAATATACGAAAAGATGTATTTTTCATGGGTAGCATAAGATTCACATTTTACTTATTAAAACGTGATTTTTTTACACTTTTAACTTAATACTTTTAACCAGATACATCACCCCATCAAACCCTTTTTGTAACTCTGCTCAAAATGCAAGAAGGTGGTGAGGGTGACAAGCACTAAATTCTTTTAAAAGCCGACCTCATTCAGAATCGAGGAGAATTCATTAAACATTTCTTATAGCATAAGAGTAGGCGAGCCTAGTCATAATAAGATGATGATGCCTCTAAAAATGCAAGAACACGATGTTTGTACTTTCATTATATATATATATATATATATATATATATATATATATATATATATATATATATATATATATATATATATATATAATTTAAACTATTAAATTCTATGTCTTTTAATTCAATTGTACATGGATACGAGTCAATAGTTAATTTAAACTTGTGTACTCAATCTTTGACTTTTAATTAATTAATTATGCTTTAATCAAATAATTAAGCCAATTAAAATTAAGATTTTCAATAAAAGTAAAATTGACATATTTGCATGTACCTAAAAAAACGAGTCATACATGTAAAGGGGTAGGAACGAATTTTATGGTAACAGACACGTTGTGCCGTAAATGAGGACATACCATGCCTCGAGACTAGATAAAAACGCAATTGCATATAGTAGTTTTTAGGTTTCACTATATTGACCCTTCCTGCCATAGACGAAACCAACCGCACTGAGGATGCGTTGAAATAGATAAGAAGCTTTATGAAATTTATAGGCAATTTCAAAAACAATTAAATATATTTAACAATTAGAAAAACCAGATAAGGTCTGAATCATGCAAACTCAATTAACACAATAAATTAGAAATGGTAAGTGCCACAGATGTGAACAGATGGCTCTGATACCACTGTAGTAGGGTTATGAGAGTCCTTAAACAACGAAAGGGACAACGAAAACTGTTGGAATAGTGTCTAAGGCTGTAACTATATCCGGTTGTGCATGGTCCTTTTGGGTTGCCTTTACCATAGCAACTTGATAGGATGATTTAATAAGAGAGAGTAAATATTATTAATATATTATGGGAATAATATAATGAATAATATATTGTTATTTGATTAATATAAGTCATAGAATTAATTAGAATTAATTTGGTGACTTAAAGAAGTTAATTAAATAAAGGGGTATAAACTGTCAATTGTTTGATAGTTAAACTTTAGACTGTAAATCCATTAGGATATGGTTTGGACGGATTCTAAGAGCTTTAGGAAAGCTAAAATCGTCCATATGCTTATCTAGGAATGGATTTGGATAGCCTTAAGAGAAGATTATCCAATTAGGGTTTAGGTTGTAACCCTTAAGGAGTCTACAAGTATAAAAGGACCCTATGGCATGGGGAGTTCGTAATCTAACCTAAAGTAGGGAACCTCTGGTCAAAATTCCTTCCCTCTCCTCTCTCCTAAATCATCCTCCTTGCTATTGGTGTTTGTAAGCCATCAGAGGAGTGACATTTGTGACTCTTGAAGCTCCAAGACCTCAAGATCAACAAGGAACTCAAAGGTATGGTTCTAGATCTATTTCAATGTTGTTATTTAACCTAATTAGTAATTAGAAGTCTTGGATTCAAAGCATGTTTATTAGAAAGCCTAGATCCGAGCATTAGGGTTTTGCATGCGCACATAGGAAAGTTCTTATGGCTAAAACCCATCAAAAACAACATAAAACATAACCATCAAAAGGACATTTGTTCACAAGATCTAAGCAACTAATATATAAAACATAAAACAAGAAAGATATAATAATTACACTTATGTTCTTCAGTTTCTTTGATTTTCCGGTTGATTGGACTTGGAGGATCCAACATAGAGTCCCTCTTTTGTGATTGCACCCAAACTAAAAACTGTGAACTGGAATCATCCAAACTGAAAGCACACCACAAATTGGAACATACCCGAGTCTCGAATCGACTGTCCGTGACACGAAGTCTTATTCTTTGCGGTTCAGTAATCATCGTTTAGGGTTCTGACGAAATCTGAGAGCACTTCTAGATATCTTAGGGACTTGATTATTTATCCAACTATTAATTTCAGTATTAGGCATCTCTTTATAAGGAAGGATTCAAACCTAACATGTAAATATATGGGCTCAAAATAATTTTCTCCAACTTTGGTAATTATCCTGATGTTTAAGTCTTTTATCTGGAACATTTTTAAATCTTTAGATTCATTTAATTAATTAAACTATTACTAAATTAACAAATTAATCCCTATAATTAAATCTATTTCAATTCTGCTTATATTTGTTTTTGCAAATAGCCCAAAAAATATTGATATTTATAGTAATATTACCGACTTGTTGTGGCTATGAACATCATTCTCCTTACACCAAGATTTATGGATGTAAACATTTAAAAAAAATAGTTTTTTCATTTCAAAAACACGATATCAATGCAACTTTTATCTGTTTGTCTTCTGTCACGATTTAAAAATATTTTATTCATAAGGGAAAAAGTAAAACCCTTAAATAAATGCAGCATTTAGTTAGGGCAAAAATATCACTTGGAAAATATGATTTGTAAAAGTTGGTGGAGAGGTAGGTATAAATAATATTAATTTTGAACAAATTCTATTTATATTGTGATGGAAGACAAATGCTAATCATTTAAGAATAGCAAAACTAGTTATCTTAAAACTAATCCGTAGAATACAATTTTAAAATAATAAGTTAATATTTAAAATGGACAAGAAAACATTATGGCTAAGATGAAAAAATAGTTTTTGATGACTAAAAGGAGTAGTGTCCGTTCATACATATATTTAGTATTTAAAATCGGAATTTTAGCTTTTACTAAAATATGTTTTTACGATATGTGTTTGGAAAATAATATATTATAGTCGCTTTAGGAATATTTTGTAATAATAATTATATATTGTATTTTAATTTTTGAACATGACATTTAAGTCTTTAAACTTAAATAAATGTAGTATAATGGATATGACATTATTGATGAACTTGAGGGGATGTTTCTGCAAGAGCATCTGTGCTTGTAAATGGTTCTCTCACAAAGGAGTTCGAGATGGAGCGGGGAGTTAGACAAGGAGATCCGTTATCGCATTTTCTGTTCATCATTGCCATGTAGGGGCTCAATATTGCAGTGAAAACAACATGTGAGAAAGGCATTTTCACCGGAGTAACACTTCCACATGTAGAGACAACCATCTCCCATTTCTTCGATGAGGATGATGCTCTATTTGTTGGCGAATGAAATAGGGATAACATAAAAAAACCTCGCAAGAATACTAAGATGCTTCCAGGTAACATCGGGACTCAAGGTTAATTTCCACAAATCAAGGGTAATTGGAGTCGGGGTAGATATGCATGAGGTTACATGTTATGCCACTCCTCTTGGATGTGAGCCGGCTAAACTCCCATTCAACTATCTTGGCATACCAGTAAGAGGGAATATGAATCTGAAGAAAAACTGGAGACCGGTAATTGAAAGATTTCTGGCCAAATTATCCGTATGGAAGCTAAAAACCCTTTCAATAGGAGGGTGTCTCACACTATCCAAAGCAGTTCTTGGCAACCTCCTTACATACTATTTCACGCTATTTTTTGCACCTATTGGAATTATTAATACATTGGAAAGCATTAGAAGGAAATTCCTATGGGGCACTAATGATGATGGGAAGCGAAAAGTCAACTGGGTTTCATGGCAAAAGCTCATCTCCCCTAAAAAAGCAGGTGATCTTGGCTTGGGATCACTAAGAGCACTGAATTTATCATTAATTAGCAAATGGTGGTGGCGTTTGAGAGTTGATAGAAAGAGCCTATGGTGCGAGACTGTCATACCCCAAAACCATGAACGACGGAAACGTTTAGGGGTGGAGGACGTCATGTACAGTATCACAACAGTGTAATATAATAAACAAGCAACAACATCATCCATTGCATTATAAGTAGAGTTTTAATACATGTGTGTTATTTCATAATGTACAATAATTAATATGAATAATCAAAATAAGGCGAGTCTGGTCTGTGCTCCATCTTCTAAAAAATCTGGCCATCGCACCTGTCTAACTGATGACCTGAGAATACAAGTTATTTTGAAAGCGAGTATCAGCTTTAAAGCTGGTGAATTCATAAGTAATTAATGTGTCATTGTCTGGCTTATGAAAATCTATTATGAAGGCAATGTAAACCTTTAATGAAAATGTTGATGTAAGTATGAAAAACCCTAGAAAATCCCTTGCTGTCTATAAGTATGAAATGTAGTCTTCTACCAAGACCCGAGTGTTTTGTAAGTAAAATGATAGTTTTTCCTTCAATTGTTTAGTACTAAAGTACTTAGTCTAACTCATCGTTTATGTGAAAGTATCACAAAATAAAGTAAACAGGAAAAATGTACTACTGTAAGTGTTGTCACTGGGTACTAGAACCAACACAACATCGCATTAAGCGAAAGGTATAACCTAATGAACATCCAAAGGTTGTCCAGAACAAGTATTAATGTAAGTGTCATCGTTGGGTACTAGGAGTAACACAACATCGCAATAAGCGAAAGATATAACCTAATGAACATCCGAAGACTGTCCAGAACAAGTATTAATGTAAGTGTCATCGCTGGGTACTAGGAGTAACACAACATCGCAATAAGCGAAAGATATAACCTAATGAACATCCGAAGATTGTCCAGAACAAGTATTAATGTAAGTGTCACCGCTGGGTACTAGGAGTAACACAACATTACAATAAGCGAAAGATATAACCTAATGAACATCCGAAGATTGTCCACTTGTCCTCTGTAGCAGCAGCAGGTGGGTGGAGGGGTTAGCCCCCGGTTATCGATCTACCTAGTATAAGTAGTAACCTTAGACCTCCATAGATGGTCATCGACCACTGGTGCTAATCAGTGGGGTTCGGAATGGTAAGTCCCGCCGAGCTATCCCATTGAACCGAGATAGGAACGAGAATTTACACAGTACATACTAATAAATCATCCTCTTAGTTCTAAGTACAAGTATCCAAGGTAAGTAAATACAGGATAATGCACCTATGTAGAAGTGTTCCTGTATGGTATTCATGTAAGTGTGTTCATGTAACAGGTAAGTATATGTAAACATATTCATGTATCATGTAATCCTAAGTACGTGTACTCATGTATCATGTAAGGTATTGGTATAGACTCATGAATGAACTGACTCTGGTGTGATTCCTTGTAGTAGTAATAATGTTTGATATCTTCTAACTATCCCTATGATAATTAACTGGAAGTTAAGTGGTTGTCTAAGTAGATTTATGCACCCTCGATACACCAGGGTGTGGGAAACTGAACGAAGGATGAAAACTATAATCTCTATCATATAATGAACATATGCGCATAAGTATAGTTTGATTCAAGAAGGTAAAATAATGGTTTTGCAAGATATCTAGGAGTTTTGAACAATAATTAAGAATGACTTGATGTCATTTTAATAAACATTTCAAAACTAATACTTTTGTTATCAAGGTATTTTAAGATAGAAAACCACTTCATGTGTCACCTTTTGAAATATGTGAAATCTACTGAGTGAAAACACAGTTACAAAATACATAAGATTGATTTAATAACATACTGTTTTCTACTTGTATTCCCCCCATTAAAACGTTTAAAATCATTTAAAACATTGATTAAGGGGTATAAACTCACCTATAGTTGGTGATTGAGATGAACTAAACGGTATAGGATTGCTAGGTGTCAAGCGAGGACTTGTACACACACTACGATCCTAATGAACATATAATCACACATATATGCATTCAATTAGACTTAAATCACTAATTGATAATGTTAAGACATCCTAGACACAAATAAACACTTTATATAAGTGTTTTAGGCCCTAAGGATTGCATCTAAGCTAATGTGGGACAAGGCACTTGTGTTTTAGGGTTCCAAAGGACCCTATATGTGAGCTTACTCCCCATATACCATCACACATGGACTTTACGGTTGTAAACTCTTGATTTTACGGCCGTAAACTCCCAACCATGGGGGTTTGGTGTGTTTTGAAGTCCCTAATGATTCCTAGAATATTTTCCAACTTGGTGGCTAAGTCCTTGGAAGGGTTTATGGTCTAGAAACACTCCATTTAGGAGTTTACCGCCGTAAGGCCATTCCCCTTAGAGTTTACGGCCGTAAACTCTAAGTATGGTGTGTTTTTGATGCTTTCAAGTCTCTTGCACATGTGGTATTGGTTCTAGACTTTTATTCCAAGCATATGAAGACCATTGACACACTTTGGTGCCCCATTAGTGAGTTTACGGCCCATGAACCATGTCATGGCCGTAAAATCACTTTGAAATGTGATTCTTATGTGTTTAAGGCCTTAGATTAAATGGGAAACAATTCTATGTAAAGGTCTAGGGCTTTAGGTGTATTAATAACACCCTTTGGTCCATTTCTATGGAGTTTACGGCCTAAGATACACTTGGGCCGTAAACTCTCATTTGTTTGTGTTCTTTGATTGTTTTCTTGTCCTTAATACACCTACAATTGAATCTAAGGCAGTAGCATAACACAAGGGTCGGTCTCGGCTTTGTTTCGGGAGTTTACCACCCAAGAACACCTTGGGGAGTAAACTCCTAAATCTAGTGATTTAGCCTTCTAAATCATGTTATAACTACATATAATGCTTTCTAACACTACTAGAAAGAGGTACTCACGATTTGGGATAAAAAAACCCGAAGATCCGTGAGAGAGAAAATGGCTTTTCTCTAGTTGGAAATGTGAATAATGAATGAATTTGGTTCAGAATTCTATTTATAGTCCTGAGATATTTTTGGTAGAAAATATTTTTATTCCTGAAATGACCTCTAATATAATAGAGTGATGGAATAATAGAGTTGCACTGAACCCTAGTGCATCCACTCTCCTGGTATCTCCTGAAGTGTAAACCCTGAATTACTCAAACTTACACGAGAAAGTCTGAAAATTAACTGTGATTGTTATAACTTCTATTGAAGTGATATAGTTTGTACAGAATGGAAATTTCGAATTGTCACAGAGACTATATTGGTATCAATAATCTCAAGAACAAGGGAGTAGATTGCATGTCAAAAAAGTCAATCTTGGGTGTTTGGAACAACATAGCAGGTGTAAAAGATGATTTATTGAAAGTGGGACTCAATATTGATGAATTAATCACAAAACAGATTGGGGTAGGAGATAGTACACTATTTTGGTTGGATAAGTGATTGGGCAGGGAAAATTTAAAATCATTGTTCCCAGAATTGTACAAGTTGGATAAACGCAAAAATAATGTAAAATCCGGGACATTATAAATTCTAGGGGAAAAACATGGGAATGGAAATCGCTACCAACCTCTAAATATCATTTACAAAAAATAGTTATCGTTATACAAACAATGAGGAAGATCTTTCAGAAATTGTTAAAGATCATTACATTTTTGAGCAGGAGGGAAGTGACTTCGAGTATGAGGATTCTTGGATTCTAGTTAAAAATAAAAAATATTTCATGTAGAAGGCTCCTTTATGTGAAATGTCTTACGTAATGTTTGCTAATGGTGTATCTTATTTTCTATAATGTTTTATGTTTTATGTTTTATTTTTCATAGAATAAAGTAGATAATAAGCGAGAAACTAGATTTAAGTAATAATGTCAGAAGTATAGTTTAATACACGCAATACAAATTACAAATACGGGAATTCATACTTTCCTACATTAATCTAAGGACAATTTAAATCAAATGTGTTATCGAAATCAAAAGTACGGTACACGCTTTCGTTCTGTGACCCGCTTCCAGATGCCAATTCATCAGTCATTATGCCCTTTTTTGTTGATTTTTTCCTCCCCAAGATCCGCTCCTCGAACCCCTACCTATACAATCGTTCCTTGTGTGTCCAAATTGACTGCATGTAGAACATTCTTATCGTATGGACGCTCACCTTGCGACGAAATACGGCCAGTGTTTCTTGGCCTACCTGGCCGACGTCTCTCCATTATGGGTGGCTTCACAATCATCAAATCATCGGGGATCTCCCACTCATGTGGACTTGACAAAGGGTTCACACACTCCTCATAAGTTTTCCTCAGTGTCTCTGTAAAGTAAGCTTTTAAAGCAAATTTCGAACAGTCTTCATAACGGTTCATTGTGAGCACTTTTATGACATGGCCATAAGGTAAGCCATCTATTTGCCACCACCTACATGTACAAGTCCTTTGTTGGAAATCAACAATCACACTTTTGTGAGTAGAGCTTTTCACTTCAAATCTACTATTTGAGATAGGGTACACCATCCAATTATTACAAGCATTCTTATTTGCTTGTATAATCGTATCAGCCCATGAGGTGAGTGTTGTTTTTGCTTCAACTAAAAAGATAGACATAATTTCATAATATCATATGAGTATTAGAATAACATCTCAAATACTATTATATATAAAAATATTAGTACCTGCAAAATTACGTTTCTGAAAACTCCATTGTTGCAATGTTGCACGAAAATACTCAATCAACATCAATATTGACATCTTTCTTGCAAATCTTGACATTGAATTTATCGACTCCGCACTATTTGATGTCATAAGAAAATACCGATTCCCAGGAAAATGTACCCTGACCCATCTTTCTAGATTGATGTTTTGTAGGTATTTCCATACACGATCATTTACCTTTTTAATTTTTTTCATCCCATTATCGAATTTTCTAATAGTATAGGCTTTACATGTCTCCCAAAATAATTTGTGTATTCCAAATTTTGCTGAACTGTTAAAATACAAATGGATCCCACATCTTCCATGATGGGCGTGAGGAAATATATATACAATTGGCGTCGCTATGGATGGAGCCCTATTAGATATGAATGTAAGGTCTTCCACGTTGCCTATACATTCACGTAGTTTTCTCTAACGACCCAAAAATCAACACTAAAAATTTCATTTTTAATATAGCTAAAACATTGCTACCATTTATTTCAAACATTTCAAATCATCATTAAGTAAAATATTTATCAGAGTTTATCCCAAAATCATTCATTGCGGAAATCATAGGTGTGTGCACTACGATCAATCTGAGCCCTTGTTTTCCAAATCGATGATACCTGAAACAAAAACTGTAAACCGTAAGCACAAAGCATAGTAAGTTTCCCATAGCATACCCACACAATCCACATAATCACATAATCCGTATTAGCTAGAGAATCTACATAAACTATAACAATCACATAAGCCATGCATATAAACATATACGGATGTCGTGGGCTCGTCCCCAGGGTCTTACTCCAGGATGCCATGGGCTCCCCACATGGTCTTACACCTGAGTGTCATGGGATCTCCCATGGTCTTTAATAGGAAATCCATGGGCTCTTCATGTGGTCTTACATCCGGTTGCCATGGGCTCTCCCATGGTCTTTAGTAGGAAAGCCATGGGCTCTCCACGTGGTCTTACATCCATGTGTCATGGGCTCTCCCATGGTCTTCCATGCAAGTATCACAAAGGCAACTAGCATACCACATACCACATAGTGTCACAACTAGCATTTTTAGCTAGGAAATTATGTTTTTGATGTAAACATCAACTCTTGTAAGACTTATAATCTAAGTGGATATCACATACTATGCTCAATCGAAAACATCCATTGGAATCAAAACACCTAAGTGAAGTCCAAAATCTAATTTAAAACATCTCAAATACTCAAATTTGGATTTGAAACCCTAATGTCCTAGTTCAAACTTAGTATGGACTAGGATCCTCTTATTGGGTTTAATGGCCTAGTAAACCTCTCATTTGATGATCTGGGGCCAAAGAACCCCATTTGGGCTCTAAATGGACTCACGTTCATCAAACCATGGCATTTGGGCCTTATTGGGCCTAAAATGTCTCACCTTGTTATCATGGGCCATGATGGGCCGTGAACCACTCTATTGAACCATGATGGGCCGTAAACCCATCTTTTCATAGTAATTCGGTCGTAAACTATCTTCTTGGGCCATATTGGGCTGTAAACCCTCATTAGGGCCCAATGGGCAGAAAATTCACAACTTAGGCCACATAATGTCGAATATAAGCAAGCATAGGCCAAAGCTTTTCCCTTCCCTTTTCCTTCCTCTCATTCTCGGCCATGTAAAAAAAAGAAATTAATTTACAAATTAATTGCCACCTCATGTTTGTCTAGTGGGTTCCTATGCACATTATCTAACAAATATTTAGGAAGACTCATATATCCATGCACATCACTTCCTATCTATCTCTTCATTCTTCTCTCCTTCCCACTTCAAATTCTCAGCCTGCCAACTCACCATCTAAACTCCATTTTTCACTTCTAAATCCTCTCAAGAACTCCTTCCCATTTTCTCTAAAAATCATGGGTTGGTAGGTTCTTTTAAGGTTTCCTTCAAAGATCATCATTCATTTGGTAAGCTACTCTTTAAGCTTGATGATTTACTTCATATACATGATGATCTTACTTCCCTTAACACTTCATTTCATGATCCATGCTCTTAGAACTTCATAGATCGCAAAAATCTCTTCATGGAATCTTGTTAAAGCCGAAATCCTCTTCAATCTTCATCAAAAACTGAAACCTTCAAAGCAATGTGAGTTCATACCCCTTATTTTTAGTTTTTACTGTGTTTTGGGGGAGAATACAAGTTGTTTTTGTGACAACCCGAAATTTCTATTCTGTACAACCCTTCAATACAATAGAAGTCAGAAAAGTTGCTGCTAAGTTTCAAACTTTTTGGAACAAGTTTGAGTATTTTAGGATTTACACTTCGGGTGATATCAGGAGAGAGGATGACCTAGGGTTATTGTGCAACACTGTTATTTCAAAACTCCAAGAAATTTGAGTTTACTACCGGAATAAAATATTTTCAGCCAAAAACCCTAAATCTGGGAGTATGTATATGAGAGTTACTCATTATTTACACTTTTTCCAAATCTCAAGATCCAAACCCATTTCTCTCTCAATTATCATCCAAAAGTTTTTCAAGATCTTCAATCTAGTAAGTGTTTCTAGCCTTCTTAAGTTGTTATGTGACTTAATCTAGTGTTTTACCACATTTCTAACCGTGAAATCATTCCAAAAGGTTGATTCTTCCATTTTCACCAAGAACACACACTAGTGTTCTTGGACTTGTAGCTCATTTCAAGCTTCCATATAGTAAGTACTTCAATCCTAGAGTCTTTTAAAGCTTGTTACATTCCCTTACATCAAAAAATAGTCCCAAGAACACTAGGATCAAGGTGTTTACGGTCCAAGAATGTTCTTGGACCGTAAACCCCAAATAAGGGTGCCTTAGTCCTTCACAAGCCTTAGAAACATGTCTAAATCCTTCCTTGATGTTTTTAGCACATAAAAAGCACCAAAATCTCTCACTTATATTTGTTTACGGTTTGGGGATCTCCCAAAACCGTAAACACCCCAAAGTGAGTATAAATGACCCATATTCCTTCCTTATGCCTTGAATCAAGCCTAGACTTTTACCTTGAAGTGTTTAGGACTTGAAAACATCATAAAACCATGTTCCATAGGAGTTTACGGCAGCAAACTCATGGAGAAATGGTCCATGGGCCGTAAACTCCAATTAGGAATGTATTGATGCCACAAAACATTTCCTAAGGCTTAAACATGAAGTAGGAATGCTTGGAATGGATTAGAAGACTTCAAACCAACAAATGGTCAAAAGGTTATGATCTTACGGCCGTAAACTCAAGGGTGTACGACCGTAAACTCAATGGGTTATGGTCTTTAGGGAGTAAACTCATATTAGGGGTTCCCTTGAACCCTAAGCTCAATAGCTTTGTCCTACAACACTTAGATGCAATCCTTAGCACTTATAACACTTGTATAAAGTGTTTAACATGTCTTAGGATGTCTTAACTTTGTTAATTAGTTGTTTAAAGGCTAATTGGATACATATATGTACTACTATATGTTAACTAGGATCCTTGTGTGTATACAAGTCTTCACTTGGGACTTAGCATCCTATGGCAGTCAATACATCCAAACCACATGCTACAGGTGAGTTCATACCCCCTTAATCAATGGTTTAAATGTTTTTAAACGCTTTTATGGGGGGATACAAGTTGAATCATGCTAGTTATTATATCAATCACATGTGATTAATAAGTGGCATACAAAAGGTTTTACTACTCTTTTAGTTGTTTTACCAAACAGATTACTTCAAATGGTTTTCCAAAACATGTTTACTGATTTAAAACTCTTTGTTAACCTGTCTTACATACTGAATGTTTCTTTTCAAACCCTGTTATAGTTGTGTTTCAAAACAAATGTTTTCCTTATAATTTAAACTGTTCTCATCAAACAAACTGTTTTCAAATCGTTTTACAAACTGACATCAAGTCATCTTTTCCTAGCTATAAAACTTTTCAAAGGTTTTACAAAACTTCTTTTATACTTTTATATTGTCAATTGCATGTCTATATATGTATAGTTATATAAGTAATGTTTAAAGGACTTAGGAAGAGTAGCTCGCTTTACCTCATTTTCCTCGTTGTGATGTGGCATTAGGGCATCGGTTATCCGTCCGAAGGTTGTCTAAATATTAGTATTATATTATGTATACATATATAGACATAAAGGTTCTATCAGTTAATTTGATACCCTTAGGTAGCAGGGGTATACTTTCATGTTCATACATACCAGTTATATTACTAGTAAGCTACCATATGGGTAGTTCAGGAAGATACTAATACTATTACTAGAACGCGGAATCATACCACGAGTCAGTTCATTCATGAGTTAATACTTTCTAGATAGAGAGAGAGCGCACATTACAACTAGTACACATAATACATTACTGCACATGCTAGATAGAGATAGAACACACATTACAACTAGCATACGTAGAACATTACACTACATTACTATACATGCTAGATAGAGAGAGAACACACATTACAGCTAGCATACGCAGAACATTACAGTACATTATTATACATGCTAAATAGAGAGAGAACACACTTTGCAGTTAGCACATTCATTTCATATACATTCATGCAGTTATGTGAGCCATTAAACGGGTCCTGGCACTTCCTTCCTTGACCGTTTTTGTATCCAGAATATCCTTAATTGGGGAGCGTATGAGTTTGCATATAGATCTATACTGGATTGACTATCCTACACCTTGCTGCTCGCTACAGTGGGACATGCAAGTCTACGGGTGCCAAATGTCATTTCTTACGGCGTCTTACATTGTCGTTTTACTAGAGTCGGTAGCAGGATACAGGTCGATCACATGTTACTTTAAATTACAATAGATTTAAGGTAGTTAGTACGGTTGTAGTTATTTGATACTACACCATAGTACTATTTCATTTTCCCATTACATTCACTTTGTGAACATTCACACGATGCACAGTAATGTAAAAGCTATATTTTTGGTTAATGATAGTCAGATTTGAGAAAATACACACTCTTACAAGAGAGACACACAGATACTAGATGCCTTGGTAGAAGGACACTTTAGTAGGAAACATATGGTTTTCTAGGAGGTTCAAAACTTTTACATACTTACATTTCATATACGTACAAATACTTACATAAAAATTAAGACACTAAAATACTTATTGTAACAGCCCGGAATTCCAGGTATCGTTATATTTATGATTTTTGGGTGTTTTAAGAGGGGACTCGGCGAGTTGGAGCTCAGACTCGCCGAGTAGGATCGCGGATCTGGTCGCGGGTTCGCGACTGGACTCGACGAGTCCGGATATGGACTCGGCGAGTCTGCGCTATTTAGCGAAACCCTAACCGTCCAGGTTTGGGACATATATAAGGGGCCTTATGGCCGTCATTGTTCATCCTAGTCCTTTGAGAGAAACCCTAATTCGATTGTGAGCATCTGGAGCAAGGTAGAAGACCATTATTGATCTTGGAAGTGTTATTTTGCAAGGAGGAGGAGGCTTGGTTAAGGGAACAACAAGAGAAGCCACATTCTGAGGATTGGGGACACAGAGCAACGTTATTCAGGTAATATCTTCGAGTTGCATTCTTCTATGTTGATGTGTATATGGATTTAGGGTTTATTGAACCCTTTTGTGGCTAGATTGAGTGTTTCCTTAGTCCCCGAAGCGATTGGAACCCTATATTGGGACCCTTGGAAGTCCAGAATGTCCCATGCCTGAGCATTTCGGGAATCAATGGAGGTTTTGGATTGGAATCCTTATGCCTTAGGTCAAAACGTAAATTATGAGTCATGGGGTGTATTATGAGCACCAGAATGAGGGCTTTACATGATGAACCAGTTTAGGAAGGCCAGACCTGTGAATTGTCGGAGCAGATCTGACCTTAGAAAGCAGTTTGAGCGGTTGCATGGCATGGACTCGCCGAGTCCGATGAACAGACTCGGCGAGTAGCTTGAAGACTGCCTTAGAGTGGTCTTGCCCGGGTTATGAGTTGGATCGGTGAGTCAGGGCGAGTTAGAGAGGGTTAACAGGTGGTCTAAGTCGAACTGGGACTCGCCGAGTTGTTCTTCAGACTCGGCGAGTTGAGTCGGGATGGCCCCGCGATTCTTCCAGGAGGAACTCGTCGAGTCAGGGGGGATACTCGACGTGTAGAAAGGGAATCTTAGAGAATTGGTGAGAACGTGTAGACTCGCCGAGTCGCCCTAGCACTCGCCGAGTCCGGTCAAAGTTGACCGTTGACCGTTGACCGTTGACCAGAGTGGACCTGTGTTGACTTCTTAGGGGTAGTCAACATTAGAGATATAAAGTGTTAACTAGGGACATTATGATGTTATAGGAGGATTAGAGCTCGGAGAATCGGGCACGAGGGATTCCCAGGTTGTGAGATATCGAGACACGCGAGGTGAGTCTTCTCACTATACTTTACCTTGAGTAGGTAACCAAAGTTATATGATAGAGTATTTGTATGCTAAGTATGTTATGTGTTGCATTGCATTCTTCTATGTGATTTATGCTATGCTTGTTACAGAGTTAGAACCTGAGGGTTCACAGAGTATGGGTGCACGGACCCACAGAGTTATAGCCTCGAGTGGCTAATATGTGTTATATGGTATTTTGGGGAACTCACTAAGCTTTATGCTTACAGTGTTGGTGTTATTTGTTTCAGGTACTAGTGAGGATCGCGGGAAGGCGCCGGCCTGATCAGTGCACACACGCGGGATTTTTATATTATGTGATCTTGGGGTTTTTATATATGTTATGAGATGAATTACAAACAATGATGTTTTTATGAATATTAAATGAAGTTTGTCTTTATTAAATGCGAAAAATTATTTTTTAAATTCTTGGCGTTACAATTTGGTATCAGAGCCTTGGTTTGAGGGATTCGAGTACACCTTCAGGCGTATTTGAACTCAAACTGAGGATTTGAGATGTAATTTTCAAAAGATTAAAAGATTTTTGAAAAGACGCAGAGCAAGAGATGTGTGTACGATCAGCCCGCGCCCGAACGGTGATTTCCCAAGATACCCTTACATTATGTGATGTTAATATTGATATGATGTATCTGCATGCTAGAGTAGGCTAGGCATTGCTACTAGGAATAGATTGGCCTGATCTGTGATGCTTGAGAGTGAGTAGGTAGCAGTGAGGGACTTATGATAGGTATATTAGAGAGTGGTCTACGCATGATAGAGTACTTGAGACTTGGAATCCGAAGAGGAGGACTTGGAGTGTATTCTGGTGCGGTGCGGATAGTAGTATTGAGCCCGTACTACTGGAAGCATCGGAGCGGGGTGCAGCCCAAGTAAGAATCTTTGGAATGCCAAGAATCAAGGAGGAAAGAGTTGACGGGTGTAAGTGTGTTCGTGGGGATTCTAAATTTATTTTATGTCGTATTTCAGCGGTAGATCATGGTGAGGACACGTTTCACGTCCGAGAGCAGTGGTACCAGTGAGGAAGATATCCGCCGGATCATCCAGGAGGAGGTAGCTGCAGCCATCAGGGCCGAGATTCCGGAGATGTTTGGGTCCATAAAGACCACACTGATTGAGATGTTCGACGAGCGTTATGCCGCTCTTACTGAGGCTGCTGCTGCAGCGGCTACCGCAGCGGTGACTGCTGCAAGGCCGCATGGTGGGGACGCGTTACTATTCCGGGAATTCAGCAACACAAAACCACCAAAGTTCGATGGGACCCCGGGTCCGATGGCAGCGATGAGGTGGATATCTGATATTGAGGGGTGCTTCTTCACTTGTTCGTCTCCTGAGCATTTGAAGGTCCGATTCGCGCTGAACCAGCTTCGCTTGGGAGCGAAGGACTGGTGGAAGTTTGCAACGGCGCATTATACGCCTGCCGAGCTTTCTGCGGTGACCTGGGAGAGGTTCACCACCATGTATCGAGATGAGTACGTTCCCTAGGTGGAGAGGGAGCGTTTAGCACAGGAGTTTCTGACCCTCAAGCAGGGTACTGAGTCTGTTATAGCAATCACGAGGATGTTCCACGAGAGGGCGATGTTCTGCCCTAAGCACGTGCCCACTGAGCAGGCACGTATGAGCCGCTACTTGAGCGTCTTGAGGCGGGATATTCGGGAGTTCACTGCAAACTCCTCGTACCGGACCTTTGCCGAGCTTCAGGCAAATGCCCGGAAGAGGGAGATCGAGCTTGAGACTCAGGCCAGGGAGGAGGCGGAGTCTCAGGGGAGGGATCGGCGACCGGCACAGTCGCAGCCGACCACCAAGCGGGCCAAGCCTACTGATCCCATACCAGGGAGCCAGAAGGGCCGCACTTGCGGAAAGTGCGGCAAGGGGCATGACGGAGTTTGCCGAGCGGGGTCTTGCTACAAATGTGGCAAGGAGGGGCACATGGCCAAGGACTGCCCCAAGGGGTTTGCAGTGTGCTTTACTGCAACCAGACTGGACACCGGAAGGCTGAGTGTCCGCAGCTGCGCGGAGCACCTCAGGGATCTGCTCCTGCCGCCATCAGAGCTACAGAAAGTCGGCCTATGAAGACCGAAGCACCGAGAGCTCGAGGGAGAGCCTTCCAGCTGACTGCGGAGGAAGTCCGCGCTGCGCCCGATGTGGTAGCTGGTACGTTTCCTTTCATGTATTTATATTGATGTTGAAATATTATGCTTATATTAGGTTATGCGTAGGTACCTTCCTTGTGAATTTTGTGCCTGCTTTAGTGTTATTTGACTCGGGTGCGAGTCGGTCTTTTGTATCTTTGGCCTTTAGTCAGCATATCAACGTTAGTCGTGAGGCATTGAGTCGGCCTCTGAGAGTTTCCATAGCTGATGATAGAGTGATTTGTGCCACGGGGGTCTTCCGGGGATGCGTGTTAGAGATTTTCGGGGTTGAGTTTCTGATTGATCTGATTCCTATCGCGATGGGTGATGTCTGTGTCATTGTGGGCATGGACTGGCTGAGCCGATTCAGCGCAGTCATCGACTGCGAGCGTCAGCTGGTGACTATACGAGACCCTAGTGGGGGAGTTCTTTCGGTGTACGGCGAGGGTACGCGTTCGGGATCAGCCTTTTGTTCGGCCGCCAGAGCGAGGCAGTGTCTACAGCAAGGCTGTAAGGGTTTTGTGGCGTATGTGATGGATACGCGAGCGACTTCCGAGAAACCGAGTTCAGTTGAGGAGGTACCGGTGGTGTGTGAGTTTCCAGATGTCTTTCCCGAGGAGCTGCCGGGAGTACCTCCTGTGAGGCAAGTGGAGTTTGGTATTGATTTGATTCCGGGAGCCGCGCCTATCGCTAAGGTGCCTTATCGTCTTGCACCTCCAAAGATGCAAGAGTTATCCTCGCAGCTTCAGGAGTTGTTGGGGAAGGGATTCATTCGGCCGAGCAGCTCGCCGTGGGGAGCACCTATTCTGTTCGTCAAGAAGAAAGATGGTTCACACCGGATGTGCATTGATTACCGGGAGTCGAACAAGTTGACGGTCAAGAACCGTTACCCATTACCGAGGATCGACGATTTATTTGATCAGTTGCAGGGAGCATCTTGGTTTTCCAAGATCGACTTGAGGTCGGGATATCATCAAGTGAAGGTGCGGGATGAGGACGTACAGAAGACAGCATTCAGGACGCGATATGGGCATTATGAGTTTGTGGTGATGCCTTTTGGGCTCACCAACGCCCCGGCTGTATTCATGGATCTCATGAACAGGGTATGTAGGCCGATGTTGGATCGGTCAGTGATTGTATTTATCGATGATATTTTGGTGTATTCGAGATCTAGAGAGCAGCATGAGGAACATTTGAGGGAGGTCCTTGGGGTTTTGAGATCGGAGAAGCTTTATGCAAAGTTCTCCAAGTGTGACTTCTGGTTGCGGGAGGTCCAATTCCTAGGACATGTTGTTAATCAGGAAGGGATATTGGTCGATCCGGCCAAGGTTGAGGCGGTGATGAGTTGGGAGGTGCCGAAGTCACCCTCTGAGATCAGGAGTTTCCTTGGATTGGCAGGGTATTATCGGAGATTTATTAAGGACTTCTCCAGAATTACAGTGCCACTTACTAGATTGACCCGAAAGGGGGTTGCATTCTCATGGGGACCCGAGCAGCAGACCTCTTTTGAGACACTTCGCCAGAGATTGTGCGAAGCCCCGGTGTTAGCTCTCCCAGAAGGGATGGAGGATTTTGTAGTTTATTGTGATGCATCTATTTCGGGGTTGGGTGCAGTTCTGATGCAAAGAGGGCATGTAATAGCATATGCATCGAGGCAGCTGAAGCCTCACGAGACGAGGTATCCCACGCATGATCTAGAGCTGGGGGCGGTAGTGTTCGCCCTCAAGATTTGGCGTCATTACTTGTATGGGGTTCGTTGCACGATATACACGGACCATAAGAGTTTGAAGTACTTGATGGACCAGCCCAACCTAAACATGCGTTAGAGGAGGTGGTTGGATGTGGTCAAGGATTATGATTGCGAGATCCTGTACCACCCGGGCAAGGCTAATGTGGTAGCAGATGCGTTGAGCCGTAAAGGGGAGAGCACTCCACTACGAAATGTATGTTTGAGGTTGACCGTGATGGCTCCAATACTGGATGCCATTCGTGGGGCACAGTCTGAGGCTATGCAACCGGAGATGCAGAAGAGGGAACGGGTCGTTGGTTTGGTTTCAGAGTTCGTTACCGATGTTCGAGGGTTGATGACCTTTCAGGGTCGGATTTGGGTACCGTTTGTGGGTGGTACGCGTACTACTTTGATGGAGGAGGCACATCGATCGAAATTCTCGATCCATCCCGGGGCTACAAAGATGTATTTGGATTTGAGGAGAGAATATTGGTGGCCCTGCATGAAGAGGGACGTCGCGTGGTTTGTCGAGAGGTGCTTGACCTGCCGTAGGGTTAAGGCCGAGCACCAGAGACCGCATGGCAAGTTGCAGCCATTAGAGGTTCCCGAGTGGAAGTGGGAACATATCACTATGGATTTCATCACCAAATTGCCGAGGACTGCCAGAGGAGTTGATGCAATTTGGGTGATTGTAGACAGATTGACGAAGAGCGCTCACTTCCTTGCCATTAGTGAGAGTTCTTCAGCAGAGAAATTGGCGGAGGTGTATGTGAGAGAAGTAGTATCTCGGCATGGGGTGCCGATCTCGATTGTTTCAGATCGTGATGTGCGTTTTGTTGGATTAATGTCTAAGTCCATAACTATATTTGGTATGTACTTGACCCGACCCGGCATGGTCCATTTGGGTTGCACTTCACCGACACAATTTATATGGATAATCTTTTGAGAATAGTATGTTTATGATTAATATTAATATATTATAAGTTCTAATATATTAATATGGAATCATATTATTTAATTAGTATTGATCAAGAATTAATTTATAATTAATTAAGTGATCAAAAGGAACTAATTAAATATGGACTCTTATATATATGGAATGGGCCAAGTTCATTTAGGTTGGGCTAAGCTTTCATGGATAGTCCATGGAGTGTTTAACCCATGGATCCTAGGAAATGAAAGGTCATGGGTATTAGGGTTTAACCCTAATCCTCCATACTATATAAAGATGTCTTTGGTTGGTGAAATTGGCACTAGTGTGGATACACTAAAGAAAGGCTAGCCAATTTCACTAGAGAGAACCAAGTAATCATATTCTCTAAAGTATTCCAAGGTGTCTTGGTGATTTGTGATTCCACTTGAGGCTTCCACACTATTGGGGCTAAGCTCTTAAAGCTTGAAGACATCAAGCTACATCAAGAGGTATGTATTCTATCTTGTTACATTCATAGTTTTTGTATGCTAGATTAGGATAATACCTTGGATGTTCTTATTTGCATGTATAATAGAGAAAACATAGATCCAAGGTATTTAGGGTTGCATGTACACTTAGGAAGTGTTAGAATGCGCAAAACCCAACAGTGGTATCAGAGTCACGGGTTGTTTTCTGTTATATTGATGCAAATATTTTATTTTCAAAGTTGAAAAAAAAAAACATGAAGTTTGTCAAATTTTAAGATAATTACTTGTTCTTGTGAAAAACTAATTATTTGTAAAATTTGAATAATTTGCTTTATGAGTTGAATTAGGTCAAATTTAATAAAAGATAAAATAATATGATTATTTTATTAGTTTTAAAAGTTTGATCTAAAGAGTTTTATTTTTTTTTGAAACCTCCATAAGTTATGGATATGAAAAGGTTTTAAAAAAAAATTGATTCAAAGTTTTTTTGGAGTTACAAAATTTGGTGTTAATGTTTTAAAGGATTCCATAACTTAAGAATAAGTTATGGATCACCAAAAGTTTTTGTGTTACCTTGTTTTATGAGTGAATTTAGATTAATGAATAAAATTATGTGATAGTTGGTTTTAATCCAAATTAATCTAAGAATTGATTCTAAAATGTGTTTTTGTAACTTGTCCTCAAGTTATATGAAAAGTCACATTTAAGAATCATAAAACTCATAAAAATTGGCAAAGGTTACAAAAATGAAGAGTCTAGTTCTAATTAAATGGTTTTATGACTCCATAACTTGTCCTCAAGTTATGGAGGACCAAGAGTCTCTTCATTTAATAAAATAAAATAAAATAAAATAAAAAGTGTAACCTTAATTAATTCCATAAGTTATAAAATAAAGAAAAGTTAATTCTTTTATTAGTTTAAAGTCTTCCATAACTTGTCCTCAAGTTATGGAACTTGAAGAGTTTTTGGATTAAAACTACTTTAAACACATAAGTTATGGAATTAATTAGTTTTGAATAGTTTCAAAACTTGCCCTCAAGTTTTGGAATTTATAAAGTTTTCACTTATGAATACTTTAATTCCAAGTTAGCCCTTAGAATTTTAAAAGTTAAAATTCAACCCCTATACTTTATAATATTATAAGTTAATAATATATATATATATATATATATATATATATATATATATATATATATATATATATATATATATATGTATAAGAGTAAAGTCAGTCTTACCGCTAGTACGCCTCATTCACGAAGCCGGTCTATAAGGTGGGTATAAGGTTGTTGCCTATAAAATGGCAACTTAATGGGTGTCCACTCTCACCCACCGCTTGCTTGACTGGTGGAGGGTTGTTAGCCGAACGGGTTTGACAGGACTAGAATTCTCCCTTCATTAAAAGTATTAATGATAATACTAAGTAACTAAACTCTTAATAATACCCAATCTTAGTTACTTAGGAAAAATGTGAATAAGGTGCTAACCCATGAAATTACACTTTACACTTTGTCTAAGTCGTTAGTGGAGCGTGTGTGGTTAACCGGCACATTAACTTGGACTTAACAAGGTAGGTAAAGGGTGACTTAATATTTATCATAGTATCGATGGAGCGTGTGTGGTTAACCGGCACATCGATTGAGGGGTAATTTATTAAGGGTACCAAGTGATTTGCATGGTTACTTCACACCTTGTTTTGTGATCCTCGGCATCCCAGTCACAAAACCTGAAACGCACACTCGAGATTGAAACATGCCTTTGAAAAGTTCAATGAATCTCAAAGATCTAGGAGTTTCAAAACCAATTAAAACCTAATAATTCATTTCGTTTATCTTGGTGGATATTGGTGAATCGTCATTCACCTACCTTCAAATATTTTATAGCTTGGATTACGGCATACCTCTTCTAAGTTATAAAATAGTTTGTTGGGTCATAGCCTTAATATTTCATATTGGGTGTCATATTAAGGACTTTAAATCAACTATCTTGAATATCTCCCAAAAGATGTCTGTAATAGACACCTATGATCTTCCCAAATCTAGTGAAACAAGGTTTCCTAAATGAAGATGATGTCCTTTGGAAATCATACTTCTTTCACCTCCTCCAATTATTCTCCCCAACCCACAAGTTCTTGAAAAGTTTAAGGTCACTCAAGCCCTATTGGCAAGGCAAGGTCTAGGTGTGAACACATCTTGGAGATGTAGTCACATATTGACAAGCCGGGAGAGTTGGGTGTCAAAGTCTTGAGAAAGTTGGTGGTTCAATCACTTTCTAAGTCACATAGTGAGTTCCTTTGGGACACCTATGAAACAAACTATGACAAGACCCTTAATGATCTTATCTATTTGCTAAGATCAACTTCCTAAAACTTTATGGACATTGACAATGATGACATCGGATATCCAGTAAAGCATTATCTTCCCAATGGAAAGGGATCAGCCATAGTCAACTCGGTTGACCAAATGGTAAAGAGAAAAGCTAAGTCTGTGATAGTCTCGTGTACCATTATCAAAGGGTCCATATGTTTATATTGCCAAGGGAAGGGGCATTGGTTGCGAAGCTGCCAAATTTACCTAAGGATGTTAAAGTCAATAAGTTTGACTCTACTTCAGGTAAAGACCACTATCTAACTCTGTTAAGTTTCTATTCTGAGATTCCTGATACATGATGTGACTGGGTCACATGGTGATGTTTTAAGAATCAAAGAAAAGTGAAGAAACTTAAAGAAAGAATATGCTGAATCTGATGGCGTAGATGGATTTCTATCGCATAGTTTGAAGATCGGATTCTTGAGCAACTTCTTAGGAGTTATGAGATATTGCTTAGGAATAGATAACAACAAGTTTTCATATGGATTGTAAGGATAAGTTTTTCCGCAAAGTTTTAAAATAAAAGAAATTTTTTTTTTATTTTATTTATTTTAAAATATCCTTACAATGGCATCTGTGGAAATTTTTGTTGCTTATAAGATTCCATTAATAGCAAGAGTGGAAGTATGAAATTGATTCTTTCATTTGTGGTAATGTCTAAATTTACCAAATAAGGAAAGATTCTCATCACCCAAGTTTCAATTGGACCAGAACTTGGAATCATGCAAGTTGTATAGCATGATGAATGAGAACTTTCAAGTTTTGGAAAATTAAGACTAATTACTCGGCCACATGGATGTGTGAGTCAAGTAAAGGACTAAGGGATCGAGTACACATTCTTGTGCACTGATTAAGTCCACCACAAAAGATTGATAAGACTATTCGTCATAGTTTACTAAAGCTCAGTAAATATGATTATACTTACAAGCTTAAGTGTAACTCTGAGACATTGGAAAAGGTTCCAATGTATGGCAGGGCGAATAAGAAGAATCAAATTAGGCAGAAGGATAAAAGTTTCTCATATCTGAAAAGATGGGAGAGTACTTTAGTATCAGTTTTGTGATCATCTTAATGATTAAGAAACCATATCAAAATTAGTTCTCTAAGGAAATCTTAGTGCATTCTTATGACTAAGAAGAGGAACTTGAATTGTTGAAATGGTTAAATCAAGAAGATGAGTCATACTTCGTTCCAATACAAGTCTTAGAGTCATACTCCAAGATTTTCATTTGAGTGACATGTCTTAAAGAAGGTTTAAAATACTTGTCAAATGTAAGAGTAAAAGTTTTCTACTCTTGTACATTTGAAATTGGTAAGTTGTGATGTTTTGGATAAAACAAAGACCAACTTAGGCCAATTGGGTAAAGTGTTTTTCTTGATTAGAATCCGCACTATCTCTTGGATGTTTGACAAGGGAGTCTTATATGTCAAGAGGACAGTGGGAGTCTTAAAGGTCTTGAAAGTCTCAAGAAATAATCAAGAATAAAACCTGAAGTTCTTCACTAGCACACGACTTGAGGTTTATAACCTATCGTGTTGACATATCTGTGCCCATTCCAGTTAAAGTTGGCTTTGCATATGAGTTCTTAGAGTTCTCAGTTTGTTGCATAACAACTTGGAAGCGATGGCAGGCCCTTGAGCTGCCAGGTGGCAAGAAGTTAAGATTGAGTTCAATCCATATGGTTTTGGATTTGTCATTATCTTTGTCTTGTGATTATGGTTTGACAAATTCATATGGGTAGGAACTCATACACCATATAAATCTAAGTGTCATAAGGTTTCTCTCCGATTCATGAAAATGATGGTGAGGAAACGCTTTCACTAAGTATATTTTACGAAGATATCAATTGTGTTATTTGCATTTTCAAAAGTCGTTAGTGGAGCGCGTGTGGTTAACCGGCACACTAACATGGACTTGTGAGAAATGGCAAATGCCTAAGCAATTGAGACCATGATTACGGTATCCCTTTTCATGGTTCTTGAAATTGCTTAGACACACAGGTGAGCTATCTACGGAAAGGGTGTATGAATCTAAATTTCAGACTGTCCAGCTGATTTCTGAGTACATGTCAAAGCTAGTGGGAGCATAAGTGTTATGCTAATAATCATCATGTTAGTGGGAGCATGATAATTATGATAAGTATTGCAAGTTAGCAATGTTAATTATAGAAAACAAAAGTTTCAATTGGGAAAAAGTTGTTTTGCTATAATTAAGGGAGAGGAAATTATGCTTCATCTCAAATCTATAAGCTTAGATCGTGAGGTTTTAATCATTTAGTCAAGGATATATATGAATTTCATGTTGGAATGGCTCAACATAAGGAAATTTTGTATATGGGTCCATTATTTGCGTTCTAAAATTCGATTATGATTACGGCATCCCTTTTCATAATCTGAATTATGAGAACTTGGCAAATTGAAATGGAAATATTATAGCAAAAGACTGGTTTAGTCTTTATGTAAGACATCATGAATCGTGTCCCATATGCTTCGGATATAGGATCGATTACATGTGCTATATTCATCCGTTCTAAAATTTTCCAAATGCCTGGGGCATTAAGAAGGGAAAAGGTTTAGAACTGGATATGACTAAAAGGATTAAACAATTGTCGAGGACAATCTAATGTTTACCAAAGATTGGTTACTCAAGGACAATTGGAAGTATAGTGATAATTCTGGAAGGACCATATTGACATAATCTGTAAGGAGGCAACTCTTGTTCAGAAGTGATAGTCAAAATGGAATCTGGAAATGTTTCACAGTTAGAATTTTCAATCTGTGTAAGATTAAGGAAACTTAATGCAAGAAGGATATTTCCAAGGAGTTGATCTCCTTTGGAATACTCTGTAATGATTGTTGCCAAGTCTTTGTGACTTTGTGCATAATCGTTACAAGAGGATCAATGCATATAAGTTTAGAATCTAACAGATTTCTGTAAATGGCATGAATTTGGAATTCTTGCATTTGCAGTAAGGATTTGGGAGTGTGAAAAGAGAATCATTGAAGTTATGTTCAATTGATCTAGTTCACAAAGTAAAGATCATAGACAAACATAGTATGCATACTTGGTGTGTGGCATGACTAGTGTTTAAGAAAACATAGTGTACATGCTTGGAGCATGGGACAAGTATTGTTTTAAATTCAAGAATAAAGTTGATAGCTGAAACAGTATACAATGAATAATGTGTAATCATATGGTGATAAATAAAAGGTGTTTTATTTATGTTCAAAGGGTTGATACCATATTGGATTCAATTATTATTGTGTTTTATTTTGCATGTTTTGACTTCCCGAATAAACTGGGTTATTCTTCCTGAATGACTAAGTTATTCAAACATCCACAGTCGGTCATATGTTGGAAGTAGATATGAATTAAGACTGTCATGGGTTGGCTTGTAGAGGTCTAAGGTGTTGGACAAAGGGCTACAACACTCATGAGTGCTCATAAGTTTTGAGTATTGGATTCAACCCGCGCTCATTGGAATCACTTCATGGATTTTATCACGAGTGATCATGAGACGATAATATCTTATATTCTTCAAACCTAGAGATATGAGTTGTTACTATGAGTTGATAGTACATTGATTGCACGAAAACGCATTTGGTAACTCGGTGCTATAAAACGTGCCTTTGTGTATGATTCAACAAGTAGTAGAACAAGCCATATGAGTCGAAGTTTATCCGTTCCTTTTACCTTCGGGATAAAAGCGATATCTGTGGGCCCCTCGATGATTTGATGATGACAAATGGAAGTGCTCGGCCGGGCCAGGACTGATTTGATTTGTTCAATTAGTCAGTCGTCATAAATCGGAAATCGGGAAACAACAAATGGACAGAGAGAATGATTATAATCCATGTCTCGGTCCATATGATATCTAGAATGGAGGAATATATGATCCCTTATCTAATGGACAAGTTCGTTGACAAGATCAGAGTTCGACAGCAGCTTTAAGAGCTACGATTGCCAGTTAGGTTTGAAGTCATACGCAATAATAGTTTTAGACTTATCCAAGTGGGAGACTGTTGGATTAATGTCTAAGTCCATAACTATATTTGGTATGTACTTGACCCGACCCGGCATGGTCCATTTGGGTTGCACTTCACCGACACAATTTATATGGATAATCTTTTGAGAATAGTATGTTTATGATTAATATTAATATATTATAAGTTCTAATATATTAATATGGAATCATATTATTTAATTAGTATTGATCAAGAATTAATTTATAATTAATTAAGTGATCAAAAGGAACTAATTAAATATGGACTCTTATATATATGGAATGGGCCAAGTTCATTTAGGTTGGGCTAAGCTTTCATGGATAGTCCATGGAGTGTTTAACCCATGGATCCTAGGAAATGAAAGGTCATGGGTATTAGGGTTTAACCCTAATCCTCCATACTATATAAAGATGTCTTTGGTTGGTGAAATTGGCACTAGTGTGGATACACTAAAGAAAGGCTAGCCAATTTCACTAGAGAGAACCAAGTAATCATATTCTCTAAAGTATTCCAAGGTGTCTTGGTGATTTGTGATTCCACTTGAGGCTTCCACACTATTGGGGCTAAGCTCTTAAAGCTTGAAGACATCAAGCTACATCAAGAGGTATGTATTCTATCTTGTTACATTCATAGTTTTTGTATGCTAGATTAGGATAATACCTTGGATGTTCTTATTTGCATGTATAATAGAGAAAACATAGATCCAAGGTATTTAGGGTTGCATGTACACTTAGGAAGTGTTAGAATGCGCAAAACCCAACACGTTTCACTTCTAGGTTCTGGAAGAAATTTCATGAGGAGTTGGGTACTAGATTGCATTTTAGTACCGCATATCATCCCCAGACAGACGGTCAGAGTGAGCGGACGATTCAGACGCTCGAGGACATGCTTCGGGCGTGTGTGTTGGATTTTGGGGGTAGCTGGGATGCGTATTTGCCCTTGGCGGAGTTTTCCTACAACAACAGCCATCATTTGAGCATCGGTATGCCGCCCTTTGAGCTGTTGTATGGTAGGAGATGTCGGACCCCCATTTGTTGGGGAGAGGTGGGACAGAGAGTGATGGGCAGTACAGAGATCGTGCTTCAGACGACAGAGCAGATTCAGCAGGTTAGACAGAGGTTATTGACCGCCCAGAGCCGACAGAAAAGTTATGCAGACAGACGCCGATCCGAGCTTGAGTTTCAGGTCGGCGACTTCGTACTCCTGAAGGTCTCTCCTTGGAAAGGAGTGATTCGATTCAGGAAGAGGGGCAAGTTGGGGCCCCGGTATATTGGGCCTTTTCGTGTGATTGCGAGGGTAGGCCGGGTGGCCTACCGTTTGGAGTTGCCAGCGGAATTGAGTCAGATCCACGACACTTTTCATGTGTCGCAATTGAGAAAGTGTATAGCCGATGAGTCGGCAGTGGTTCCGTTAGAGGACATTCAGGTGGATGCGAGCCTGAATTATGCCGAGAGACCAGTGGCCATCAGAGATCGAAAGATCAAGGTTCTGAGGAATAAGGAGATACCTCTGGTGTTAGTTCAGTGGCAGCACCGGAAGGGATCAGAAATGACCTGGGAGCCGGAGCGTGAGATGCGGGAGCAGCATCCGGAGCTATTTTCAGAGTGAGGATTCGAGGGCGAAGTCTAGTCCTAGTGGGGGAGAGTTGTAACAGCCCGGAATTCCAGGTATCGTTATATTTATGATTTTTGGGTGTTTTAAGAGGGGACTCGGCGAGTTGGAGCTCAGACTCGCCGAGTAGGATCGCGGATCTGGTCGCGGGTTCGCGACTGGACTCGACGCGTCCGGATATGGACTCGGCGAGTCTGCGCTGTTTAGCGAAACCCTAACCGTCCAGGTTTGGGACATATATAAGGGGCCTTATAGCCGTCATTGTTCATCCTAGTCCTTTAAGAGAAACCCTAATTCGATTGTGAGCATCTGGAGCAAGGTAGAAGACCATTATTGATCTTGGAAGTGTTACTTTGCAAGGAGGAGGAGGCTTGGTTAAGGGAACAACAAGAGAAGCCACATTCTGAGGATTGGGGACACAGAGCAACGTTATTCAGGTAATATCTTCGAGTTGCATTCTTCTATGTTGATGTGTATATGGATTTAGGGTTTATTGAACCCTTTTGTGGCTAGATTAAGTGTTTCCTTAGTCCCCCAAGCGATTGGAACCCTATATTGGGACCCTTGGAAGTCCAGAATGTCCCATGCCTGAGCATTTCGGGAATCAATGGAGGTTTTGGATTGGAATCCTTATGCCTTAGGTCAAAACGTAAATTATGAGTCATGGGGTGTATTATGAGCACCGGAATGAGGGCTTTACGTGATGAACCAGTTTAGGAAGGCCAGACCTGTGAATTGTCGGAGCAGATCTGACCTTAGAAAGCAGTTTGAGCGGTTGCATGGCATGGACTCGCCAAGTCCGATGAACAGACTCGGCGAGTAGCTTGAATACTGCCTTAGAGTGGTCCTGCCCGGGTTATGAGTTGGATCGGTGAGTCAGGGCGAGTTAGAGAGGGTTAACAGATGGTCTGAGTCGAACTGGGACTCGCCGAGTTGTTCTTCAGACTCGGCGAGTTGAGTCGGGGTGGCCCCGCGATTCTTCCAGGAGGAACTCGTCGAGTCAGGGGGGATACTCGACGTGTAGAAAGGGAATCTTAGAGAATTGGTAAGAACGTGTAGACTCGCCGAGTCGCCCTAGCACTCGCCGAGTCCGGTCAAAGTTGACCGTTGACCGTTGACCGTTGACCAGAGTGGACCTGTGTTGACTTCTTAGGGGTAGTCAACATTAGAGATATAAAGTGTTAACTAGGGACATTATGATGTTATAGGAGGATTAGAGCTCGGAGAATCGGGCACGAGGGATTCCCAGGTTGTGAGATATCGAGACACGCGAGGTGAGTCTTCTCACTATACTTTACCTTGAGTAGGTAACCAGAGTTATATGATAGAGTATTTGTATGCTAAGTATGTTATGTGTTGCATTGCATTCTTCTATGTGATTTATGCTATGCTTGTTACAGAGTTAGAACCTGAGGGTTCACAGAGTATGGGTGCACGGACCCACAGAGTTATAGCCTCGAGTGGCTAATATGTGTTATATGGTATTTTGGGGAACTCACTAAGCTTTATGTTTACAGTGTTGGTGTTATTTGTTTCAGGTACTAGTGAGGATCGTGGGAAGGCGCCGGCCTGATCAGTGCACACACGCGGGATTTTTATATTATGTGATCTTGGGGTTTTTATATATGTTATGAAATGAATTACAAACAATGATGTTTTTATGAATATTAAATGAAGTTTGTCTTTATTAAATGCGAAAAATTATTTTTTAAATTCTTGGCGTTACACTTATGATCTCACCAGCTTAAAAGCCGATACTCTCTTTCAAAATAACTTGTATCCTCAGGTCGACAGTACACAGGTACCGATGCAAGGTTTAGAGAAGATGGAGCTCGTTCAAGACTCATCTTTCATTTTGATTTATACTTTAGTGTCAATTAGAAATATCAGAACACTTGTATTAAAATTTTATTATTAATGCAACGGATGATGTTGTTGCTTGTTTACTACTATTCATTGTTGTGATACTGTACATGACGTCCTCCACCCCAGAATGTTTCCGCCGTTCATAGTTTTGGGGTGTGACAGATTGGTATCTGAGCATTGTTTATAGTGAATTGAGTATATCAACCCATAAAAGATATACAGACTGTAAATACAATGGGATTAAAATACTCTGACCAAGAGTTTATACTTTAAATAATAAAATATTTAATAAAGTATACGTGCCTGCATTCATACTAAAATCAGTGTCACTAGAACAGTACAAAAGAATTACGATTACTGGGCAACACTAGTAGACTTAGAGACATATAGTCAAAACTGGGAAGATATAGCCTGATCGACTATATTATCCGAGGGTTGACTAGCATGTGTATAAGTGTAGTTGTGAGGTTGCAACAAGTCTAAAATCTTACCAACAATACCATAATGAGAACAATAGAACATAAACCTAAAATACTATAGGGGTATTTGGTGTTACTATAAGTATTTTATACTTGAGAACTAAAAGGGATCTTCATTACTAAGTTGATAATTGCTAAGTGGATACACTAAGGCTATATGTAACTAGGATGTTATAGACTTAGAATTCGTGAAAAATTTTCTTTACCCCTATTCTTTGTGAATTTGGAGTTAAGGTCACTTATTTGAAGGCCTATCCTGTTTTGATTACATATAACTGGTATGCACTTCACAAATAGTGATGTAACTAATGAAGATTTGCTAAATAATTATCTAGATAGTTCATCTAATAATTATTTTCTTACCCTAATTCTCGCGTAGATAACATGGCTGGACTCCATCCCCACGACAATTCGTACCTTCCGAACGAAGTCATTGCTAGATGGTTTGAAGAAGAACCAAAGAATGATCATACTATCCCTTTGAATGATCACCATGATGAAGACCTTTCAGATGGTGCCAACTCTGAACCCAAGGTTGAGAATCTACTCCAGGAAGCTCCCTTTCCAAATCCTAATCCTCGCCCGACCTTTCATGGCCTGACGCCTCCGTGGGTAGAATGCTTGGAAACATGGAGCCAAGGACAAGATCAGCCCATGCCATTTAATGGTGACCGAAGCTTTTATGACCTGAGCAATGGGGGCTCAACAGACAGAATCTTGCCAATCCTGGTCCGCAGAGTGGCTCGAAATGAGATTCAAGGCAGGACAGCCCTACATCAGATCACAGAAGTTGTCGCCAACGCGAGAATGCATACCCTTCGCACCATTCTCCTGGAAAATGCTCTTGAGAGATCTTAGAGAGACCATGAAACCCTACTGCAAGCACTGGCTGAATCACGAGCCGAATTCATAGAACTCCGTGTACACCAGAGGGTGTACGAAAGACACCTACTTGATATGGGTCGTCAACTGGCTGAGCTGAGAGTTCACCAGAGGGATGACCATCACTAATAGTAGATGCCTTACTTTATTTTCCTTGTTAAAAAGGGATCATTTTTCTGTCTATGCCCAATGTGGAATTTTCTATGAAACTACCTTGTATTGTAAGTATTTTTAGTTAGGTCCTTATACTGTCAAGGAGTTTCTACTATGGATATGATGTAAGACCTTTTACAAGGTCATTTTCCCTAACTGTTACGTCATGAATATCAAAGATATTGACAGTCAACTAACTTCTGAGTCATTCTTTATTCAAAAACTTTCATCATGCTATCATGGGAGTCTATTTGAAAGCCACTCTAGCTGAGTTATTGAACTAGGGTATTCTAGCTCAGGGATAATTCCCAATTCTTCTTCAAGGGTTGGATCATGTTATTTACCAACCAATGGTACCTTGTTTTAGACGTCAAGCGTCATAAGACCATACTACGAACTTACTTCCACTCATTTCTAGGACTGCATCATAGGGATGTAGGTCAAACCTTCGTGAACATACTTCTATTCTGCACTAGGACTGCATCATAGGGATGTAGGTCAAACCCCCGAGAACATACTGATACTCTTTACTTGATCAATCGAAGTACATCTAGAGTCGACCAAAATCACTCACAAAATCTTTATCTTTCGTGTTAACAGAATCATGTCATCATCCAGAAACAGTCAACCGAACAACGAAACCCCTGCCTTTCCTATGGACGCCGCTACTTTCCAAGCCGCAGTTAGAGCTGCCGTGATAGCTGTCCTTGCAAACTGCAGCGCTGTCAACTCAAACAAGACTGATAAAAGAGTTGACAATCCTAATCGTGGTAACGATCCGAGAAATCAACAAATTGTCACAGTCGCCACCGCCCAAAACAACAACTCAGAGTTCAAGAAACGAAAACGCCAAGCCCAAGTGGAACGTAAGCAATTTCAGAGGATTTCCATGCAACAGCAACCAGTGGCAACCCCGGCCATCACAACACAGGTCAAACAATATGAAGGAACACTCCCGAAGTGCGACCGGTGCAACTATCACCATAAGGGAATTTGCCGAGTACGGCAATGCAACAATTGCAACAAGATGGGGCACATTGCTCGTTTCTATAGAACTACCTCCACCACAGGAGCTAGCTTAGTTTGCTATAGTTGTGGTGAGGCAGAGCACTATTATAGAAATTGTCCAAAACAGAAGATCAACGAAAGCAATCATGTCCCCATAACTCCTACGCAACACTTCACTTCCACTACCTATGTTGGCACTAGCCATATATGTCATTTATGTGGAGAGATGGGACATCTCAAGAAGGACTGTCCAATACCAAAGAACTCAGGAATAAACGGGAAGATCCTCATGATCACAGCTGCAGGAGAAACTACATCGGACCCTCATTAGAGTATCTAAGGCGTTCGTTGTAACAGACTTATAAACCATCCAAAACTAGTGCAACTAGAGTCTTATCTTTTGCGAGTTCCCGTCAGTAAAGGGATGCTCGTGCTGCGTATACTTGTCTTTTGTAGTATACCTTGTTTGCAGCAATAGTCTTGTAGTAAGTCTAAAGTACTGTAACTCTATTAAAGATTGCACGGTTGGTTTTCTCTGTAACGCCATTATGATCAAGTCTAGTGTCTTTATTTTCCTAGTGAGTCCGATATTACCATATGACTAGATTCAATTTGATCCGCACAATACCAGCTTCATACATACATCTCTTTCTCCGTAAACGTCTTTTTGATGAAGCCGTCATTTCAGAACTTGGAAGTATTCCTGCTTAGAGTACCTCATGTTTCTTAGCCTTTCCGAAGAAACCTCAGCAAACCTCCCCGAAGTACCACTCGTACAGTACGTGAAGTTCAATCCAAAGATCCATACGGTTGATTTATCGCTGAGGAATGTATACCTAGGGGTGGTATATAGTCAAGGATCTACAGGTTTAGAATTGATGATTCCACTTTAACTTCTTTTCCTCGTTAGGATGTGAGCTTAAAGAAGAATCAGTTATTCGACTACCTTTTCAATCTTAATTATATACGACTCGTATACACGAGGCTGCGATTGATGAACCGTGTATGACTTCTAATATGAACTTCAGGACGGAGACTGCCCAAGACTATGAGTAATCACATTATCATGTGAACAAACTTAGAGCCCAGCACGACTCCTGCAACCAGATTGCTCTACAGTCTAAACACCCACGGAAATACAAGAACAATCCGGACAACTTAGGGAACTACTCAGCAATAGAATTGGAAGGCCAGGCTTCTCACCCTGGAGGGCTCTGGTCTTATTCTTCTAGAAGTAGACAGATTGCATCATATGTACCTCGACTATTGGGGACTCCGTCAAGATTTCAATTAGAAATCGTTATCTCTGCCTCGCATAGATGAATTGGTTGAGCAAACGCGAGGAACGAATTACCTTTCAGAAATGGACCTGAGATCCGATTATCACTAGTTTCGAGTGTTAGCGAAAGATGTCCTGAAGACTACCTTCCGAACTCGATGCGGACACTTCGAGTCTGTAGTAATACCCCTCGAATAGGACCAATACGCCCATAGTATTCATGAGCTTAATGAATAGGGTATGCCATTCTTACTGGGATTAGTTCGTCATTCTCTTTGTAAATGACTTACTTATCTACTCTCGTAGTAAGAAATAAATCATAAAGAGCATCTACAACAAGCCATGGAAACATTACCCTTAGAGAAACTCTTCGCGAAGTTCTCTAAATATGAGTTGTAGATTCGAAGAGTCGAATTCCTAGGACACATTATTAGAAATGTGGGAAATTTTGAGGACCCTTGCAAAGGTCACAACCGTTGAGAATTTTTCAGTACCGAAGACGCTTACGAAATTCGCCAAATTTTAGGTCTCGCCGACTTACTATCAGGAGTCCATTCAGAACTCCTCGCGAATTACAGAAACCCTTACGAATTTGACCCAGCAGGGGGTGGCCCTTGACTGGGAAGATAAGCAAGAAAAAGAAACCTTGGAATTCCAAGTGAGTGACCAAATTCTTTAGGAAGTCTCACTATGGGAATGGCTTGATACGCTTCGGAAAGCGTGGAGAGCTAAATCCAAGATAGTTAGGACCTCCGAGATTCTTACCAGAATCGTTCATGTATCTCACAAACTAGACCTACTCCGTGAGCTTAGTAACATACATTCTACCTTTCACGTCTCAAACTTGTAAAACGTATCGATCCGACGAGACTCTTGAAATCCCACTCAAAGAGATCGAGTCCCACAAGAGCCTCACCTACATGGAATAACTGTAGTAACCATGGACCGAGAGGTCATGCGAACGATTCATAGTCGTTTCCCTTTTGTGAAGGTCCGCTGGGATGCCAACCAAGGACCGAAATTCACTTGGGAGCACGAGAATAAATCATTTAGGAAGTATCCCCACTTCTGGGCTCGATTATGCAAGCCTACTTCCTTACCTAAATTCTAATTTCGGGATGAAATTCCATCTAACAGGGGGATGATGTGACAACCTGAAATTTCTATTCTGTACAACCCTTCAATACAATAGAAGTCAGAAAAGTTGCTGCTAAGTTTCAAACTTTTTGGAACAAGTTTGAGTATTTTAGGATTTACACTTCGGGTGATATCAGGAGAGAGGATGACCTAGGGTTATTGTGCAACACTGTTATTTCAAAACTCCAAGAAATTTGAGTTTACTACAAGAATAAAATATTTTCAGCCAAAAACCCTAAATTTGGGAGTATGTATATGAGAGTTACTCATTATTTACACTTTTTCCAAATCTCAAGATCCAAACCCATTTCTCTCTCAATTATCATCCAAAAGTTTTTCAAGATCTTCAATCTAGTAAGTGTTTCTATCCTTCTTAAGTTGTTATGTGACTTAATCTAGTGTTTTACCACATTTCTAACCGTGAAATCATTCCAAAAGGTTGATTCTTCCATTTTCACCAAGAACACACACTAGTGTTCTTGGACTTGTAGCTTATTTCAAGCTTCCATATAGTAAGTACTTCAATCCTAGAGTCTTTTAAAGCTTGTTACATTCCCTTACATCAAGAAATAGTCCCAAGAACACCAGGATCAAGGTGTTTACGGTCCAAGAATGTTCTTGGACCGTAAACCCCAAATAAGGGTGCCTTAGGGTGCCTTAGTCCTTCACAAGCCTTAGAAACATGTCTAAATCCTTCCTTGATGTTTTTAGCACATAAAAAGCACCAAAATCTCTCATTTATATTTGTTTACGGTTTGGGGATCTCCCAAAACCGTAAACACCCCAAAGTGAGTATAAATGACCCATATTCCTTCCTTATGCCTTGAATCAAGCCTAGACTTTTACCTTGAAGTGTTTAGGACTTGAAAACATCATAAAGCCATGTTCCATAGGAGTTTACGGCAGCAAACTCATGGAGAAATGGTCCATGGGCCGTAAACTCCAATTAGGAGTGTATTGATGTCACAAAACATTTCCTAAGGCTTAAACATGAAGTAGGAATGCTTGGAATGGCTTAGAAGACTTCAAACCAAAAAATGGTCAAAAGGTTATGATCTTACGGCCGTAAACTCAAGGGTGTACGACCGTAAACTCAATGGGTTATGGTCTTTAGGGAGTAAACTCATATTAGGGGTTCCCTTGAACCCTAAGCTCAATAGCTTTGTCCTACAACACTTAGATGCAATCCTTAGCACTTATAACACTTGTATAAAGTGTTTAACATGTCTTAGGATGTCTTAACTTTGTTAATTAGTTGTTTAAAGGCTAATTGGATACATATATGTACTACTATATGTCAACTAGGATCCTTGTGTGTGTACAAGTCTTCACTTGGCACTTAGCATCCTACGGCAGTCAATACATCCAAACCACTTGCTACAGGTGAGTTCATACACCCTTAATAAATGGTTTAAATGTTTTTAAATGCTTTTATGGGGGATACAAGTTGAATCATGCTAGTTATTATATCAATCACACGTGATTAATAAGTAGCATACAAAAGGATTTACTACTCCTTTAGCTGTTTTACCAAACAGATTACTTCAAATGGTTTTCCAAAACATGTTTAATCGTTTAAAACTCTTTGTTAACCTGTCTTACATACTGAATGTTTCTTTTCAAACCCTGTTATAGTTGTGTTTCAAAACAAAGGTTTTCCTTATAATTTAAATTGTTCTCATCAAACAAACTGTTTTCAAATCGTTTTACAAACTGACATCAAGTCATCTTTTCCTAGTTATAAAACTTTTCAAAGGTTTTACAAAACTTCTTTTATACTTTGATATTGTCAATTGCATGTCTATATATGTATAGTTACATAAGTAATGTTTAAAGGACTTAGGAAGACTAGCTCGCTTTACCTTATTTTCCTCGTTGGGATGTGGCGTTAGGGCATCGGTTATCTGTCCGAAGGTCGTCTAAGTATTAGTTGTATATTATGTATACATATATAGACATAAAGGTTCTATCAGTTAATTCAATACCCTTGGGTAGCAAGGGTATACTTTCATGTTCATACATACCAGTTATATTACTAGTAAGCTACCATATGGGTAGTTCAGGAAGATACTAATACAATTACTAGAACGCAGAATCATACCACGAGTTAGTTCATTCATGAGTCAATACTTGCTAGATAGAGAGAGAGAGAGAGAGAGCACACATTACAGCTAGTACACACAGTACATTACTATACATGCTAGATAGAGAGAGAACACACATCACAGCTAGCATATGCAGAACATTACAGTACATTGCTATACATGCTAGATAGAGAGAGAACACACTTTGTAGTTAGCACATTCATTTTACATACATTCATGCAGTTATGTGAGCCATTAAACGGGTCCTGGCACTTCCTGCCATGACCGTTTTTGTATCCAGAATTTCCTTAATTAGGGTGCGTATGAGTTTGCGTATAGATCTATACTGGATTGACTATCCTACACCTTGTTGCTCGTTACAATGGGACTTGCAAGTCTACGGGTGCTAAATGTCATTTCTTACGACGTCTTACATCGTCGTTTTACTAGAGTCGGTAGTAGGATACAGGTCGATCACATGTTACTTTAAATTACAATAGATTTAAGGTAGTTAGTACGGTTGTAGTTATTTGATACTACACCATAGTTCTATTTCATTTTCCCATTACATTCACTTCGTGAACATTCACACGATGCACGGTAATGTAAAAGCTATATTTCTGGTTAACGATAGTCGGATTTGGGAAAATACATACTCTTACAAGAGACACACACAGATACTAGATGCCTTGGTAGAAGGATACTTTTTGTAGGAAACATATGGTCTTCTAAGAGGTTCAAAACTTTTACATACTTACATTTCATATACGTACAAATACTTACATACAAATTAAGAAATACTTATGATCTCACCAGCTTTAAAGCTGATACTCTCTTTCAAAATAACTTGTATCCTCAAGTCAACAGTAGACATGTACCGATGCAAGGTTTAGAGAAGATGGAGCTCGTTCAAGACTCATCTTTCATTTTGAGTTATACTTTAGTGTCTATTAGACATATCAGAACACTTGTATTAAAATTATATTATTAATGCAATGGATGATGTTGTTGCTTGTTTACTACTCTTCATTGTTGTGATATTGTACATGACGTCCTCCGCCCCAGAACGTTTCCGCCATTCATGGTTTTGGGGTGTGACAGTTTTGTGTAGATCTATGAGTGTATGCATGATTTTTTATGTTTTTCATGATATATGTGTGATTATGTGTTATAAACTCCATGAACTTGAAGATCTACTAAAATGTGATGATATTTGTTGAGCATAACACTCATTTCAACTTATTATGCAAAGAAAATGTTTTAAAATACATCAAAGTTACTTAAAACTATGAGATTTGCATGAAAGGGGCCAAAATCGACAAAATAACCAAAAATGGGGTACTTTATGTAACTCACAGTTTTTAGCGGACCAAAAGGAATTTATTTTAATAAATATGAATCTTTTTAATATTTGTGACCTTAAAAAGGGCTAGAAGTGTAAAAGTTCATAAATGGGCTTCTTTTGGGCTTTTTCGAGTTTTTGGGCCAAGTTTGTAAATTTTTGGACTTTTGTGGGGCTTAAATGTCATTTTCAACAAAGTTGTGCCAAAAATATAAATTTTGATAAGAGAAACAGAAAATGAAAATTTATTAAAACTTGGGCCAAAGAGATGAATTTATTTATAAATAGGCCGAAAATGCACATTTTCATAAAAATCAAGCCAAAGATGATATTTTTGACAAAAAATGAGTTAAATATGTTATTTCTACTTAAAACTAGCCTCAAATACAAATTTTGTCCTTAAATGACCTAAATTGTCACTTTTACCAAAAATGTGCCACAATTGTGAATTTATGGTTTCTTGGACCAAAAATGACCTTTTACCACAAAAAAGTGAGCTTTTTATGCCGCTTTAGTAAACAATGTAGCTTAAACAACCAACGTAACAAACCACGGATCGACTTCGGTATTCACGTCCTTATTGGGTCCATGACATATATATATATATATATATATATATATATATATATATATATATATATATATATATATATATATATATATATATATATATATATATATATATTCTCATTCCTGTTGAGCCTGTAAATAATTTACATGCTTAGTGGGTCTTAGTGACCACTTACATGATTATTGGGCCTAGAATACACCCTATATGTTTTCTCTTTCGCGTAAATTCGAATAAGGATCTAGTGAGACGTGTCGGTTGACACCTATTGAGTGTAAAATCGTAGCCTGTAGTTATAACCAGAATCTCCTGGAGGGAGAACGGGAGTTTGTGTATAGATCTATACGGGGGTGACACCCCACACCTGAGTTATTCTCTACAGTTAGACTAGGCCAGTCTAGGGTGACAAAAACTTACCTTATTCCGTCGGCATCCAGAAACGCCATGACAGGCAAAATTGTCATTATCTAGTATGGTTATAACGACTCACTTAGAGGAATTAACATTATAAAATTTATGGGAAACCATCCTTATGATAGATAACACGGTAAAATACTCGCGCTAGTACTCAACCTCCGGTGTTGAGATTCCATCATTCTCTTAGGCAGACAACATTGGGTTGTATGGGGTTATTCTCTTTATACACTCACAAACATTAACACACATGCATTAACACAAGATCGGAGACAAACATATCAAACTGTTTTTCAAAAAATATCGGATTTTATGGTGTTTACAAAGTAATACAAAACATTTTCTCAAACATGCTTATGAACTCACCAACATTTTTATGTTAACCTTTTAAATTAACTTGTATTCATAGGAAACCATTGAGTAGGTTGGGCAGAAAGAATTCAGGGATATTTTGTTATGTTTTGGTTCATCAAACCTTGAATATTTTGGCATGTAATATTGAAATACAATATTTGATGTAAACCAACAGTTGTAATATTACATGTGATGATGATGATGATGTTATGTTTCAATTATATACTTTGTGATGATACTACAAGAATGAAGTCACCCAAGCCCCTGGACGTTTCCGCCGTCTGGTTCGGGGGTGTGACAGATTGGTATCAGAGCATTGTTTATAGTGAACTGTCGTATCTAATCATACAAGATATGCAACTATAAATACAATGGGACTAAACCACTCTGAATCAAATAATACCTAAGTGTGCATTAATACTATAACCCTAAAAGTCTCTGGAGGAAATTGAACATCATGGTTAAACCCGCATAGTTATTTAGTCGTATTGGGGATAAATATACCTGATCAACTATATTTATTCAAAATACGACCAACATGTGGCTAGGAGTGATCATGTTGGGAAATGAAACTAGAAACTTACCTCGTATAAAAAAATCTCTAAGGAACTCAAATGTAAACAATTAAAATACTATAGGAGTATTTGAAATGTTATCTATGTACACTCTCCTTACACACTTTTCACCCCTCGTGCAGACACTATTGCCGGATTCCATCATCCAGGAGATCCCTACTTCCCCAACCATGGGAATGGTGGGTGGTTGGAGCTGGAGGAAGAGCCGAAGGAAGAACCAGAAGAAGAACCTGAAGAAGAAGAACCTGAAGAATGGCCAGCAGAATCGGTAGCAGACTCAGACGAGGAGGAGGCTGATGGTAGCAACGCAGATGACTCGGACGCGGAGTCCGAATTCATCAATCTGTCATACATGGCCAGGGTGCCCCCATACAGGATGGGCCCCAATGTTCCTACGCCCCCATGGGCACACGTGATCTGGTGGTTGAGCCGCCAGCAAGGGCTGCGACCCCCATTCGGTATGATTCGGGACTACTATGACCTGAGTCAGGGTAGACCTGTAGACCGAGCGTTGCCCATAATGGTAAGGAGGACACGCGATATCGGCGAGCAGGCACAGGCAACCGCCGGCCAAATGGTTTCCATGAGAGCCGCGATCGAGCGCGCGGAAGGATAACACATGAGGTAGTCAGGGACTACCAGGCGCGACAGTCAGAATTGGAAGCCTGGCTTCAGGCCGCCGAGTATCACCTGGCAAGACTCTAGGGTGCATCTACATTGTCGTCAGGGCCACCAGACCCTTCTTTCCGCGATTAGTACCCATTTGTCTAGTACCACTAACGTTATGATTTTCTTTTATGTACTACTCTATGTACTACTGACTACACGATTAAGTGCCCACACTACTCATGGAGTCGTTACGCTGTTGGATTTTATTTCCTTTCATGTATTGTATGCCTTATAAAGGCAAATTTTCATGTATCAGAAGATTATCACTAATTAAAATGGCTATATATTTTCTCATGATGTTGTTATCTGTTTTGTGTTCTATTACTTTCATTACATGTTGATTGTATGCACTCACTTACACACAACCGAATCACCAACATTGTTCTATAATTAAGAAATTGTGAAACTAGAATGCACTGGATACTCAACATCTTTCCGTTCCATGACAGAAGATGCCTCAGAGACCAAATCGCGAAAACAACACAGCACCACCACCACCAGCGATAAACTCAGTAGTGTTCCAAGCAGCAGTGTCAGCTGCAGTCACCGCAGCACTAGCACAGGTTCACAATGGAAATAACGGTGGGGGTAACTGGCATGGAGCCCAAAGTTCAAACCAGGGGATAATCCAAGGACCCACAAGGACCTATACCTACAAGGATTTCACGAATGCCAAGCCTAGAACCTTCAACATGACAGGTGGTGTAATAACTCTAAAGAGGTGAATAGAAAAAGTTGAATCAGTATTCGAGATCTGCGGATGCCCCAAGGAGTGCAAGGTGAAGTTTGCAGCTTGCACATTCGTCGATGAGGCTCTTTCTTGGTGGAATGGTCACATAGAGGCTATGACACTCCCAGTGGAGAATGCTATGCCATGGGAGGAGTGAAAAAAATGTTGATGGCAGAATACTGTCCAAGAGGAGAAATCCAGAAGATGGAGCATGAACTATGGAATTTCAAAGTCCAAAACTCTGATATTGATGCTTACATCTCGAGGTTTAGTGAGCTGTCACTCTTGTGTCTAGGGATGATCACATCTGAAGGGAAGAAGATTGAAAGATTCATTTGGGAACTGACATCTTCAATCCAAGGAAATGTAATAGCAGCTAACCTGGAGATGTATAACAGTGGTAAAAGGCTAGCCAAGAAGTTATACGATCATGGAAACAAGAAGGGTGACAAAGCTGGAGAAACTGAAGACAGGAAAGAGGGAAAAGAAAACAATAAAAATAAAGACAACAACCGAAAGAGGCGACAAATCCAAGATTCATCGAAAAAGCAGCAAACTGTAGTAGTACATGCTGAACTACTCAGGTTGCCTCAACGCCACATGCTCCAGCCTCGACTACGCAAACTACTACCAGGCAGTACTCGGGAACCCTACCCAAGTGTAACAAATGCGACTTTCACCACCATGGAGAGTGTAGGGAGATGCATTGCACAAATTGCAACCGCAAGGGCCGTACCGACTGATACTGCCAATCTCAACCCCAACAGAACCAACAGCCGAATAACAACAGCAACAACTACCGCAACAACAATAATGCTAGGGCTAGTCACACTTGTTTTAGGTGTGGAGGGACTGTTCAATTCAGACGCGATTGCCATAAGGCCAAAAATCAAGGAGTAGGAGGATCAGGAAGGGTCCTAACGTTGGATCAAGGAGAAGCAATTCAAGACCCAACGGTTGTTACCTGCACGTTCCCACTTAACAACACTTTTGCATGCATTTTATTCGATAGCGGAGCCAAGCGGGGCATCGTTAGTAACAAATTCAAACACTTACTAAACCAACAACCCCAGAAGCTAAACGAAGCCTTCACGGTGGAGATGGCTAATGGGAAAACCGAATCAACCAAAGATGTTTATGTAGGGTGCACATTATCACTAAACAACCATTCATTTCAAATAGATTTGATGCCAATAAATATTAGGAGTTTGATGTGATAATCGGAATTGATTCATTAAGCCCCCACCATGTTGATATTATGTGTCGCGAGAAAGCCATTCACCTTCACCTCCACAACCACGAAACCCTAAAAATCTATGGTGATAAACCTAGTGCCAATCATCGTCTTATCTCATGCATCAAGGCACAGAAGTGTCTGCACAAGAAAAACTATGCTTTCCTCGCTCATGTTGTGGATAAAGCCAAAGAAGAAATAAACATTAAAGACATTCCAGTGGCATGCGACTTTCTGGATGTATTTCCTGAAGACCTTCTGGGAATACCCCCAGAAAGACAGGTTGAATTTCGAATCGACCTCATACCAGGAGCCACCTCAATTGCCAAATCACTATATAGGTTAGCTCCCGCCGAAATGTAGGAGATATCCAGTCAGCTAAACGAATTGTTGAACAAAGGATTCATCAGACCAAGTTTCTCTCCCTGGGGAGATCCAGTCTTGTTTGTCAAGAAGAAGGACAGATCCTTCAAGATGTTCATCGATTATAGAGAATTGAATAAGCTCACTGTCAAAAACCGATACCCACTCCCTCGAATTGACGATCTATTTGACGAGCTTCAAGGATCTAGTTACTTCTCCAAAATAGATCTAATATCCGGTTATCATCAACTTGCAATCCGTGAAGAGGAGATTCCAAAAACTTCTTTCCGAACTCGTTACGACCATTACGAATTCATCGTGATGCCCTTCGGTCTAAAAAATGCCCCTGCAGCATTTATGGACCTCTTGGAAGGATCTTCATCGATGATATTCTCATATAATCTCGAAGCAAAGAGGAGCACGGTCAACATCTCCGTCAAATCTTGGAAACTCTAAGAACCGAAAGATTATATGCAAAACTCTCTAAATGCGAATTCTGGATTTGCAATGTAAATTTCTTCGGTCATGTAGTCAGTGGGGAAGGGATTCATGTAGATCCTTCCAAGATCAAGGCCATTGAAGGTTGGGCGATTTCGAAGACACCAATAGAAATTCGACAATTCTTGGGTCTCGCAGGCTACTACCGAAGATTTATCCAGAACTTTTCCAAGATAGCCAAGCCCCTCACCACCTTGACACAAAAAGGTGTATCTTTCAATTGGACGGACAAGCAGGAAGCTGCCTTCTAAACCTTGAAGCGTGCCCTCTGTAGTGCACCAGTGCTATCCTTACCGGAGGGAACCGAAGGCTTCGTAGTATATTACGATGCTTCGAACCAGGGGTTAGGTTGTGTCATCATGCAATGTGGAAAGGTGATAGCTTATACATCCAGACAATTGAAGATGCATGAAGTAAATTACACCACCCATGATCTTGAGCTGGGAGTTGTCATCTTCGCCCTAAAGATTTTGAGGCACTACCTCTACGGTACGAAGTGCACCATCTTCATAGATCACAAGAGCCTCCAACACATTCCAAACCAAAAGGAGCTAAACATGAGGCAGCAAAGGTGGGTCGAGCTGCTAAATGACTATGAATGCGAAATCAAGTACCACCTAGGCAAGGCTAATGTGATAGCCTATGCCCTGAGCAAGAAAGAATACTCAAGTCGCCAGGTGAAGACATTATCAATAACCATCCACTCCAACCTAACCTCGCTGATTAAGGGAGCCCAATCTAATGCATTGAAACCTAACCTCGTAGATTAAGGCCCAACCAATTATTCTAGTCCAAATGATTAGCATTATGATGGCCCAATAGCTGATAATCCTTAAGGCCTAATTATGGCCCACTTATGGCCCAATTTTCCAAATTGGGCCCAAGCGTATCTAATGGATCTTATCCTAAGGCCTAATAATTTCCTTAGTCCATAATATGTTCCCAATTGGCCCACAAAGGCCAACAGCAGCTTAGTCCAATAAGTGGCCCAATAAGAATCCAAGCCCAATTAGGGTTTTTCACATAAAATATCGATTAGGGTTAAGTGTTCCTACTTAACTCATTAAGGACTTAATGCATTAAGTCCAATACTGCCTTAGGTTAATTTGCAAATGATTATTAGTTAACATTTTCAGTTTCGTAATTAATTTAAGTGCAGGTTCCGATAATTCCCCAAAATTAGGGTTTTATGCCATTAGGGTTTTCCAAATCCTAATTAGGGTTTCCTACCTAATACTAGCCCATTAGTCACATGGTTGGGATTTTAGGTCAATTAGAGCTTCACTAGGCCCATTAGGGTTTCATTGGGTCCATTAGGGTTTCATTGGGCCTACTAGGGTTTCGTCAGGCCTATTCTATTCAAGCTTCCCAAACGAGTCAAAACGCAAACTAGGTGCACCGCCACCCAACACGGCGTCTTGTGGCGGCAGCCACCACCTTACGGTGGTGGTTTAGACTTTTCTTATTATCAATCTAACACCGATTACAATTTACAACACAATCCCGATAACACACACTCACACACACAGCCGCCCTGTGGCGGCAGACGGTGGTTGAAGGTGGCAGCCACTTCCCTACGGCGGTGGTGGTGGCTGTTATCCGTTTTCCGGCCAAACGAACTACACACATAACACACAAACACTAAAATAGAAAACATACCCACACTCCACTTGTGAGTCACAAATGCAATCTCTCTTCACGACCGATTTGGGTGGCGGCAGCGACACGGAAATGGCGGACAGCATTGGCGCTTACAACGGTGGCGAGCCACAATGAAAACAGCGGTGGTCGGCGTAGCTTCTTAGCAGCCATTTCGTGATACCGAGGAACAGAAAATGAAAAAGAAGGTAACAGGATAGGGGTAGCAGTGGACGGCGGCCACAATTGCACCTATAGCTGGCAAAAACAACATGAACGACGACATTCCCAGTGGCAACAGCAATGATTATCGGCATCAATGCAACAGTAGAGTTGTGGTGCGTCTCCAACCGATAGTGGTAGCTGATCCACGTGTTCGCTTCTCCGGTAGGGATAGTCGCGGTTTTCCGTTTGGAAAACGGGAGTAAAGGGGGGTAGTGGCGGCTGAAGAATGGGGGAAAGGAGGTGAGGGTGGTGGCTGATAAAAGGTCGCTAGCGTAAGGGTTTGTACCAAGGGTGATGGGTTTAAATACCCCGGTCCCCACAACTTGTTTCCATAATGACCAAAATGGTCCCTCCTTATCCCATTTCTTTCAAAATAAATCCATATTTTACCTTTTAACCCTCAACATTAAAATTCATTACAAATCAAGTACAAAATGTTACCAATCAGCCCCTGACTTCTAAAATCCTTTGCAAAATAGTCCTGAAATTACACTTTAACCCCCCAGAGGTTCCAATCTTGTCATTTGGCTTCCCGAAACCAACACCCCACTAATTATTATTTTATTTTGGACAATAATAATCTAAAATAATAATAATAAATACTTCTCGGGGTTTCGGGTTTATGATTTTATTATTCCATTTTAAACGGGATGTTAGAACTCTCCCCCACTTAAATTAGATTTCGTCCTTGAAATCATTACTTACCATTCCTCACACGCCAAATAACTTGAGCAGCATAGACACAGTCCCGAGCATACCATAGCCTTTCCAAGGCAACCCAAACGAACCTTTGCAAGGTACTAAAACCCGGAGATGAACGAATTACCTGCAAAAAGATCACATCTACTCCTTCTGAATTCTGAAGTCTCGAGAGGGTCTGTCTCCCTGACAGACCGCCCGCACTAAATCATTGTCGAATTCATTACACTTATCTCCTAAATGGCTACTCAACTTTTGATAACCTGAGGTTCCCACTAGAAAATAGAGTCACATACCAAATTTCCCTGCAATACACTTATATCTGACCAAAGCTCAGATAATCCCTCAAAACAACAAACATCTAACCGATTGTTGAGCCAAAAACACACTCAGAAGTCCCACGCGACCTCTAAATGATACCTCGTCTGACAATAACTGCCCTATCTATACCACCATTCATGGCTCATCTAATCCTTCTGATCCATCTGATTATTATAGGTTGGCAACCTATCGTCACTGAATCCAACGCAAAAAGGTGAACGCTACCAAAATAACTGTAGTCTTACATCACAACCGGTCTCCTTCGACCTACCGTTCCCTGAATCTAATTATGTTGTGGCCTAAACACAACCTTGCGAACTGGCCCCCACTGGCCTAAGTCGTCCGAACATATTTGTGAATGTCACAACTACCCTGCAGTCTTTCTATATTTCCCACACTATCTGGCCGTTGTGAATGCTACAGCTCCCCCGTAGTCTTGTAACACTTTCCACACTATCTGACTACTAGTGAATACTACGGATCCCCTATAGTCTTACAACAATTTCACCCTATTGACCATGAGTGAATGTTACAGCTCTCCCATAGTCTTACAACACTTTCATCATAACAAGATCGTAGCCCAATACCATACCCCTAATTTATCGATTCAAAACGCATGCAGAGTCAATCACACACTCAACCGAACACCCGAACTGAACTCAATTCACAACTGGAGTTGCGACCTACTTTTGAAAATTCTGTTATCAACCCCCAAGAAGACGTGATCCACATGACGGGAAGTTTTATTGAACTCCAAACTCAAACAACCTTCAAACCAAATAGCCACTTGGGCCGCTATTTTCCCTCGATGAGGACAAGAACCCCATCCCGGTCTCATACATGTCCTTGTCTTGAATACCTGCACGATTCTCCCCCACTTAGATTCGACTAAGTCTTCACAATACATGAGATTTGAAGGATTCCCGATCCTTCTTACTCTTTAATAACCAACTACTAACAACCTGTTTCTTGTCCGTGTGAGTGTTCTGTTACTGGCCCAAACCCCAAAAGATCACACAACTCCTAAAGATCAGACAAACACTCCCCGAATCCTATTGAAACTAGTAACCCCAGACACCTTGAAATGATGTCACACTTATATCTTGAAGTCCAAATAGCCGATGTCCATACCAAAGCCTTCGCAGTAGACCACTTCCCTTGGTGCTTCCAAATGTCGACTCAAGCACAATGGCTAAGTCACTAATTTTTACCGTAGGCCTTCCGCACCACGTCCCTGAACTGATTCTCGACCATGGACCTGGATAACATTGAACGCTCCAAACCATCAAGGAGGGAAAAGACTTTTTACTCACCACCCCATAACTCACGATATGCAAACGGCATATGAGAAAGTTTGAAGGCGTAATCTGAACACAAGCAGGGCAACAAACCCAGAGATACACTTACTAAAACCCTTGAAACGAAAATCCCCCTTGTGCAGTTTCCCGCAAGTACCGCACTAAATCCGGCCCTACTGGCCTCTCAAAAGCAGACTCGAACTCTTGGGTCCCTTTCCGGGACCCTCCAATGTATGTACCTAATCTAATCCCCTTTTCCCAATGTGTTCCAAATCGATCCCTCATTCTTGGATCTAGAAACCTTAACATTCGGGGTCTCGCACCCTGACCCACTTACCAGCTCAATCATCAATGATTGAACTGCAATAGTTGGAGCAACCTCCGCTCTAAACCGAGCTACTAACTATCCCCAAGACATAGTCTCCAATCCCGAAAGTGCAATAGACTGCATAATCAATCCGTGCCGTTCGATATGAGAGATCCACGGTGAACTCAAAAACCTGGCAGTCCTTCCACTAAATTGCTCACCACCAGAGTCGGGACCAAACCCTGGTCCTTCCCGTTGCGTTGTCATCCGCATTCTGCACAACAACTACCCTTACTATCAGAGCATAATCGAGAATTCTCCTTCCCATATGCTTCTTAGATTTTCCAAGAATCTCACAGATTCGAGTATGGGTCCTGTGCTTTCAGTAGTACGGGCCCATACTACCTTCCACACCTATCCATACTTTCCTCAGCAATCCTCCCAAATCCTCTAAATCACCTACTCCATTGATGCACCAAATGTCTGCTAAACAGCGGCACAATGCTCCCTGAAGCAACTCCTAGGCTCCCTTAGGTTCCTAACCTCAATGAACCACCCACTAAACTCACTGGGGCATATCCTAGGCTTTCCTAGGTTCCCAACCTCACCCTGCCATCAGCCGCTGAAGAACTCCCAATGATGCCATCTATCCAGCTCCTGGATATCGTCATATCCCCTTAGTAGCCGACTCCCATCACTCAAGAGTTCCACAAAGCACAAAGCATGCAACATTCGTGCAGTAGCACTCCGATCAAAAGAACTATCATAGGACATTCAGCCCACATACCAAAACTTATGCTATCCACATCCATCCATCCTTGATGTCGGCTGTCTTATGCATGTAAATTATACACAAAACATGATCTAATAGACTGTCGAATAATAGACTCTACCCTAGGACCACAACCAAACAAGGAACAAGAAACAAGGCCAAATCAATTATTCTAAGGCTATAAGATCCTAACCGTATACGATTTTAAAAGCATACACATAGAAGTTACTAATACCAATAATCTTTCTCATTATAGCATGACATTAAATACTCCCAAGGCTACACGCACAACATATCAGACCAATCTATTGCTGACTACTCAGCACTAGCATGCAAGTCTACCAGCTCATACAACATATAAAGGAATCTCCCCTAGCCCTATCTAGCATGCGATTCTCAGATTCATAAACCAAGTCATAACATATACATATATAGGTATTCTGGGAAACTTATTTGTGCTCGGCTGATTGCATGCACCACACCCTTCCTTATTTTAGAAAACCTTTTCCTTGAAAACATTTTTTTTGAAAACTTTACAGATCCTCAGTTTGAGTTCAGACACGCCCGAAGGTATACCTAAATCTCTCAAACCAAGGCTCTCATACCAACTTGTAACAACCCAAAAATCAAGGGTAAATATTTCATTTTTAATATAGCTAAAACATTGATACCATTTATTTCAAACATTTCAAATCATCATTAAGTAAAATATTTATCAGAGTTTATCCCAAAGTATTCATGGTGGAAATCATAGGTGTGTGCACTGCGATCAATCCGATCCCTTTTTTTCCAAATCGATGATACCTGAAACAAAAACTGTAAACCGTAAGCACAAAGCTTAGTAAGTTTCCTAGAGCATACCCACACAATCCATATAATCACATAATCTGTATTACCTATAGAAGCTACATAAACCATAACAATCAAATAAGCCATGCATATAAACATATACGGATGTTGTGGGCTCGTCCCTAGGGTCTTACTCTAGGATGCCATGGGCTCCCCACATGGTCTTACACCTAAGTGTAATGGGCTCTCCCATGGTCTTTAATAGGAAAGCCATAGGCTCTCCACATGGTCTTACATCCGGTTGCCATGGGCTCTCCCATGTTCTTTAGTAGGAAAGTCATGGGCTCTCCACATGGTCTTACATCCAGGTGCCATGGACTCTCCCATGGTCTTCGATGCAAGTATCGGAAAGACAACTAGCATACCACATACTACATAGTCAGACCACATAATCACTAACATTCCACCTATACACGCATACCGGACATATCAGTAGTGAATCTACATTAACATTACAACATAGTAGGAAAGCCATGGGCTCTCCACATGGTCTTACATCCAGGTGTCATGGGCTCTCCTGTGGTCTTCCATACAAGCATACCACATATACTACTAGCATACTTCCTATCACATAACCAGCTAACATGCCACATAATACAACTTCAGCCAGTGTATCACATATCATAAAATGGGCCGACATTGGTGCCTTCGACCCATTGGTATGGTGAGGAGACTCACCTGGCACTGCTGAAGTCTCGCAGATGCAACTCCAGCTGCTGGTTCACAAATTCTTAAAATGCCAATATCAAACAATACCCAATTAGTAATTGGGTTCCAAGCCCAAGGTCCAACTTACACTCCAAAGGCCCAATATTCAAGTAATGGGCCAAAGCCAAACATATGGCCCAATTTTCCTAATTGGGCCCAAACCTCTACATGTACTTATTTTATGGCCTAAACAATTATTCTAGTCTAAATGATCGGCATTCTGATGGCCCAATAGTTGATAATCCTCAAGGTCCAATTATGGCCCACTTATGGCCAAATTTTTCAAATTGGGCCCAAGCCTGTCTAATGGGTCTTATCCTAAGGCCCAATAATTTCCTTAGTCCATAATATGTTCCCAATTGGCCCACAAAGGCCCACAACAGCTTAGTCCAATAAGTGGCCCAATAAGAATCTAATCCCAATTAGGGGTTTTCATATAAAATGTCGATTAGGGTTAAGTGTTCCTACTCAAACCATTAAGGACTTAATCCATTAAGTCCAATATTGCCTTAGGTTAATTTGAAAATGATTATTAATTAACATTTTTAGTTTCGTAATTAATTATAGTGTGGGTTCCGAGAATTCCTCAAAATTAGGGTTTTATGCCATTAGGGTTATCCAAACCCGAATTAGGGTTTCCTACCTAATACTAGCCCATTAGTCACATGGTTGGGCTTTTAGGTAAAATAGGGCTTCATTAGGCCCATTAGGGTTTCATTGGGCCCACTAGGGTTTCGTCAGGCTCATTCTGTCCAAGCTTCCCAAACGAGTCAAAACGCAAACTAGGTGCATCGCCACCAAACACAGCGGCTAGTGGCGGCAGGAGGCGGCAGCCACCACCTTATGGTGGTGGTTTAGATTTTCTTATTATCAATCTGATACCGATTACAATTTACAACACAATCCCGATAACACACACATAAAATAACACACACTTACACACACACAACTGCCCTATGGCGGAAGACGGTGGTTGTAGGTGGCAGCCACCACCTCACGGTGGTGGTGGTGGTTGTTCTCAGTTTTTTGGCAAAACGAACCACTCACATAACACACAAACACTACAATAGAAAACATACCCACACTCTCGGCATGTGAGTCAGGAACGCAGTCTCTCTTCACGATGGCATGCAGTGGTCCTAGTGATTCGCAACAACCCTTGGCGGCCGATCTGGGCGGCGGCAGCGACACGGAATGGCGGACAATAGCGGATCTTATGGCAGCGGCAAGCCACAATGACAACAACGGTGGTCGGCGTAGCTTCTTAGTGGTCATTTCATGATACAGACGAACAGAAGAAGAAAAAGAAGGTAACATGAGAGGGGTAGCAGCGGACGGCGACCACAGTTGCGCCTATAGCTGGCAGCAGCAACACAACCAACGACATTCCCAGTGGCAAAAACAACGATTATCGGCATCAATGCAACGGTAGAGCTGTGGTGCGTCTCCAACCGATAGCGTTAGATCCTCCGTGGGTTCGCTTCTCCGTTAGGGATAGTCGCGGTTTGCTGGTCAGAAAACGGGAGTAAAGAGGGGTTGTGACGGCTGGAGAATTGAGGAAAGGAGGTGAGGGTGGTGGCTGATAAAAGGCTGCTAGGGTTAGGGTTTATACCGGGGGTGACGGGTATAAATACCCCGATCCCCACAACTTGTTTACATAATGACCAAAATGGTCCCTCATTCTCCCATTTCTTTCAAAACAAATCCATATTTTACCTTTTAACCCTCAGCATTAAAATTCATTACAAATCTGATAAGAATATTTTACTAATAGATCGATAGATTCCAAACAGATAAACAATATTGATGAAGTAAAGAACACAAGAATGGATCAAACAACGTCGAATGATTATTGATCAACACCTCAGAAGAGCTTGATGAAGAACTTCGATTGTAGAGGTTTGTTAGGGTTACAATACAGTAAAAGCTATTAATGAGAAGCGTCATTGTAAAAGCAAACTGGGTATTCAAAATAAACAATTAGCATCAGGCCTAATGACACAACACTCTCAAGCCCAACAATCTCCCTCTTTGCGTCAATGGGGCGAGAGGTCAGTTCAGTTGAGTAAGAGTAGACTTCTTCACTGTCTTGAACACCTTCGATATAATGGCCAATAGAGTATGATGAAAAGCAATATACCACCAAAGCATGTCTGAGAAGTTCTTCTTATCCGAGTCACTATTCTGTTTACACCTGTGGCAATATCAAAAACGTGCTCCAAGCAAGTTGTGGACAACAGGTGTTTGTCAGCAAGAGCGAAAAGATATTTTTCATTGTCGCCTCTGGTGAACATAACAGTGTGATGTACTAGATCAATCTTACCCATCTTCATTTTGTTGAGATCACTCGGTTTCCCAATGTGCTTCACTGTCAGCTGCTTCCTCAAAACATTTCCAATCTCCTGATCCATTTTAGCAACTTCATGGATGTAGGAAGCCAACATTCTTTTGATATGATCAAGAATCGGCACATACTGCTCTTGATTGGTAAGCAAAATGTTGAACATCAAAATCCAATCGTGTGGGTTCAGGTTCGGAAGATCATCCAATGAAATCATATGAACCGAGTTATCAAATCCTCGGGTCACCCTGAATTTAACATCGAGAAACTTTCCAGCAGCAGAAGGTTTCAATATCTTGACAGAAGTTATTTTATGTGCACTCCATGCTAAGTATTGGGGTTGAGCAAATTGAAGATAGTAGTCAACAAGATCTTGATCAACCTGTGGGTGAGGAGAAGGAACCTCAACTGATGAATCAAAACAATGGAACACGAATGTCCTACAGGTAATAGGCATATAAAACTAAGAGTCTTTCATGTTAACATACTCGAATGAAGCAACCGGTTCCAACCAATGAGTGCTTGGGGACTCAAACGCTTCTTTAATCAATCTTTCCCGAGTCCAAGGGGGAAGAGAGCCTTCTTGCATATCAGCACATCATGTTCTTCTTTTTTCTTACGTTCTTTCTCTTCTTCTTCTTTGACAATTCGGAGATTTTCATCGAATCCCTTATCCCTTGTCTTTCTCTTCAAGGCTTCTGCAATTGTTTCGTCTTCCTCATTACTCTCATGTAAAACACCCTTCAGCTTATCATGTCCACCAGAACCCGAAGCTTCATTAACCTTCGGTTCATTGGGTTGAGATTTGACAATGACTTTAAGTGGAACTGGAGGATTTTGAACACCTTCTCCCCTTGTTGTGGAGTGACAATCAGCTCCATAACACCCTGAATCTAACTAAAGATTTGAATAGTTGGAACGAGTTTTGCAGTCAAATGATTCCAGATGGTAAGAGTGAGAACAGGGTCATGGGCATTGACAAGATTACCTAAAATAGATAGAACATCACTGACACAACTTTTTAGGATGACCCGCTCGGTCTTGAGTGAGTCAATTTCCTTCTGGCCTTGATCAAGTTGACCAGAATGGACTTCAATTGTGGTACTTTTGCGAGCAAGTTCGTCCATTATCTTGTTTTCCATAGCCAGGTCAGCCTGTAGCTTATCAAGGCGAGTAGTGACCGAAGTAATAAGAGAGTTGTGATTAGATTTTAATTCAGATAGAACAAAGTCAAACTTCATTTTCTCCTCTTGAAGTGACTTTGAGAGTGAATCAACAGTAGTAGTGACTTTGGCGGCATTAGAATATGCGTGGACTTTGAATGATTCCAAGAAAATCTTTGAATCATGAACAAGATCCACCACATTAGCAGTTGCTTTCTTGCAGGAAGACGTGGAGGCATCCATAGCCTTTGTAGCATTGTCAATCGAAGTGGTATACTGTTGAAGAGCTGTGTCTAGAAAAGCTTTCAGAACCACATCAGAATAAGTTGTCGGGGAAGCAATTAAATTGTCAAGCTTGTCATTAAGACTCTTTAAATAGTGCCCTGTCACCAGAGCATCATCTTCATCTTCACTTGGAAGCTAATAATGACTATAATAAGTAGAGTTGAAATAAAAGTTATCACTACCGAGAATAGGTGTAGAATCTGTTGAAGAAGATGGTGGCAGAGGTTTGGTAGTAACAGGGGTTGCGGTGCCATCGGTAGGTGCCCCTGTATCAGATACGTTGACAGGAACTGGAGGTTCGTTTGAAGTGGTTGTTGTAGCTTGAGAAAAGAATGGAGGTGGAAGCGGAAAAGTAGTAGTAGGTTGAGAAGAGATGGGTGGTGGAATTGGAGCAACATAAATTGGTTTTGTAGTATGATTTGGAGAAGGATGAGGAGTAGGAACAGAGACATGAAGTTGTATCTCAGGAGTTGGAGATCGTGGAGGTGTGTTTCGCCTTGGTGAGCCTTCATAGTGAACCTCCTCTTCCTCATCATGAGCAGAAGGAACTCGATCTGATTTAGTAGGAGAAGATTCCTTCGGTTTTCTTGCCACCTTCTTGACCTTTCTCTTTTTCGAAGCCGAAGGAACTACTTTGTCAGCTTTACGCTTTTCGGTTGTTTCAGCATGAGATGATGGACCTTCGGTCTCGGATTTCTTTGATTCCGGATTCTTCCCCCTCTTAGATGGTTTCTCAATAGCGTCCAATGCAGACTGCATCTCTGAAGTAAGTTGTCGTGGCCCCGAAGGTGTCAGTTTGCGATAATCGGCCATAACACGACACTCACTTGAAACACAGCGGGACATAGTTTCAAGAATTGATCCGATGAACATGAACTTGGTGGGGTCAGAAATGATGATTTTTGTCGTGTGAAAAGTGGCGATTGAAGACTGCATTGCATCCTCCATAACTAGAATCTGAAAATGCTCGATTGCTCTACGAGTCACTAGAGTCCAGAAGTGTCCACACGAGATTTCGGAGTGTTTGGACGATGAGTTGAGACTCTGCACCAATTGGGACCATATAAGTGAGCCATAGTCCATATTGATGTCGTGATAGAGACCATAATGAATGGTCATGAAGCCTTTACTGGCACCATCTGATCCAGTGACTCATTCGGCTAATCCCTTGAAGATGAGGTTGAAAAGACCATTCCATTGCGGTGGTAAGCAGGATTTCTTGAACTTTGTCACTGTGGTGAAGATATCAGTATACCCAATGTCATAGAACATTGTAAAGAGCTGGTTAGTAGTGATGAAATCCGGAGAGACAACAGAAGCGTCTGAAGTGAGCTTTAGTAGAGAACAGAAGCGAGCTTTTGAGATATATGACTTGTGATTTAAGATTTCAAAGAAGATATGTTCCTTGCATTTGTCTTAAAAAGCAGATGAATAGACTTGTGAGAGTAGAGACATCGGAACAGACTCAACATGCGTGAGGGCAATCACCAGAGGGGAATATTTTAGACATTCGACAACATAAAGCATGTAGGAATCATAGACAAAGGGATTCAGTTCGATAATCAGATTCTGATTTGGTTTGATGGTCAGAAGAGATGAAGTAGCGGTTTGTTCTTGGACGGAAGACGATTCTACCATTGTTGTAGAAAGGAAGAAGATGAACAGTGGAAATCGCCTGTTGTATTCTTGATAGAGTTTTGGAGGTGATAAGGAGGTACAGGAGGTATGAAAAACCCTTTTATACCGTTGCTAAGAGAGAGAAAATAATATGTTGTGATGATGATAAGATCCCTGAAATGGCGCCTAAAAAAGCGTGATTTGACACCTGGGTTTCCCTAAATATATGTCACTAGGCGTGAGTTTAGGAAACGATTCAAATTCACGCGCCTGTTGCAATTCTTATCCGATGACTTGTATTGAAATCTTATCTTGATATCACCTTATCATTTCCAAAAACGATTCAAATTTTGTTACCAGTGGACAATGATCCTTTCGCTTCAAATAGATGTTGAGGTTTGCTCCTTAATTCAGTATACCTCCAGAGAGCGACAACCGAACCAACAATTCTACAATTTTGCCATTAGTACCATGAACAAGAATTGAGAAAATCATAAAGATCTTCGTGCAAGAGTGTGCCAATAAAAAAAAGAAATAAAGCAAATTATTTGTGTTTGGGATATAAGTGATGTCAATGAAGACACGAAACTGAGGATCCCGAGCACGACTCTCTTCCTTCAAAGTCAACAAAGACTTAGAAGTGTCTGTGTGGTTTCCCATTGAAATACGATCAAATGTTTGTGAAGAAACATTGAAAGACATCTTTTCAAATATAGGCTTTAATGGGTGGTTTATCTTCAACCGCACTTCGATACTTAAGATAAGACCGAAAGTAGGATAAAGTACTTGTGAGACCGATGTGGTCTGTTGAACAAGTAGGTTTGAGAAAATATGTAGCGACTGGGTGATAATGAAAAATCTCAAAACCAAAAACGAAAATGGATATTATGGGAAGAAATGTCTTGGTTTTAGACAATTTCATAAAGATCACGTAAAAATAAAAGGAGATTTATTGAGGTAACAAGTAATATATTGAACATTTAAGTGTTCACCGTCAATTCATATAAGGTGTTGGATTTTGGGTCTCACTAAACACGTGGTGAACGTATCTAAGATCATCAACACAGATGTTGTGTAACCATAAACCTCAGTGGTAATTGTTGAGAGTCTCAAGGGTTACGATTGTGGAGCGAAACGAGATGGAGAAGTAAGATAAGGTGGTTAAGGAACCGAAAGTACCTCTGCTATTTAAGAATGTCAAAGCAGAAAACTCGTAACTCAATGTGAGAAGAGTAAGGTAGCTCGTGACTAGAGTGAATTTAGCAGCCTAATTGGGAAGAAACGATTGGTATCGATCGAATCATTAAGGCTTCACTCAGAGTCTTGGAGGCTTCGGTCTACATACAACAGCATGCTTCTAGGGACACTTAACTAGTACAAAGATAAATATGTGATACCTTCCCTACCTCCAATTGGTTTAGCATCTGTGAACTTTAAACCTAAGGAAGAAAAGAAACAAAAACGAAACGGAACAAAAAAAGAAAATATTTCTGAAGTTTTGAAATTTATGAAAAAGAATAAAAACAGAAAAGAGAATATTTTTTGAGTTTCCGAAAAAAAATAAAAACAGAAAATAAACTGATTTTGGATTTATAGAGCGAAGATAAAAACGAAAGAACATCAAGCAAAAAGATATACAAAAATATACAACCGAAACCAAACGTTAGAAAAGATGAAGCGAAATAGACCGAGCGTTCGGTTCATTTCGGTTCACAAAAATTCCGGAACCGAAATAGACCGAGCATACACTCAATTTCCCTTTTCCAAATTTAGTGAAACGAAAGGGGTTTCGGTACCGACTCAGCTTCCATCATTCCCAATCCTTGTAGAATTTTATTAAAGCTTGCTTCTGGTAAGGCCTTAGTGAAGATATCAACCAGTTGATCTGAGGACCGAATGAAGTGAACTTCAACATGGTCCTTAATGAAGTGGTATCTCAGTGCAATATGTTTAGTCTTGGAGTGTTGCACTGGATTGTGACAGATTCAAATTGCACTTTCCGAGTCACAGTAGAGGGGTATCTTCTTCATGCTTAAGCCATAATCTCTAAGTTGGCTCTCTATCCATATGACTTGTGATGTATAGGATGCTGTAGCAATATTCTCAGCTTCGGCTGTGGAAAGAGACACATAATTTTGTTTGTTTGACTGCCATCTGAAGAGTTTACCATCAAGGAACTGGCACCCGCCAGTTGTGCTCTTTCGGTCCAATCCACATCCACCAAGATCGGCGTCAGAGAAGGCTTGAACAAAGAAGCCAGATTTTGCAGGATACCAAAGACCGAGAGACGAGGTTCGCTTCAAATACTGGAAGATATTTTTCACTGCAACCATATGAGGTTCTCTTGGATTTTCTTGAAACCTTGCACAATAATAGACAGAAAACATTATGCCTGGTCTACTAGCTATTAGATACATTAGGGACCCTATCATTTGACGATAGAGAGTCACATCAACAGTCAGATTCTCCAGATATGGTGATAGCTTCATGCCAAATGTCATTGGATCCTTTACTTTGGAGTCTCCCGTCATGCCGAACTTCATCAACAGGTCTCCTGATTAATGAAGATGCCTTCTAGTCCTTGTCTAATATTCAGTCTAAGGGAAAAGTTAATTGGACCCATTGCACTCATTTCAAACTTAGTCTCCATCAACTTCCTGAATTCAACTATTAAGCAAGGATTCGTGGAGCCGAAGATGATGTCATCGACGTAAATTTGAACTATCATTAAGTGTTTGCCTTCTTTCTTGCAAAAGAAGGTGGGGTCAACCGAACCTTGTTTGAATTTTGACATTTTGAGAAATCAGGTTAGAGTTTCATACCAGGCTCTCGGGGCTTGCTTCAAATCATAGATTGCTTTATCCAGAATGTAGCAATGATCAGGATACTTCTCGTTCACAAATCTAGGTGGTTGCTCCACCTACACGGTTTCTTCTAATTCTCCATTCAAGAAAGCACATTTTACATCCAGTTGGAAAACTTCGAAGTTTTTGTGTGCAACATAAGCCAGAAAGATTCGAACTGATTCCAGCCTTGCTACTAGAGCGAAGGTTTCTTCATAATCTATTCCTTCTTCCTGACAATATCCTTTTACCTCCAGCCTCACTTTGTTGCGAATAACATTACCCTCTTTATCTAACTTATTTCTGAAGACCCATTTTAAACCGACTACAGATGCATCCTTTGGTGTGGGAATCAGCCTCCTAACATGATTTCTTTCAAACTCATGAAGTTCGTCTTGCATAGCTTGCACCCAATCAGAGTGATCAAGAGCAACATTTACCGTTTTCGGTTCAATTTTGGAGATGAACAAATTAAACATGCAAAATTCTACTTGAGAGAATAAAGCAGTTTGCTTTGCTTTTAATTGAGAGCATGTGAGAACTCCCTTAGATGATTCACTAATTATTTGAGTTTTGGAATGATCTTTTGTCCATTTTGTGAGAGGAGGGTAATTTGGATCATAGGCAGGGTCTAACTCAACATTAATTTCGTCTTCAAGTTCTGATTGCTCGCCTTCGTCATTTGTATTATCATTCTCCCCCTCAAATAGTGAAGTGTATCCCATGTCATTTTCAGAATTCTCCCCCTCGGTTGGACCTTCATGAGTTGAGGTTTGTGAAGGATTCTCCCCCTGGAGAGGCAATTCGGTTGTTTTTGGTGTAGACGAACCCTCCCCATGGAATATAGATCTTTCTCTTGGAGGGTCATTTGAAGCGGGATAATCAATTGATTCGAGAGGTTCTCTTAGAGTCTTCATCTTGATTGGATGTTGAGGTTCGCTTTCCATGTCTTTTGCAGCTTCGTCGATAATCTTCTTCAAGTTGTCTATTTTGTTATCTGCTGCTTTTGCTTCTGAGTGAATCACCTTCTCCGGTTCATCAAAGAGCAGCACGTACTCTTCAAACAGATTGGAAATAAGAACCAAGGCTTGACCTGATTCTGGAAAGATTTCCTCCGTTGGACTTTCGCTTGTTCGAATTTTCTTCATGTATTTATCATCAAAAGTAACATAGTAGGTTTCTTCAATCTTCTTTGAGCGTTTATGCAGAACCCTATATGCCTTTGAAGTAAGCGAGTAACCAAGAAAGATCCCTTCATCCACATTTATATCAAACTTGTTTAGGTTCTCTTTAGAGTTGAAAATAAAACATCTTGAACCAAACACGTGGAAAAACTCTACATTAGGCTTGACATTATTCAAAATCTCGTATGGAGTAATGGAAAATCGCCTGTTGAGGAAGGATCGGTTCTGAGTGTAACAAGTAGCAGCTATTGCATCAGCCCAGAAATATAGTGGAAGAGAAGCGAAGCTGATCATGGTTCGTGCGGCTTCACATAATGAACGGTTTCTCCTTTCAACGATCCCATTCTGTGGTGGAGTATAGGGAGCAGAGAAGTTATGAGTTGCTCCATTTTCAGCCAGAAATTCTTCAAAGTATTTGTTTTTGAACACTAGCCCATTATCAATTCTTATGTTTCTTACCACCTTTCGTAGTTGCAGCTCCACTTGCTTGATAAAAACCTTCAACTTGGGAGTTGCCTCTGATTTCTTTTTCAGAAAGAAAACCCAGGTGAAACATGAAAAATCATCTACAATAACAAGTATGTACTTACTACCACCAATGCTTTCGATAGCCGAAGGGTAACATAAGTTGATATGTAGAAGTTTCAGAGGTTCGATGATCTTTGTATTGATTCGAGTAGGATGCTCTTTCGGCTTTGCTTTCCCATCTCGCACACAAATGTTCCTTATCAAACTTGAGAAGGGGAAGTCCTCGCACATGACTGCCAAGCACCAGCTTGTTTATATCTTTGAATTTTAGGTGCGAGAGACTTCGGTGCCACAACCAACTTTCATCTGAGTTCGCCTTCGTCAGTAGGCAAACTATTGGTTTCCCTCGAATTGGATTGAGATTTAGAGGATACATCTCGCCTTTGCGTTTGGACTTCAACAGAATTTTCTTTGTTTTCTTTTCAATTATCTCAGTACACTCATCATCAAACGAAACCTTCAAGCCAGTTTCCACAACCATTTAAGAGACACTTATGAGATTGTACTGCAATCCCACCACGTAGACTACTTTTCGTATTGAGAATTCACCGTTGGTGATCATTCCATACCCTTTGATTGTGTCGTATAAGTTATTCCTATATTTAACACATCCACCGTCCTTAAGGGACCGAAACTCGCTTAACTCTTCCCTCCTTCCTGTCATGTGACGAGAGCATCCACTATCGATATACCATTTGTCGTCAAACTGCTCGTCACTAATAACCTGCGAAATTAAGCAGATTTAGGAACCCAAAGTTTCTTGGGCCCTTGTGAGTCTTTTACAGAATAGGGAATTGCAACTGAAAGATCAACCATATATGTTCTTTTTATTAAAGTGGTTTCATCTTTTCTTTTGAATCCTAGGGTTAGTTGTCATTTTCTTAATTTGAGATCATTATTCGAGATGAGCTTTCCCGTCCCTTTAATATCCTTCACCGGGTTTGGTTTTGGTTGAGGAGGATGGGATTTAGGACTGAAACTAGACTTTCGGTTCTGCGCATTGATAGAGTTAGGACCGAAACTAGACTTTCGGTTCCGGCCTTTCTGACTGCATGACTGACAATGGTTGCAAGAAGGAGATGTGGCTCTTGATTTCTCGTTTTCATTGAGATGATTTGCCTTTTTAGAGTGAATATAATTAGGCTTTTGGGACCGCCAAAATTGTTTTCTCTCATTGAGGTTCTTCATGTATCTCTTGTTCCTCTGCCTTTTCTGTGCAACGAGTTGCTCTTGAGACTTGTGAATCTTCGTTCTTGGTTTCGGTCTCTCTTCATAAGCTTCGGTTGTTGTGGAAGATATACTGGATGCTTTTATTGGTTCGTTTGGTATCTCTTTCGTACCACTTGAACTTGGTTTGGCGAAACTTGAAGGGCTATTGATGGGTTCAGCCACGTATCTACCTTTAACTCTCCATAAGGTTCGCTCCGATAGACCAACCGTTTCATCTGCATTGTCAATGGGAGCATACCAGAAGTAGTTTTCGCAACTTTCAGCATTATCTTTATCAATCAAGGATATCAACTTTGTCGTTTGTTTCTTAGTTACCCCTCCAACGGTATAAACTTGGTTCAGCACTGTTTGCACCTTTTGATAAATAACCTCCTTTTCTTTGAGGGCCTTGGACTTGTCCTTGGATATGCGAGCGAACTCAACGGAACTTTTGGATATTAGTGGTTTTGTTGATTCAGGTTCGCTGTTAAGAAATTCTGAACAATCGACCTCATCTTCAACTAAGATTTCACTCATCTCACTGTCCTCATCAAATTCAGAACTAGTTTCTATATTCATTTTATGTTCTGAACTTACTTTAGCATTTGATGAGTCAAGCTTTTGTATGGTCTTGGTCTTGATTTTTAATTTTTCATTTTCGTCAAGTAAATTCCTAAGCATGCATTTATGTTCTTTGGATTCAATAAAGGTCTCAATTTTGTGTAGTCCATATCTGTAGGTTTCTGAAACCTCATCTGAAGACACAATGGATTCACATTCAGCAATGACTTCGTCTTCCTTAAATTCAAGGAATGGCAAAATCATTTTATGAATCTTCTTACCAATCTCACAATCTAAATGCAACTAGGTGATATTTGTGTATAAGCATTTAGAAATCAAACAAAAAACATTCCCTTGTTTTAAAAACGTCAAATTGTCACGTTGCAAATAAATAAGTTCATCCCTATCCCTAACTAACTCTTCTTCCTTCAGTTCTATCCACATCCTTCTCTCCTCACTCTTAGAAGTCACCCTGCTAATTTGATCAGTTAGGTTAGAATCCGCTAGGCCTGTTTGCATTAGACTTCCACTTAAGTTAGAACACTTGAATTTTAATTCGTTTAATTCTTTTTCATAGTTTGTTTCTGGTATTTTAAGTGATTCAAGGATGGATTGTACCTTCTTGATCAACTGATCGCAGTCATTGATCCTTTCACTCACCGGCTTGGCAGCGAAGCATTTGTCTTCCTTCGCTTCATCATGCTCACCTTAGATTGTATATCCCTTCGTCCTTGACACTCCCGCTATCACCATCAAGCATCTTCCAACTGACTCATTATGGTCTTCTTTCGCCACAAATACTCTTCCATGCGTGGGTTTGCGTACCCCTTCATCTTCAGAGTCTATAGACCAGACCTCTACTCCATCGAACTCATCATCACCAATGTTCTCCTGCACAATCAAAGCATTCATAGGACTGTTAGTTGCTTTCTTATTCTTTATCTCCTCTAGCTTACGTATGTAGTAATCTTCGTCATCTTAACCATCCTTCTTCTCAGGCATTTTTCTTAGCATGCAATCCTTGGCAAAGTGGTTCTTGTCGTGACAGTAGTTGCAATCATACCCAGAGTCTCCCACAAGCTTGCTCTCCCTCTTTTCATCGTCCTTTTGAGAAGTGTTCCTGGTTTCCTCTTTCGCTTTCTCTGAGCTGTAGCTTCCTTGCCAATTTCAGTTTTTGTTGACAGGGAACTTTTTACGAGCAAACTTCTTTGGGTTTGTAACCATCATTGCATATTCTTCACTAGTCAGATTGCATTCTAACATATCTGATTCCTCTTCTTCTTCTGTCACACTCTTGCTCTTAGAGAGAAGAGCCAAGGATCCCACATCCGAAATGACCTTCGCTTCCTTTGACACCACGCTTTCATGCGATTTGAGGATTCCTACTAACTTCGCCAGTGAATAGTTTTTAAATTGCTCGTGTGCCTTCACAGTTGAGACCACTGCCATCCATTCGGGTCATAACCTATTCATGAATGTAACTTTTTGTTCGATTACTTCCCTTCCAATACCATGCTTGATCATCTTACTAAGCAAGTGGTTGAACCGATCGAATGCTTGAATGAGTTTTTCTTCAAGTTTTTGTTCGAAAGCACCGAACTCAGAGAGCAACAGAGTTTGAATTGAGTGCTCTAGATCATCATCAGTAGAATATAATTCTTTTAGCCTATCACAGATCTCTTTTGCAGTGGTGTAAGAGCTTACCAGACGAAACGTGTCAGATTGCAAAGCGAATCTGATCATTCTCATGGCATTAACATTACATAACAACTTGTCTTTCTCATTTTGAGGGATCTTTTCTACGTCTACCATGAGTTGGTTGTACTCCTTTTGAGTCTTGATAGTTCTACTCGTTCCAGAGTGAACAAAGGGACCCAATATTATTGCCTTCCGGATAAGATAGACATTGTCTTCAGATCCAACGACGAAGTCTTCGAAGTGGTGCGTCCACACTTCGTAATCTTGAGTGTAGAGAATGGGTATCCTGGTAGTGGATCCAATGCTGTTAGAGATGTTGATGGGATTGGTTTGAGAGCCGTCGAGAGACATGATGAGATTCTTCTAATATCTGCTAGAATCAGACTTGTAAAGATGAACTTAGGGTTTTATTAAACACAAGAGACACCATCGGCCAGAAGAAGACAGCTTCTATATATTCGATAAAAGCGGAAACCCTAAAGGATTCTTCAAACAGAAGAGATGCGTATTAATTACACAATCTCCTGCTTTGATACCAATTGATAAGAATATTTTACTAACAGATCGATAGATTCCAAACAGATAAACAATATTGATGAAGTAAAGAACACAAGAATGGATCAAACAACGTCGAGTGATTAATAATCAACACCTCAGAACAGCTCGATGAAGAACTTCGACTGTAGAGGTGTGTTAAGGTTACAATGCAGTAAAAGCTATTAATGAGAAGCATCGTTGTAAAAGCTATACATGCATGCATTATATATATAAGCTAACCCTAATAATAAACCACGGTTGGACAAGCCCAAACCGGGTATTCAAAATAAACAATTAGCATCAGGCCCAATGTCGAAACACTCTAAAACCCAACAAAACCAAGTACAAAATGTTACCAATCAGCCCCTGCTTCCATAATCCTTACATATTAAGTCCACATAATACCAAAATCCCACTGACTTCTAAAATCCTTTGCAAAACATTCGTGAAATTACACTTTAACCCCCCGGAGGTTCCAATCTTGTCATTTGGCTTCCCGAAACCAACACCCCACTAATTATTATTATTTGATTTTAGACAATAATAATATAAAATAATAATAAAAATTACTTCTCAGGGTTCCAGGTTTATTATTTAATTATTCCATTTTAAACGGGATGTTACATTTTTGAAGGAAACACGACCATGTCTCCGTACATTCACTTTTACACGAACTCAAACCGATCATCATCGTTTGTTCTTATCTGAGTAACAGTTCCTGGATTATGCTTGACCAGGTTGTGCACATACGCTGGTAGTTTTCTGAATGAATCCTCTTTGGTACCTCTTAACACCAACAACACATATTGTTTTGCCCGCCATACCTGTTGGTATGTGATATTGATTGGAAATTTCAAATTAATTTCTCTCACAATTACATTATCCCGATAAACTCTATTATAACATCCAGCCAGTACTTCAATGATAAAGTGGCCGAGTACCTTTTTCTTTGATTGTCGATGATTAGACTCCAAGTTCGTTGTATAACATGTGCGTTGGTCGACAACTTTTGTGACTTGGAAAGAAGTAGTCGATTTGATTCCCCTTGCCCTAATCATCCAAGAACAATTCTCTACTAAACAAACCACCTCGAACCTTTCTTTTCTCGATCTGGTAGTCTTATATTGCTTACCTTGTTCCATGCATTGTTTTCCAATTGCAAGCTTGAGCAACTCTTTGTTATAAAAAATGTCTAGAACCTTAATCTCTTCATTTATATCCACCCTCATACATGTAATTTTTCACATCATCGTTTACAGGACACGAAGGCAATGGGGGCATACCTTGAAACATGGTATCTGAATAAATAAGTTTAGGATCATTATCAAATTCTTCTCCATTGAATCACTCTCTAGGCCGGATATATCCAACTTATCACAATCCACAAATTTGCCATATCCGTTTAGTTCAACATCATGCAAAAATGGAACTTCTTGTTTTCCTGATTCATTACCAACCTTATTCACCAGGTCTAGTGCTTTTTTTTGGTCAAAGTAATGATTTACACCCACATCATTAACATATGTACCAACATCATTATCACTAAGATACTTATAATTCTCTGGTGTAACATACATAATTAGTTATGGCACTACATTTACATTTTCCGTGTCACTATGATATTGACTTTTACTTGGACTTTTAAAATTATCTATTGGGGTGTTGCTCCCTTTTCCACTTGATAAAATAGCTATAGATGCCTTTCCTCTATCATCCACTTCGTTACGCCAAACGTCTTCTTCAACCACCACAACGACATTTATTACCTTGATCAACTTACTAATATCCCAATCATCAACAATACCACAATAATAGAGTTGTTTGGGATGTTGATAAGTCAGAGTGGCTTTTGATTCTTTGAGAAGACCCATCTTGCACTTCACCAAATAAACAAATTCAGTGAACGTGGTGGTTTCGTAAAATTCAACACCTAAATAAAACATTCTCGGATTGTATCCTGGTATCCAAACATATGATAATTGGGAATTAACAAATTCTCATCTTTCATCCGTAATGAGCAATACGAAATATTCGTTACAATTCATTATGTTAATTTTGAGAATAAAGAAACTAGAGAAGAAAACTTTCCCAGTTATAAAATAACTCCACAAATATGTAATTCTTAATATATATATATATATATATATATATATATATATATATATATATATATATATATATATATATATAATAGGTTCAAAACAGTAGTCCATTCTGACAAAAACATAGTCAAGTTTAACAAATAAAATTAATCAAATTTAGCAAAAAAAAAAGTAGTCAAATTTAGCAAAAAAAAATACTTAAATTTACCAAAAAAATTAGTTAACCAATTCTAAAAAGTAATCTACATTTTAGCAAAAAATTATTTTATTAATTGTTAAAAAACTATTTTATATTTTACAAAATATATTTTTTAACAAAATAGTTGTCAAAAAATAGCTCTACATTTTATAAACAATCTTTTAAATCAGAATAGTTCTCAAAAATTACTCTCTATTTAAAATAAAAAAAAAACAAAAAAAAAAAACACCGTAACTTTTTAACCCAAAGCCGTAGATTTCAACCACAAAACCGTAGTTTAAAAATTAAAAAAAAAACTAATAAAAATAAAAAACGTAGATTTTACCAAAACCGTAGGCTATGGTTTGAGAAACCGTAGGTTATATAGAGAAAACCGTAGGTTCTAAAATAACTTATGGTTTTATATCTTCAAAATGAAAAAAAAAAATTATACAAGACACGAAACAGTAGACGAATTAGTGAAACAGTAGACGAATCTAAATACTTACGGTTTCGTGGGCTATTTTGGAATAATTCTTAATTTTGACTAAAAATTGTTAATCACTTTCTTAATTTGGCTAATTAGTCCCATCCTTATATGTGCTACATTAAAATAATAAATGTTAACTTCCGTTTTTTACCACATACGGAAAACCTGTCGAAAAATACAACTATACACAAAATATTATTTCAAAATGAGTGCAAGAAGAATTTGTCGAAACTTCATATGACATTTTAATCCTCAAAGCATTGACTTTGCTTGTATACTAAATAGAATTCTAAGTTTGACCTGGTAAAATTGGGCAAAAAATGACCACGCCAACTAAACGTAAATCAAATACGTTGACATTGTAAATTACATTGCAAGTGCCAAAACAATACAATAAAATTATTTGTCTCTTGCTTACTTCATTTCATAAAGATTATTTGTATTTTGCTTATCAAAAAGATTTTAGCCTAATGGTATCAAAATATTAAAAATGGGCTTCTCTTCTAAGAGGTTGGATGTTTAAGTGATGTGGTGGACAAAATAAATAGTTTAAGAGTAACATTTAATGGATCTATATATTATTTGTTCAATAAATAAAAAATAAATAAATATAATATTTTTCATTTTTTATTATTTGTAAAATGTAATGTTGTTGATACATGCTAACTAAAAAATTAAGGGAAAATTACTCTTGAGAGTAACTAACTGTTACGTTTGTTTTTATTTGGTATCTTTTCTTTTTTTGTCCTCAATATATCATTGAACTTGTTGTTTGTGTTCACCATAACCATTTTGACCTGTTTTTGACCTGTGATAGCTGGTCAAAGTGTTATGGTGAAGACAAACAATAAGTTTGATGATATATTGAGTACAAAAAAAAAAAATGACCAAATGGGAACAAACACAATAGTTGGTTACCCTTCTGAGTCATTTTCCCCGAAAAGTTGAATGAAATTGAAGTTGTAAAATTATCAAAGACTGCAACTTTCTTTGGCTATAATATATATGAAGAGCGTTTCGTAGGGGTAACTTCGTTAAAACATAGTCTATGCTATGCTTACTGTGGTTAGCTGTCAACATCTCTCTGCAAAAGAATATGATTGTTTATGAAAGGTATATTTAGCAGCATAAACGTTTACCTCAAGGTATATTATGTTGATGTGTCTGCAAAAGTTGCATGATATTATACATATTGATGTTGTATCTTATCCCATGAATTCGATCTTAGAGCTAAGTAACTCAAAAATCACAACACTTGTGATTCCACTCGTTTGTAGACTTGTCTAGAAGTCATGATACGATAAATCATTTGATTGGAAATGTAAATGTACTCATAAAATGCACTTGCTTAGTCAAGATTCCCCTAATAAATATTCATGTGCAGTACAAAGTTGTACATGTATGAATAATGTTCTTTCGTGGGTTATGTTTTGAAGAGAAACAAGAATGAATCTCATAAAGTCATTAATATCAGCAGGAGATGACATGAGATTTGTTGTAAATGAGTAAAGGGAAAATGAATCAGGAGGGTAACCAACTGTTGCATTTGTTCTCATTTGATCCATTTCCTTTTTTTTTCGTACTCAATATATCATCGAACTTGTTGTTTGTGTTCACCATAACCTTTTGACCGGCTATCACAGGTCACAAGCCGGTCAAAAAGGTTATGGTGACAAACAACAAGTTCGATGGTATATTGAGTACAAAAAAAGGAAATGGACCAAATGAAAACAAACGCAACAATTAGTTACCCTCAAAAGTCATTTTCCGAAAAATTAGTTTTATCTTCTAAACTAACATATTAATAAGTTGTCTCAAGCTATTTTATAAAGTGATCTAGTTTATAAGCTACGGTAAGCAATTTTTTTTGATATCTCATTAGCAAAAAAACATTAGTTTTACCTTTATTTATTGTTTTGGTGTCTCAAGCTATTTTATACAATTATAATTTATGTGCCAAAGAGAGTTTTAACAATATTAGAAGTTAAGGTAAACTTACCTGGGTATGTCATTCTTTTATATATATATATATATATATATATATATATATATATATATATATATATATATATATATATATATATATATATATATATATATATATATATATATTATACAGTGATCTAGTTTACAAAAAGCATTATAATTTATGTGCCAAAGAGAGTTTTAACAATATTAGAAGTTAAAGTAAGTTTACATTTTTATTATTGAAGTTTTATTTGACATTTTTTCGAATATAATGTTTAATATTTTTTTACATTTTGTTCGTTTATATCTTTTTGATGTATTTTTGAATAATTCTTTTTAGTTTTTTAACGTGTTGTTTGAATACATTAAATTTTTTTGACATTTTGTTTGTTTATATTTCTTAAAATATTTTCTGTAAAAATGAAAAAAAGTTATTTAAAGACAAAACTTCAAAAATGGTCCATGTGATTTCTGAAAATCTGAAGTTTAGTCCCTAATCTTTAAAAACCTCACAGATGGTCTCTGTGGTTTTAAAACTTTTAACAAATGGTCATTTTCGTTAACTGTATTAGCTTCTGGCCGTTAAGTGAAAGGTATTTATGTCATTTCATTGTTACTGGCACCATTTATGAAGATTTGTCATTTATATATATATATATATATATATATATATATATATATATATATATATATATATATATTTTATTAAACGGTCTCTCTCTCTCTCTCTCTCTCTCTCTCTCTCTCTCTCTCTCTCTCTCTCTCTCTCTCTCCAACTTAAACCATACATACTTCACACATAGATACTGAAAATCAAAAACACACAAAATTGAGTTTCGATACTTGCAATAAAATATCTACAAAATTGAGTATCGAGCACATACACCCCTATGAATGTTTCCAAATATGAAGCTTCAAAATAAGAAGATCATGATTTTTATGTTTTCGTTTTGGACGGTGGAGTCAATTGGAAGAGAGGTCCTGATGTTGAAAAGAGTAGAGAGTGCAGGTGAGGAACAAGAAAGAAGAAGAAGCGGTGGGTGAAGTCACTACCAGCATTGCGTGTTTCCTAGGAAAGAAGTTTGGCTACTAGAAACCTTCATGACCGAATTTCCTTATTTTCTTGTTGATTTGTCTTTAAACCTGAAATGGAATTTGTGTCCATATGATTGTGAATCCTCCACCTTTTCTCTTCCTTTTGTGCAGCTTGTTCCCGAAGTTGGGCTTGGACTTTTTTGAAAATTTCAATGATTTCTCTTTCCCTTGGTCCAGGAGTTGCAGCGGAATGGAATTTGGGGGAAGGAGATGAAGAGTTGGAAAGGAATGAGGGTCCGTTTTTTGAAGTGAATGGTTCGGAATATTCGAATCCATCGATCCCATCTCGGTCTTCAGGATTCCTATTCTTGTTTCTTGAATACCCTTGTCGGGTTTGTCGTGAAAAGTCTGGGTTTCTTCTTGAACAATGATTTTGTGTTCAGAAAGCACTACTTTGACATCAAGAAGCTTACCAGAGACGCCATGAGATACGAAATGAGACGCTGACAAAATTGTTGGTTTTTTCTGGGTTTTTATTGAATCTAAATGGGCTGCCGACAAAATTGTTAAACTGTTTATGGGTGCCAATAATAGAGGTCGGTGAAACATTTTTATGGAATATTCCACCATTGAAGAACCTTGGAGAACTAAGAAAATATTAAATGGATCGGGTGGTTATGGTGTGTAGGGGTGAAAGGGACGATGCTTCGTGATTGTTTTGTTACAGTTCTGGATCTGTTCCTCAGCATCACTATTATAATTTCATGTATAAACGTTTACTTCTTCTTAATACATGTATATGCTTGACTAATTAAGAAAATCAAGGTTTACAAAAAAAGAGGGTTTGATTTTCAGTTTTGCATATTTTGCTTGATAATATTTGTGAATTCGTTGTTGGTGATTTTAGGTTAGCTGTTTTCCTTCATTGGTGATTTTAGTTTAGCTGTTTTCCTTCATTAATGTCAGTGGCAGTAGGGATTAAGGATGAAGATGAGAGAGAGAGAGAGAGAGAGAGAGAGAGAGAGAGAGAGAGAGAGAGAGAGAGTGGGTGGGACCCTGTAATATTAAATAATTATATATTTTTTTTCTTTTTTGTAAATAAGGCAAATCTTCATAAATGGTCCCTATAGCAGTGAAATGACATAAATACAATTCACTTAATGGCCAAAAGCTAACGACGTTAATGAAAATGACCATTTGTTAAAAGTTTTGAAACCACATGGACCATCTGTGAAGTTTTTAAAGATTAGGGAATAAACTTCAGATTTTCGGAAACCACAGGTGTAACACCCTAAAAATCGAGACCAAATTTTTTTGTTTTTAGTTATAATACTTGTAAAACTGTTTGAGTAAAACATTACTGATATCACAACAAACCACAAAACCATAGTTACATGCTTTCAAAAACCATCATGTCTAATAGTATAGTATTAGAGTACAATCCCAGGTTTCTCAAATGCAGAATCATATGTGTGTGATGCGTTGCTACCCTGCCGGCTCCTTCCCCTTAGATGAAGAGGTACCTGAAACCAAAACTGAAAACCGTAAGCACAAAGCTTAGTGAGTTCTCCCATCATACCCATACCAAATAATGCATAATCCTTAGTATCTTTCAACCGATAACTGTCGAACATAGCCAGGAGCTGGACTCCTCTTCGGTATCTTTCAACCGGTAACCAAGAACTAACCTCCCCTTCGGTATCTTGCAACCGTTAACTGGGAGCTACCCTCCCCTTCGGTATCTTTCAACCGGTAACCTGGGACTGTTTTACCCCATACTACTGCTAGCACATATCAACCACAGTAAACATTCCAAGCATAATAATCATATCAGATACAATAATCATATCAGATACAATAATCATATCACATATCAACACTAGATAATTATCACAAAGACAATCATCTATCCAACACTCTTACTTGTGGGCCAACATTGTGGCCGTTGACCCACTCCTAATAGGAGGAAGCTCACCTCAAGGTCGTGTAGTGTTTGCACTGATTTCGAATTGAAAACAAACTCTCCTCGAACCGTTGATCCCTACATAACAAATTTTCTAACTCATCAATCCATACTCGTAACCCTTACAAGGGTCAACTCCAATCCAAGACAAAGTCAAGGTCAACACCTCGCTCAATGGTCAATCAAGTGGTCAAAGTCAACATCTGGTTGACTCGACTCGCCGAGTTGGTCCACTAACTCGCCGAGTTGGTCCACCAACTCGTCGAGTCCCCATGTCCACAAAATGCCATAATCCCGTCCCTACTCGTCGAGTCTAGTAAGAGCTCGACGAGTTCGCCTTCAACAAAACATCGTACCATCTTTAACCGACTCGCCGAGTTCGTCCTTGAACTCTTCGAGTTCATCTTCATCCATATGAAGGTGTTCAGTCTATGACTCACCGACTTCTCCTTGAACTCGTTGAGTCCATCTTCATGTGGTTGGGACATTGTCTTGAACTCACCGATTTCATCCTTGAACTCGTCGAGTCCTTTGATCTTCAAGTCCAACACAAACCCCTAATAGGTTGAGTGTCCCCTCCACTCAACCAAAATCACTTCCAAAAGATATTAGGGGAAAATGAGACCCGACTCGTCGAGTCACTCAAGAGACTCGTCGAGTACCTCTATGATCAAAACTATCCAGTCAATTATAATGGGTCTTAATGTATCAAAACCAAAGATCTGACCTCCTGAGGTCCATTTCATACATAAAGTTCCAATATTGACGTCCATGCATGGGGTTTTTGACTCAAACGACTATAAAAAGAAGTCTACAAGATGCATGGGGTGCTTATGGCAACAAAGTTTGCACCTTTGTGCCATAAGGACCCCCAATAGTTCCAGATCTGAAGTGTAACTCCAAGCACACCCACAAAATCCGATTTTAGCTTCTCTAAACTCATAAAAAGGGTAGGAAATAGCCGCAAATCAAGATCTAAGAGATAGATAATCAAGGTTTCAGCTTTTTACCTTGAATGAGCTAAGAATGGAGCAACATGTAACAGCTCAAATTTTCAAATAAATTTTTCATTAAAAACAAAACATCATTATTCGACAAAAGGGTTTTATTCCAAGTTTATTTCAAAAATATAAATAATAAATCTCCAGGATCTTCAACAGTGGCAGTGTGTACGTGTCACGCCGGCGCCTTTCCACGGTCATCACTAGTACCTGAAAAACATAAACACAACTAGTAAGCATAAATGCTTAGTGAGTTCCCCAGTATACGACTTACCCACATACGCCTTCCGGCCCGAACCTTTCGGTCCACATAACATTGCCTTCCGGCCCGTAATATAATCGCCTTCCGGCCCATAATATATATCGCCTTCCGGCCCGTATTAGATTGCCTTCCGGCCCATAGTATTTTGCCTTCCGGCCCATGATAGTATAAAACATAACACATGTAACATAATACACATAACACATAAATCATACATCATACCGTCCTTTCTATCACATAGAGTCTCGCCTTCCGGCCCGTATAAGCATACATCACATATAAGCACACATCACATATAAAGCATCTACCTCTCTGGACATAGCATGAATATAACACATACGACCTTCCGGTCTCACAGTCAAACCCTTCCGGGTGAAGTATAGTGAGAAGACTCACCTCGCAGTATGCAAGCTATAGACTCTTCGAGCTACTCGCACACGATCCGCTAATCCGCAGGTTCCCTATAATACCACATCCTTTGTTAATGATCTTATCAAACAAGACAACTGACCCTACTAAGTTATATACAGGTCAACGGTCAATCTTGACCGGACTCGTCGAGTGCAAAGGGTAACTCGACGAGTATAGACACCCTGACACCACTCGCCGAGTCTGAAGAACGACTCGACGAGTTCCAGTAGATCTTCAAGCTACTCGCCGAGTCTGAAGAACAACTCGGCGAGTCCTAGTGAACCTTCAAGCTACTCGCCGAGTCTGAAGAACAACTCGGCGAGTTCTAGTGAATCTTCAAGCTACTCGCCGAGTCTGATCATTGGACTCGGCGAGTCCTCGCCATGCAGTCAATCCGCTGCCTCCTGTATTTCGCATGATTTCGAAGTATATAGATATAGGGCTTCCTGGACTTTCACATATACTATTACAGGGGTTTTTAACACTTATAACAACAATATAATCTAACAAATCCTTAAATGGGTTTCCTAAACCCTAAACTCGCATACAACGTAAAAGTTACAGATTTCGATCCGAAGATTACCTGGAAACGTGTTCCCTGTGTCTCCAAACCTCCAGTACTCGATTCCTTTGATCACCACCTTGCTCCTCCTTGTCTAACAATCTCTTCAAGCCTTCTCAAGTCCTCTCTCTTGCTTCAGATGCTCACACACTCCCAGGGGATCTTCAACCGGCCAAAAGACGCGACATGACGGCCATAAGATCGTTATATACGATCAGAAATGAAACGGCTAGGGTTCAGCTGAAACAGCGTCGACTCGCCGAGTCCTTACTTGGACTCGTCGAGTCCAGTCGCGTATCTGCGACTGCGACCAAGACATGGCCCTACTCGGCGAGTCATGCACCTACTCGCCGAGTTCCCTCTTAAATGTGCCCAAAAATAATTTAAAGAAATACCTGAAATTCCGGGCTGTTACAACTCTCCCCCACTAGAACTAGACTTCGCCCTCGAAGTCTCTCATTCTGCGAATAACTCCGGATGTTGCTCCCGCATTTCTCTTTCCGGCTCCCAAGTCATCTCCAATCCTTTCCGATGTTGCCACTGAACCAACACCAGAGGTATCTCCTTGTTCCGTAGAACCTTGGTCTTCCGATCCCTGATAGCTACTGGTCTCTCGGCGTAATTCAGGCTCGCATCCACCTGAATATCTTCTAACGGAACCACTGCTGCCTCATCGGCTGTACACTTCCTCAACTGCGACACGTGGAAGGTATTGTGAATCTGACTCAGCTCCACTGGCAACTCCAACCGATAAGCTACCCGACCTACCCTTGCAATTACCCGAAATGGACCTATGAACCGGGGCCCCAATTTGCCCCTCTTCCTGAACCGAATTACCCCTTTCCAAGGAGAAACCTTTAGGAGAACGAAGTCGCCGACCTGGAATTCGAGCTCGGATCGGCGTCTGTCCGCATAACTCTTCTGTCGGCTCTGGGCGGTCAATAACCTCTGCCTCACTCGCTGAATCTGCTCGGTCGTCTGAAGTACAATCTCTGTACTGCCCATCACTCTCTGTCCCACTTCTCCCCAGCAAATGGGAGTCCGACACCTCCTACCATACAACAACTCAAAAGGTGGCATACCAATGCTCGAATGATGGCTGTTGTTGTAGGAAAACTCAGCCAACGGCAGATGCGCGTCCCAGCTACCCCCGAAGTCTAACACACACGCTCTAAGCATGTCTTCCAATGTCTGAATCGTCCGCTCGCTCTGACCGTCGGTCTGGGGATGGTATGCGGTACTAAAATGCAGCTTAGTACCCAACTCCTCATGAAATTTCTTCCAGGACCTGGAAGTGAAACGTACATCGCGATCCGAAACAATCGAGGTCGGCACTCCATGCCGAGATACTATCTCTCCCACGTACAACTCCGCCAACTTCTCTGCTGATGAACTTTCACTAATGGCAAGGAAATGTGCACTCTTTGTTAGCCTATCCACAATCACCCAAATCGCATCGACTCCCCTGGCAGTTTTCGGCAATTTGGTGATGAAATCCATCGTGATCTGATCCCACTTCCACTCAGGGATCTCCAAGGGTTGCAACTTACCGTGCGGTCTCTGGTGCTCGGCCTTAACTTTACGGCAGGTCAAACACCTCTCCACGAACCAGGCAACGTCTCTCTTCATGCAAGGCCACCAGTACTCCTTTTTCAAATCCAGATACATTTTCGTAGCACCGGGATGGATCGAGAATTTCGATCTATGTGCCTCCTCCATCAAAATAACACGCGTACCGCCCACGAATGGCACCCAGATCCGACCCTGAAATGTCAGAAGTCCCCGCCCATCCGTAACGAACTCTGAAATCAACCCGACGACCCGCTCCTGTTTCTGCATCCCAGACTTCACAACCTCGGCCTGTGCCCCACGAATAGTATCTAATACCAGAGTCATCACCGTCAATCTCAAACATATGTCCCGCAATGGAGTACCCTCCGCCCTACGACTCAATGCATCGGCTACCACATTAGCCTTGCCTGGGTGGTATAGGATCTCACAGTCATAATCCTTAACCACGTCTAACCATCTCCTCTGACGCATGTTTAGGTTGGGTTGATCCATCAAATACTTCAAACTCTTATGGTCCGTGTATATGGTACAACGAACCCCGTACAGGTAGTGACGCCAAATTTTGAGGGCGAACACTACTGCCCCCAACTCTAAGTCATGCGTGGGATATCTCGCTTCGTGAGGCTTCAGCTGCCTCGATGCATAGGCTATCACATGGCCCCTCTGCATCAACACTGCACCCAGTCCTGAAATCGACGCGTCGCAATATACGACAAAGTCCTCCATCCCTTCCGGAAGAGCTAATACTGGTGCTTCGCACAGTCTCTGACGAAGTGTCTCGAAGGAAGTCTGCTGCTCGGGTCCCCATGAGAATGTAACACCCTTTCGGGTCAATTTGGTAAGTGGCACCGCGATCTTGGAGAAGTCCCTAATGAACCTTCGATAGTACCCCGCCAACCCAAGGAAACTCCTGATCTCCGAAGGTGACTTTGGTGCCTCCCATCTCATCACCGCTTCCACCTTGGCCGGATCGACCAATATCCCTGCCTGATTTACAACGTGCCCCAGAAATTGAACCTCCCGTAACCAGAAGTCACATTTGGAGAATTTTGCATATAGCTTCTCCGACCTCAGTACCTCAAGGACCTCCCTCAAATGTCCCTCATGCTGCTCCCTAGACCGCGAATACACCAGTATGTCGTCGATGAATACAATCACAGACCGATCCAGCATCGGCCTGCATACCCTGTTCATGAGATCCATGAACACTGCTGGGGCATTGGTGAGCCCAAAAGGCATCACCACGAACTCGTAGTGCCCATACCGCGTCCTAAAGGCTGTCTTTTGGACGTCCTCATCCCGCACTCTTACCTGATGGTACCCTGATCTCAAATCAATCTTGGAAAACCAAGATGCCCCTTGCAACTGATCGAATAGATCATCGATCCTTGGTAACGGGTAGCGGTTCTTAACTGTCACCTTGTTCAGTTCCCGGTAATCGATACACATCCGGTGTGAACCATCCTTCTTCTTGACGAACAGAATCGGCGCTCCCCACGGCGAGCTACTCGGCCGAATAAATCCCTTCCCCAACAACTCTTGAAGTTGCGAGAACAATTCTTGCATCTCTGGAGGTGCAAGACGATATGGCACCTTCGCAATAGGCGCAGCCCCTGGAACTAGATCGATACCAAACTCCACTTGCCTCGCAGGAGGTATTCCCGGCAAATCCTCGGGAAAAACATCTGGAAACTCGCGCACCACTGGAACCTCCTTCAATGTCTTCGGTCTCTCGGAACTCTCCCGCGTATCCATCACATACGCCACAAAACCGTTACATCCCTGCTGTAGACATTGCCTCGCCCTAGCGGCCGAACAAAAAGCTGATCCCGAACGGGTACCCTCGCCGTATACCGTAAGAACTCCCCCACTAGGGTCTCGTATAGTCACCAGCTGACGCTCGCAGTCGATGACAGCGCTGAATCGACTCAACCAGTCCATGCCTACGATGACACAGACATCACCCATCGCAATAGGAACTAAGTCAATCGGAAATGCGACCCCGAAGATCTCTAGCACGCATCCCCTAAGAACCCCCGTAGCACAAATCACCCTCTCAGCCGCAATAGAAACGCTCAAGGGCCGACTTAACGGCTCACAACTAATGCCGATGTGCTGACTAAAAGCTAACGATACAAACGATCTACTCGCACCCGAATCAAATAATACTAGAGCAGGCATAGAGTTCACAAGGAAAGTACCTACACATACATTAACATAAGCATAACATTTCGACCTTTAATTAAATACGTGAATGATAACATGCCTGCCACAACATCGGGCGCAGCGCGGACCTCCTCCGCAGTCAGCTGAAAGGCTCTCCCGCGAGCCCTCGGGGCCTCGACCTTCGCCGGTCGGGTCTCAGTAGTCCGGGTAGTAGGTGTAGCTCCCTGACGAAGTTGCGGGCACTCGGCCTTCCGATGGCCTGTCTGGTTGCAGTGAAAGCAAACCATAAACCCCTTAGGGCAATCCCTGGCAATATGTCCCTCCTTGCCACACTTGTAGCAACCACCAGCTCGACACGCCCCCTCGTGACTCTTGCCGCACTTCGCGCAAGTGCGACCCTTCGAACCTCCCATCCTCGAATCAGCAAACTTAGTCCGCTTGGCTGCCGGCTGAGACTGGGCCGGCCGTCGATCCACCTGCCGAGACTCAGCCTCCTCCCTCGCTTGAGTCTCCAACTCAATCTCGCGCTTCCTGGCGTTCGCCTGAAGCTCAGTGAAAGTACGATAGGTGGAGTTTGACACAAACTCCCGAATCTCCCTCTTCAAAACACCCAAATAGCGGCTCATTCGCGACTGCTCCGTAGATACCAGCTCGGGGCAGAACATTGCCCTCTCATGAAACTTCCGTGTGATCACTGCCACGGAATCAGTACCCTGCTTAAGGGTCAAGAACTCCTGAATCAATCGCTCCCTCTCTACCGGGGGAACGTACTCATCCCTGAACATCTCCGTAAACCTCTCCCATGTCACCGCCGAAATCTCTGCCTGAGTGAAGTTCACTGTCACGAACTTCCACCAATCCTTCGCTCCCAGACGGAGCTGGTTCAAGGCGAACCGTACCCTCAAGTGCTCCGGGCATGAGCAAGTATAGAAACACCCCTCGATGTCGGCGATCCACCTCATAGCTACAATCGGATCCTGCGTCCCATCAAATTCAGGGGGTTTCGTGTTGCTGAATTCCCTGAATAGTAATGAATCACCCCCCTGTGGCCTGGCAGCAGCCACCGCTGCGGTAGCGGCAGCAACTGCAGCTTCAGTAAGTGCGGCGTACCGCTCCTCAAACTCCTCCATCAACGTGGTCTTAATAGACCCAAACATCTCCGGGATCTCAGCCCGGACCGCCGCAGCTACCTCTTCCTGAATAATCTGACGAATCTCCTCGTCACTCGCACCGCTCGAACTCGCCCCATTGCGTGTGATAACCATGATGTCTCTGAAATACAACATAAAATCATCAGAGACTCCACCAAGTACAATTGTACTCGATACGCGCCCTACCCAGTCTCCGATTTCCAGGGATTCTTATTTGAGTCTTCCACTGATCCGGTGCCTTCGATAGTACGGGCCCAATACTACCGACCACACCGTATCAGTATTCGTCCCAAATCTTCCTCCCCAAATCCCGAATAATGAGTACTCTACCTCTAATATGCACTATCTACTTGCACGCTACCAAATATCTCATATAAGCAATCTCCCTAGACTAAGGCATCACAAAACAGGCAATTTTAGTCCTATCATGAATACCTAGTCTTCTAGCATGCATAACATAACATCGTAAGGTATTCTGGGGATCTTTACCGTTCGGACGCTGGCTGCTCGTACACACTGTTCCACCCTTGTTTTTACCGCCTTACCCTTTATAAAATGTTATGTCCTTATTATTTTTAAGAAAAAGTTTTTCCTCAAATCCCCGGTCTGAGTTCAGTTGCACCCAAAAGTACACCCGAATCCCTCAAACCAAGGCTCTGATACCAATTGTAACAGCTCAAATTTTCAAATAAATTTTTCATTAAAAACAAAACATCATTATTCGACAAAAGGGTTTTATTCCAAGTTTATTTCAAAAATATAAATAATAAATCTCCAGGATCTTCAACAGTGGCAGTGTGTACGTGTCACGCCGGCGCCTTTCCACGGTCATCACTAGTACCTGAAAAACATAAACACAACTAGTAAGCATAAATGCTTAGTGAGTTCCCCAGTATACGACTTACCCACATACGCCTTCCGGCCCGAACCTTTCGGTCCACATAACATTGCCTTCCGGCCCGTAATATAATCGCCTTCCGGCCCATAATATATATCGCCTTCCGGCCCGTATTAGATTGCCTTCCGGCCCATAGTATTTTGCCTTCCGGCCCATGATAGTATAAAACATAACACATGTAACATAATACACATAACACATAAATCATACATCATACCGTCCTTTCTATCACATAGAGTCTCGCCTTCCGGCCCGTATAAGCATACATCACATATAAGCACACATCACATATAAAGCATCTACCTCTCTGGACATAGCATGAATATAACACATACGACCTTCCGGTCTCACAGTCAAACCCTTCCGGGTGAAGTATAGTGAGAAGACTCACCTCGCAGTATGCAAGCTATAGACTCTTCGAGCTACTCGCACACGATCCGCTAATCCGCAGGTTCCCTATAATACCACATCCTTTGTTAATGATCTTATCAAACAAGACAACTGACCCTACTAAGTTATATACAGGTCAACGGTCAATCTTGACCGGACTCGTCGAGTGCAAAGGGTAACTCGACGAGTATAGACACCCTGACACCACTCGCCGAGTCTGAAGAACGACTCGACGAGTTCCAGTAGATCTTCAAGCTACTCGCCGAGTCTGAAGAACAACTCGGCGAGTCCTAGTCAACCTTCAAGCTACTCGCCGAGTCTGAAGAACAACTCGGCGAGTTCTAGTGAATCTTCAAGCTACTCGCCGAGTCTGATCATTGGACTCGGCGAGTCCTCGCCATGCAGTCAATCCGCTGCCTCCTGTATTTCGCATGATTTCGAAGTATATAGATATAGGGCTTCCTGGACTTTCACATATACTATTACAGGGGTTTTTAACACTTATAACAACAATATAATCTAACAAATCCTTAAATGGGTTTCCTAAACCCTAAACTCGCATACAACGTAAAAGTTACAGATTTCGATCCGAAGATTACCTGGAAACGTGTTCCCTGTGTCTCCAAACCTCCAGTACTCGATTCCTTTGATCACCACCTTGCTCCTCCTTGTCTAACAATCTCTTCAAGCCTTCTCAAGTCCTCTCTCTTGCTTCAGATGCTCACACACTCCCAGGGGATCTTCAACCGGCCAAAAGACGCGACATGACGGCCATAAGATCGTTATATACGATCAGAAATGAAACGGCTAGGGTTCAGCTGAAACAGCGTCGACTCGCCGAGTCCTTACTTGGACTCGTCGAGTCCAGTCGCGTATCTGCGACTGCGACCAAGACATGGCCCTACTCGGCGAGTCATGCACCTACTCGCCGAGTTCCCTCTTAAATGTGCCCAAAAATAATTTAAAGAAATACCTGAAATTCCGGGCTGTTACACAACACCTCTGGATCTTCTTGCTTCTACTTGAACTCCTAAGCTTTCTTCCTCATTTCCAACTTCAAAAACACACAAAAAGGTACCAACAAGCTCAAGAACACACAATAGAGGCTTAGGGTTCGAGTTAGGATTTTCTCTGGGTTGGAGGGACGATAGGAGCTGGGTTGGGGCATTATAAATTGTTTAAATAGGGTGCAAACCTAAACATTAGGGTTTCAACCAGAAAATACTACTCGTCGAGTTGGTCCCCCGACTCATCGAGTAGGTCATTTAACCCCCCGATCAAAATTCGAGTCTACTCGACGACTTGGGACTCCAACTCGCTGAGTCCCAGAGCAAAACATCAAGTTACTTTAATTTAAATACGTATCAGGAATCGGGTGTTACAAATCTCCCCCACTTATTTTAGACTTCCTCCTCGAAGTCTGCTGCTGAATCCTGAAAAAGCTCAGGGTAGTGCTCCCTCTTCTCGTCCTTCGGCTCCCAAGTCCATTCCAAGCCCTTGCGGTGCTGCCATTGCACCTTCACCAGCTCCACCCTCTTGTTCCTTAGATCCTTCAACTTCTTGTCTAGGATCGCCACAGGCCGTTCAATGTAGTTCAGGCTGTCATCCACCTGAATATCCTCCAAAGGCACCACTGTCGAATCGTCCACCAGAAACTTCCGTAACTGTGATACGTGAAAAGTGCTATGAATTTGACTGAGTTCGGCTGGAAGGTCCAGCCTATATGCCACCTTGCCCACCCGGGCGATGACCCTGAATGGTCCAATGTACCTGAGGCCCAACTTGCCCTGCTTCCTGAACTGAATGTCGTCTTTCCAAGGCGACACCTTTAGGAGTACCATATCCCCGACCTAGAAATCTAGGTCCGATCGATGCTTTTTGGCATAACTTTTCTGTCGGCTCTGAGCAGTCCGAAGCCTGCTCCGCGCCTGTTGGATCCTCTCCGTAGTCTTGAGTACCACTTCGATACTGCCCATGACTATTTGGCCAACCTCGCCCTAGCATATCGGGGTCCTGCACTTCCTCCCATACAACATCTCGAAGGGGGGACGGTCGATACTCACGTAATAGTTGTTATTATAAGAAAACTCTGCCAAAGGAAGGTAAGTATCCCAACTACCTCCAAAATCTAGAACACATGCCCACAACATATCCTCTAGAGTCTGGATTGTTCGCTCACTCTGACAATTCATCTGCGACTGAAAAGCGGCGCTAAAGTGCAGACGAGTACCCCGCTCATCGTGAAACTTCTTCCAGAATCTGGAACTGAACCGCACATCCCTGTTGGAAATCACCAAAACTAGCACCTCATGCCGAGCCACTACCTCTATGATATAGATGTCGGCCGAAATGCTTTTTTGAATCGGAATGAAATGGGCAATCTTGGTCAACCGATGCACGATGACCCAAATCGAATCCACTCCCAGCACGGTCCTTGGAAGCTTCGTAATGAAATCCATAGTGATATCTTCCTATTTCCACAGTGGAATATCCAACGGTTAGGTCTTATCATGAGGCCTCCGGTGCTCGGCCTTGACCTTCTTGCAGGTCATACATCTCTCAACGAACCAAGCTACATCCCTATTCATGCAGGGCCACCAAAAATCAAGAGGAAGATCCTTGTACTTCTTTGTCTCCCCGAGATGGATAGAAAACTTGGATTTGTACGCCTCCTACATCAATACCTAGCGCACACCTCCATGATATGGGAACCACACTCTAAGGTGTAGAGTCAACAATCCACGACTGTCACAATCGAAGGAGGAAACCTGACCCACAATACGCTCACTCTTGCGATGTTCCTCCTTCATAGCATCCTTTTGGGCCTCTCGAATCTGCTCCAACAACGGGGTCACCACCTTCTGATAGGTTTAATACAAACAATCCTATGTGTGCATGCAACCCTAGTTGGATCTATGTTTTCACTATAAGACATACAACTTTATGAACACAAAATAAACCCTGGCATGCTTCTATAATTTTCAAAAATTACATAGAAGTGTAGTAGACATACCTTTGTTGTTATATAGCAATAACAACTAGTTTCCTTGATCTCTTGAACTCTCTTGAACTCTTGAAAGCAAGCACCACAATTGTAGTGCCTCTAATGGCTCACAAACACCTTGAAACAAGAAGGCAACTAAGAGAGAGAAGGGAATGATGCTAATTTCGGCCCTAGGGTTCCCTTGGAATCAAGTGGCCTCAAATTGAAGCATAGGGCATGTATTTATACTCTAGGGTGCTAGGGTTTTAGTCTAAACCCTAATGGACAGCTTAGCCACCAAGCAGCCCAAGGAACCTTATGGAATGAGGCCTTGGACGAAAATATGATGATCCTTCATCATAATTTCGTTCCCCCTTAGTCCATTAGGTTTCCTATCCCAAAACTCAACTATCACACATTTGACAGTTTATACCCCTTTATTTAACTAATCTCTTTTAGTCACCAAATTAATTCCTAATTAATTTATGACTAATACTAATTGAATAAATATGATTTCTCCTTTAATATATTATTCTTATAATATATTAATAAATCATAATATCTCCTCTCTCATATCAAATTACCTTGTCAAGTTGCTTTGGTGAAGGCAACCCAAAAGGACCATGCACACTCGGGTCAAGTATATTCCAAATATGGTTACTGACTTAGACATTAATCCAACAGTCTCCCACTTGGATAAGTCTAGTAACTATATCTCACGTATTACTTTCGTACCCGATAGCAATCGTAGCTTTCAATAGCTGCTGTCAACCCTGACCAATAATCTGTCCTTTAGATAAGGGATCGTATAATCCTCTGTTCTAGATATCATGCTAACAATACTTATTGTCTAGCATTTTATTTCTTGATCTCTGATTTGTTCGACATAGAACTCAGTTGAACACATCAACTTTATCTTGACCGGGCCCGGCACATAAGTCAAACCAAATCATGAAGTGGCCGAGATATCGCTTTTATCCTCATAGAATAAAAGGAACAGAAAAACGTCGACTAATATGCCTTTATCATTTACTAGTTAAACCACACATAATAATACGTTTTATAACATCAAGTTACTGATGCGTTTTTGCATTATCAATGTATAATCAACCAGCAAACAATAACCATATCTCTAGGTTTAAAGATTATATGATATTATCATCTTGCGATCACTTGTGATAACATTCATGAAGTAATACCAGCAAGTGTGGGTCTATTTCAATGCTCAATACAAATTTCTTAAGCACTCATAAACTTTGCAGCAATCCTTTGCTATGTCTAAAACTTTTCAGACAATCTACAAACAAATTTATGACAATCTTCCTTCATATCTACTTCCAACATATGAGCGATTGTGAACTGTTCGAATAATCTTATTATTCAGGAAGTCAAAACATGCAAAATCGACACAATAGATAAATAATCAACACAAGATAGAAACTTTCTTATAAATAACACACCTTTATTTAATCATCATTAGTTGAATATGACATTATCTATTACAAGTTTCCTACCTATCTAATCTAAACTAATATCGTCCTTTAGCCCTACGCTCCTAGCGTGCTGCAAATGCTTGACCCTACTCAGTCCCTTCGTAAGGGGATCTGCTGGGTTATCTTCTGACGATACCCTCTTCACAACGAGGAGTCCCTCTTCTACCCGATGTCTAATAAAGTGGTATTTCCTGTCGATATGTCGAGATCTGCCATGATCCCTTGGTTCCTTGGTTAAGGCAACCGCTCCTTCATTATCACAGAAAATTTCCACGGGCTCCTTTATGGATGGCACAACTCCAAGGTCTTCAACCATATAGCCTCCTTTGACGCTTCGCTCGCCGCAATATACTCTGATTCACACGTTGAATCAGCTACGGTCTCTTGCTTGGAACTTTTCCAAGTCACTGCTCCTCCATTTAGGGTAAAGACCCAGCCCGACTGCGATCGGAAGTTATCCCGATCCGTCTGAAAACTAGCATCACTGTACCCTCGTACCCTTAAGTCATCACTCCCACCGAGGACTAGAAACCATTCCTTGGTCCTCCGAAGGTACTTAAGAATATTCTTAACTGCAATCCAATGTGCTCTACCAGGATTCCCCTGATATCTGCTGACCATGCTTAAAGCGAAGGCCACATCAGGGCGAGTACAAGTCATAGCGTACATGATAGAGCCTACTGCGGAAGCGTAAGGTACTCGGCTCATATCAGCTATCTCTGTCTCTGTACTCGGGCTCTGAGTCTTACTCAGCTTGGTATTGCTTTGGATTGGCAACTCCCCTTTCTTGGAATTTTCCATACTAAAACGCTTTAGCACCTTTTCCAAGTATGTATCCTGACTGAGTCCTATCAGTCTCTTTTCCCTGTTTCTTACTATTCTTATTCCCAGAATATAAGCGGCTTCTCCGAGGTCCTTCATAGCGAAACATTTCCCAAGCCAGGACTTGACCTCCTGCAAGGTTGGGACATTGTTTCCTATGAGTAGTATGTCGTCGACATACAATACGAGGAAGCTTATTATACTCCCACTGGCTTTGACATACATATAAGATTCATCTTCGCTTCGCAGAAAGCCAAACTCTTTAACCTTCTCATCAAAACAAAGATTCCATCTGCGAGATGCTTGTTTCAATCCATAAATAGATTTCTCAAGCTTGCATACTTTATTCGGATGCTTCACATCGACAAAACCCTCTGGCTGATTCATGTAGACATCCTCAGCCAACTTTCCATTAAGGAAAGCGGTCTTCACGTCCATCTGCCATATTTCATAATCATGAAACGCAGCTATGGCAAGCATCACCCTAATAGACTTTATCTTCGCAACTGGTGAGAAGGTATCATCATAGTCAACTCCGGGAGTTTGAGTAAAGCCCTTCGCAACCAATCGCGCTTTATAAGTATGCACTTTCCCATCCATGTCCGTCTTCTTCTTGAAGATCCACTTGCACCCGACTGTCTTACGACCCGGTACATTATCAACCAAATTCCAAACTTGGTTGTCGTACATGGACTGAATCTCGCTGTCTATAGCCTCTTTCCATTTTGCAGACTCTGGGCCTGCCATGGCTTCCTTATAGCTGCTAGGTTCATCCAAATTTGCTAGTGTACTATCACTAATAAATGTATCCCCTTCAGTAGTAATATGAAAACCATAAAACTGGGGTGGAACACTAGCCCTAGAGGAACGTCGAAGAGGTAAGGACACGTCAACAGGTTCAATAGGAGTTTCCTCGACAAGTTGAGTGCCAGTGTCAGAGGTTCCTTCATCGCTTTGATCTTGAATTTCTTCAAGTTCAATTTGCCTCCCACTATGTTCTTGGCCTATCAATTCCTTTTCTCGGAAAACTCCTCTTCTAGCAACGAAGACAACATTGTCACTCGGTCTATAGAAAAGGTAGCCAAAAGACTTCTGCGCATAGTTGATGAAATAACACTTCTCACTACGAGGTTCTAGTTTGTCGTGAGTCTCTCGTCTTACGAAAGCCTCACAACCCCAAACCTTGATATGTGCCAACGAGGGAGCCTTCCCTGTCCACATCTCGTGAGGAGTCTTGGAAACCTTCTTAGTGGGAACTGAGTTAAGTATACGGGCGGCAGTCTCTAAGGCATACCCCCAGAAAGCTATTGGTAACGAAGTCCGACTCATCATAGAACGAACCATGTCCAACAAGGTCCGATTACGTCTCTCAGCCACACCATTCAATTGTGGCGTTCTCGGAGGCGTCAATTGTGAAACGATTCCACATTCTTTTAGATAGTCGTGAAACTCAAGACTTAGGTACTCTCCTCCTCGGTCTGACCGAAGCATCTTGATTTTCCTGCCCAGCTGATTCTCCACTTCATTCTTAAACTCTTTGAACTTTTCAAAGGTTTCCGACTTTTGCTTGATCAAGTAGATATATCCATATCTGCTATAATCATCTGTAAAAGTCACGTAGAAGCAGCAAGCATCCCTTGTGATGGATCTAAAGGGCCCACACACATCGGTGTGTATGAGATCCAATAAACCCTCACCCCTTTCAGAAGTGCCAGTAAAGGGTGACTTGGTCATCTTCCCAAGTAAACAAGACTCACACGTGTCATCGTCCCTAAGGTCGAATGACTCCAACACTCCATCCTTTTGGAGTTGGGCTATGCGTTTCTTGTTGACATGGCCAAGGCAACAATGCCACAAGCATGCTTTGTCTAGACTAGTAGACGAATCTATATTCAAAACATTATTTCCAAAATTATCAACAATCATCACTGATTCATAAATCCCATTACAAGGTAATGCATTGAAATAAAAGACACCATTCAAATAAACATTAATAGAACCATTACTATTATCAAAAGAATATCTGAAACCTTGTCTAAACAACCCGTGAAAAGAAATAATGTTTCTTGCCATATCTGGCGAATAACAGCAATTCTCTAAATCTATTCCTAACCCATTACTTAACACTAAAGAATAAACACCGACTTTGGTCACAGGCGACGATCTTCTGTTTCCCATAATCAGGTTCATCTTCCCATGCTCCATCTCCCTACTTCTTTTTAGGCCCTGCAAATCAGAACAAATGTGGTAACCACATCCTGTATCAAGAACCCATGAAGTAGCAAATTATGAGTTATTAGATTTAATAGAATACATACCTGCAAATGTGGGCTTGATCTTCCCATCTCTTATGTCCTGCAAATATTGTGGGCAGCTTCGCTTCCAGTGGCCCTTTTGGTGGCAATAGAAGCACTCTGCTTCTTTAGGATCGGAAGAGGGTTTAACGGGGCCTGTTTTGGTCCCACTTGATGACGAACCATCACGGGGTTTCCCCTTATGGTGGCTCTTACATGGAGTCTTCCTCTTTTTACCCTTTCCTTGACCTATCGCCATCACAGGAGCGGCCATAGCAGGTGACGGTGCAACGGATTTGTCTTTGAGGTTGCTCTCAGCGGTCCTCAAGAGTCCTTGGAGCTTGCTCAAGGAGACCTCCTCTTTGTTCATATGGTAGGTCATCCTAAACTAATTGTAGCAGGAGGGCAAGGAGTGGAGGATTATGTCGATAGCCAAATCCTCATCAAACTTAACATTAAGTTTGAGAAGACGATCAACATACCTCTGCATTTTCTGCAAATGAGAGGTTAGGGATTCTCCACTCCCCATCTTAGCGGTGATCATGCTAGTAATGATCTCATAGCGCTCTTGCCTCGCGCTCTGGTGATACCTGTCCAGCAAATCCTGATGCATTTCATATGGATACATGTCCTCATAGGACTTTTGGAGTTCGAGGTTCATGGTGGCCAGCATGATGCAGTGAACTTTCGTGGCATCACGCTCGTGGGCCTCAAAGGCGGCCAATTCCTCAGGAGTAGCAACATCTGGGATGATCTTCTCAAGCTTTTCATCGAGGACATATTCTTTGTCCTCGTAGCGTGTGATCATGCGGATATACCTCATCCACTCGTTGAAGTTTGAACCATCAAATGTCACTTTCTGACACAAGTTCATCAACGAGAATGACCCAGAAGCGTTGTTGTTGTTGTTTGCAGACATCTGAAAAGGAAAGGAACAAAGTTTGATTAGAAATGAATCCCTAATTAAACACCCAAATGAGTAATTAGGGCTAGGATCCAACAACATTATTTACAACTTAGAAAGGGATGCCGTACTCTAAAAGTAAATAATTTGAAGGTAAGTGAATGACGATTCACTAATTCTCACCATGAAAAACGAAAAAGCAATTTAGGTTTTAAATGTATTGAAAACTCCTAGATCTTTGAGATTCATTGAACTTTTCAATGGCATGTTTAAATCTCGATATGCATTTCAAATTTGCGACTGGGATGCCGAGGATCGCAAACAAATTTGTGAATAACCATGCGAATCAACGTGGTGCACTCAATGTCTTTATCACCTAATCAATGTGCCGGTGAACCACACATGCTCCATTGATCTATGACAACCATCGAGTCACCCTTCGCTGCCAATGTCATCCCCAAATTGATGTGCCGGTTAACCACACACGCTCCATCAATGTTTGACAAGGGTACGAAGTGTAATTCCATGGATTAGCATCACTTTCACATTTTACCCTAAAGTAACTAAGAGTGGGAATTTGTAAAACAATGTAGTTACTTTAATATTTCCATTATACTTTTAATGAGGAATTAAGTGCCCTATCCTATCCGTTCGGCTAACGACCCTCCACCAGTCAAGCAAGCGGTAGATGTGAGTGTACATCCATTAAGCGCCATTTTATAGGCAGCAACCTTATACCCACCTTATAGACCGGCTTCGTGAATGAGGCCTACTAGCGATAAGACTAGCTTATTCTTATACATATATAATAATTAATCTTATAATATCATAATTGTATAAGGGTGTATTTTAAAGCATTTCAAAATACTAGTATCTTAATGTGTATTAAAATTTTCGAAAATTAAGGCTATTTAATTTAAAATTTTAAACACCAAAAAAAAACTTTGATTTAATAATTATCAAAATCAAACAATTAATTTGAACTATTAAATCTTTAAGGTTTATCATAAAATCAAACTATTAATTTATTTAATCCTTTTATCCCCTAGATTTTTTTTAAATATATGGAAAGGATAATACAAGATCTTCAATTATCTAGTTTAAACAATTAAATTGATAATCACAAAGATAGCAATATCCAAATCCCTAAAATCTTGGGATCTTATCTTGGGGGGCAAGGGATTTTCAAAATCCCTAGGGTTTCTTAACCCTAAATTCGAAATTTGGAGGCTAGGCAAAAAAAAAAAAGTTTTTAAGAACCCTATCAAAAAATCGCCAACTAGGGTTTTGCAACCCTAATTTGCGAAAATCACCAAGCCTTAGGGTTTACTTGCCATAACCCCTAATTTGTCAAATTCATAATATGTATCAAATCCAATTGAAAACAAAAAACCAATGGCTCTGATACCACTGATAGGTTTAATACAAACAATCCTATGTGTGCATGCAACCCTAGTTGGATCTATGTTTTCACCATAAGACATACAACTTTATGAACACAAAATAAACCCTGGCATGCTTCTATAATTTTCGAAAATTACATAGAAGTGTAGTAGACATACCTTTGTTGTTATATAACAATAACAACTAGTTTCCTTGATCTCTTGAACTCTCTTGAACTCTTGAAAGCAAGCACCACAATTGTAGTGCCTCTAATGGCTCACAAACACCTTGAAACAAGAAGGCAACTAAGAGAGAGAAGGGAATGATGCTAATTTCGGCCCTAGGGTTCCCTTGGAATCAAGTGGCCTCAAATTGAAGCATAGGGCATGTATTTATACTATAGGGTGCTAGGGTTTTAGTCTAAACCCTAATGGACAGCTTAGCCACCAAGCAGCCCAAGGAACCTTATGGAATGAGGCCTTGGACGAAAATATGATGATCCTTCATCATAATTTCGTTCCCCCTTAGTCCATTAGGTTTCCTAGCCCAAAACTCAACTATCACACATTTGACAGTTTATACCCCTTTATTTAATTAATCTCTTTTAGTCACCAAATTAATTCCTAATTAATTTATGACTAATACTAATTGAATAAATATGATTTCTCCTTTAATATATTATTCTTATAATATATTAATAAATCATAATATCTCCTCTCTCATATCAAATTACCTTGTCAAGTTGCTTTGGTGAAGGCAACCCAAAAGGACCATGCACACTCGGGTCAAGTATATACCAAATATGGTTACTGACTTAGACATTAATCCAACACCTTCATCCTCAAACAAATATCTTTGATTGGCATTGCCTTGTGGGGAAAATGAGACCCGACTCGCCGAGTCACTCAAGAGACTCGTCGAGTACCTCTATGATCAAAACTATCCAGTCAATTATAATGGGTCTTAATGTATCAAAACCAAAGATCTGACCTCCTGAGGTCCATTTCATACATAAAGTTCCAATATTGACGTCCATGCATGGGGTTTTTGACTCAAACGACTATAAAAAGAAGTCTACAAGATGCATGGGGTGCTTATGGCAACAAAGTTGGCACCTTTGTGCCATAAGGACCCCCAATAGTTCCAGATCTGAAGTGCAACTGCAAGCACACCCACAAAATCCGATTTTAGCTTCTCTAAACTCATAAAAAGGGTAGGAAATAGCCGCAAATCAAGATCTAAGAGATAGATAATCAAGGTTTCAGCTTTTTACCTTGAATGAGCTAAGAATGGAGCAACACCTCTGGATCTTCTTGCTTCTACTTGAACTCCTAAGCTTTCTTCCTCATTTCCAACTTCAAAAACACACAAAAAGGTACCAACAAGCTCAAGAACACACAATAGAGGCTTAGGGTTCGAGTTAGGATTTTCTCTGGGTTGGAGGGACGATAGGAGCTGGGTTGGGGCATTATAAATTGTTTAAATAGGGTGCAAACCTAAACATTAGGGTTTCAACCAGAAAATACTACTCGTCGAGTTGGTCCCCCGACTCATCGAGTAGGTCATTTAACCCCCCGATCAAAATTCGAGTCTACTCGACGACTTGGGACTCCAACTCGCTGAGTCCCAGAGCAAAACATCAAGTTACTTTAATTTAAATACGTATCAGGAATCGGGTGTTACAAATCTCCCCCACTTATTTTAGACTTCCTCCTCGAAGTCTGCTGCTGAATCCTGAAAAAGCTCAGGGTAGTGCTCCCTCTTCTCGTCCTTCGGCTCCCAAGTCCATTCCAAGCCCTTGCGGTGCTGCCATTGCACCTTCACCAGCTCCACCCTCTTGTTCCTTAGATCCTTCAACTTCTTGTCTAGGATCGCCACAGGCCGTTCAATGTAGTTCAGGCTGTCATCCACCTGAATATCCTCCAAAGGCACCACTGTCGAATCGTCCACCAGAAACTTCCGTAACTGTGATACGTGAAAAGTGCTATGAATTTGACTGAGTTCGGCTGGAAGGTCCAGCCTATATGCCACCTTGCCCACCCGGGCGATGACCCTGAATGGTCCAATGTACCTGAGGCCCAACTTGCCCTGCTTCCTGAACTGAATGTCGTCTTTCCAAGGCGACACCTTTAGGAGTACCATATCCCCGACCTAGAAATCTAGGTCCGATCGATGCTTTTTGGCATAACTTTTCTGTCGGCTCTGAGCAGTCCGAAGCCTGCTCCGCGCCTGTTGGATCCTCTCCGTAGTCTTGAGTACCACTTCGATACTGCCCATGACTATTTGGCCAACCTCGCCCTAGCATATCGGGGTCCTGCACTTCCTCCCATACAACATCTCGAAGGGGGGACGGTCGATACTCACGTAATAGTTGTTATTATAAGAAAACTCTGCCAAAGGAAGGTAAGTATCCCAACTACCTCCAAAATCTAGAACACATGCCCACAACATATCCTCTAGAGTCTGGATTGTTCGCTCACTCTGACAATTCATCTGCGACTGAAAAGCGGCGCTAAAGTGCAGACGAGTACCCCGCTCATCGTGAAACTTCTTCCAGAATCTGGAACTGAACCGCACATCCCTGTTGGAAATCACCAAAACTAGCACCTCATGCCGAGCCACTACCTCTATGATATAGATGTCGGCCGAAATGCTTTTTTGAATCGGAATGAAATGGGCAATCTTGGTCAACCGATGCACGATGACCCAAATCGAATCCACTCCCAGCACGGTCCTTGGAAGCTTCGTAATGAAATCCATAGTGATATCTTCCTATTTCCACAGTGGAATATCCAACGGTTAGGTCTTATCATGAGGCCTCCGGTGCTCGGCCTTGACCTTCTTGCAGGTCATACATCTCTCAACGAACCAAGCTACATCCCTATTCATGCAGGGCCACCAAAAATCAAGAGGAAGATCCTTGTACTTCTTTGTCTCCCCGAGATGGATAGAAAACTTGGATTTGTACGCCTCCTACATCAATACCTAGCGCACACCTCCATGATATGGGAACCACACTCTAAGGTGTAGAGTCAACAATCCACGACTGTCACAATCGAAGGAGGAAACCTGACCCACAATACGCTCACTCTTGCGATGTTCCTCCTTCATAGCATCCTTTTGGGCCTCTCGAATCTGCTCCAACAACGGGGTCACCACCTTCTGATAGGTTTAATACAAACAATCCTATGTGTGCATGCAACCCTAGTTGGATCTATGTTTTCACTATAAGACATACAACTTTATGAACACAAAATAAACCCTGGCATGCTTCTATAATTTTCAAAAATTACATAGAAGTGTAGTAGACATACCTTTGTTGTTATATAGCAATAACAACTAGTTTCCTTGATCTCTTGAACTCTCTTGAACTCTTGAAAGCAAGCACCACAATTGTAGTGCCTCTAATGGCTCACAAACACCTTGAAACAAGAAGGCAACTAAGAGAGAGAAGGGAATGATGCTAATTTCGGCCCTAGGGTTCCCTTGGAATCAAGTGGCCTCAAATTGAAGCATAGGGCATGTATTTATACTCTAGGGTGCTAGGGTTTTAGTCTAAACCCTAATGGACAGCTTAGCCACCAAGCAGCCCAAGGAACCTTATGGAATGAGGCCTTGGACGAAAATATGATGATCCTTCATCATAATTTCGTTCCCCCTTAGTCCATTAGGTTTCCTAGCCCAAAACTCAACTATCACACATTTGACAGTTTATACCCCTTTATTTAACTAATCTCTTTTAGTCACCAAATTAATTCCTAATTAATTTATGACTAATACTAATTGAATAAATATGATTTATCCTTTAATATATTATTCTTATAATATATTAATAAATCATAATATCTCTTCTCTCATATCAAATTACCTTGTCAAGTTGCTTTGGTGAAGGCAACCCAAAAGGACCATGCACACTCGGGTCAAGTATATACCAAATATGGGTACTGACTTAGACATTAATCCAACACCTTCATCCTCAAACAAATATCTCTGATTGGCATTGCCTTGTGGCTAAGCGCATCGGACACGACATTAGCCTTCCTCGGGTGGTAGAGGATCTCACAATCGTAATCCTTCACAACATCAAGCCATCGACGATGCCTCATGTTTAGATTCAGCTGATCCATAAGGGACCTCAAACTCTTATGGTCCATGTAAATAGTACAGCAGACCCCATAGAGGTAATGACACCAAATCTTGAGGGCGAAAACAACTGCCCCCAACTCCAAGTCATGCATCGGATAGTTCGCCTCATGAGGCTTCAGCTGCCTCGAAACGTAGGCGATAGCATGCCCTCTCTGCATCAATATCACGCCCAAACCCGAGATAGACGCATCGTAATACACAAAAAAATCCTCCATGCCCTCTAGCAAGGCTAAGATTGGTGCCTCGCACAACCTTTATCTCAATATCTCGAATGCGGCCTGCTGCTCTGGCCCCAGTGAAAGACCACGACTTTCCTTGACAACCAGGTCAATGGCACGACTATCTTGGAGAAGTCCTGAATGAATCTCCGATAATAACCTGCCAGTCCCAGGAAGCTCCGAATCTTAGATGGACACCTCGGGACCTCCCACCTAATCATGACCTCCACTTTGTCCGTGTCGACCGAAATCCTGTTCTAGTTGACAAGGTGCCCAAGAAACTGCACCTCGCACAACCAGAACTCACACTTAGAGAACTTGGCATACAAGCTCTCCCTCCTCAGGGTATCCAACACCTCCCGTTAGTGCTCCCCATGCTGCTCTTGAGTCTTGGAATAGACCAAGATGTCATCAATGAAAACTATCACAGATCGATCTAACATCGGTCTGCACACATGGTTCATGAGATCCATGAATGCGGCTGGAGCATTGGTGAGCCCGAAAGGCATCACCACAAACTCATAGTGACCATATCATGTCCGAAAGGTAGTCTTCTGCACATCCTCCTCTCTGACCTTCATCTGATGATATCTCGATCAAAAATCAATCTTGGAGAACCAAGATGCTCCCTGAAGCTGGTCAAAGAGATCATCAATACTCGGGAATGGGTAACAGTTCTTCACCATTATGTTATTCAGCTCCTGGTAAACTATACACATCCGATGTGACTCGTCCTTCTTCTTCACAAATAGAATAGGAGCTCCCCAAGGTGAACTGCTCGGTATGATGAATCCCTTGTCTAACAGATCCTGTAGCTGTGTAGACAACTCCTGCATCTCAGGAGGAGCCAACCGATATGGTGCCTTGGCTATCGGAGCTGCACCAGGGACCAGGTCGATCCTGAACTCTACCTGCCTCTCCGGATGTATCCCAGGTAGCTCCTTTAGGAATACATCTGCGTACTCTTGTACCACTGTCAAATTACTCACCGTCAACTGACCTGCCTCCTGGGTATCCATAACATAGGCGACATACCCTGTGCAACCCTACTGGAGGTAGCGCCTAGCCCTCGCTGCTGAACATAAAGTCGGTCTGCGTTGTGGCCTCTCACCCTGAATTACCAACTCTCCCCCATCTAGGGTCCTGATCCGAACCAATTGCTACGCACAGTCGATCACTGCCCCATTGGGGCTCAACCAATCCATCCCTATAATAAACTTGTTCCCCTGCAATGGTATGAGAACCAAATCTACCAAGTAGCGCTCCTCGTACAACCTCAAAACACAATCTCTGAAAACCTATGACGCTTGTACTGTCCGGGCGTCCGCAATCTCGACCTCTAGTAGCCAATCCAATATGCCTGAAGACTCAGGGAACCTCTTGCTAAGCGCAAAAGAGACAAACGATCAAATAGCACCCGAATCAAACAACACATGAACTACGATACCGTTCACATGGAACGATCCTAAACAAAACATATAACATGGCACATCAATATTATAAGTTACATATAATAAAAGTTAGAGAGAAAAATCATATCCGTCACCACATCGGGCACGACGCGTACCTCCTCGGTTGTCAACTAAAAAGCTCAGCTCCTCACCAATGGAGCCTCCAACTTGACCTTCCGGCCATCCATAGCCCATGCAATCGCTAGAGTTGGTGCCACCGCTGGCGCCGCTGCTGCTGCTATCAACCTAGGGCAGTTGGCCTATTTATGGCCCCTCTTATTGCAATGAAAGAAAATCAGGTCTGATGTTTGAACAGTGGGAGCATGGGCAGTACAATCCCTGCCAAAATGCCCGGTCTAGCCACACTTATAGTAGCCTGATCTCGACCCAGTGTGGCAAACTCCCTCGTGTGACCTACCGCAATTCCCACAGTGGTCCCGGCCCTGCTGGCCCTCCGTCCTAGCGTCGAATCCCTTGGATTTCTTCCCTAAAACCCCAACAACATGTCCTGTTTCTGCTTTCCTCTTCCTAAGGTGCTTTAAATCAATCTCCCTCTCCCTCGCCCTGGCAATCATGGAATCCAAAGTCGGGCAAGCAGAATAGTTGACATGCTGCCGAATGTCAGCCCTCAACATATCATGATAGCGGGTCTTCCACATATCCTCATCCCTTATATACTAAGGTACCAACAAGGCCCTCTCCCGAAACTTGGCGGTGATCTCCGCCACAGTCTCAGTAGTCTGCCTCATATCTAGAAACTCCCTGGCCAGGTGCTGAAGCTCCACAGCCGGTGCAAACTAAGCCTTGAAACTGGTCACAAAATCTGACCAAGTCATAGCCTCAATCACTGGGGCCCCCAGTGAATCACCCACTAACTCCCACCAATCTCTGGCTCGATCCCTCAAACAACCCGCAGTAAAGTGGTCCTTCGCCCCCTTCGGGCAGAAGCTCGTCAACTGTGTTGAATCGATGTCTGCAATCCATCTCCTGGCCATAATGGGGTCCTTCACCTCATGAAAGTATAACGCACCACTCCCCCTGAAGTACTTGAAGGACAGTGTGCGTGTCCCGGACTGGGTGGATGCCAAGTCACCCCTGAATGTCCGGAGGCGATCCTCCATCAGCTCAATGATCCCTTCCTTGATCGACCCACAAATTACCGGGGTCGCCTTAAGGATACCTCTCGTGATCTCAGACGTGATGAATTCACATAAACCGTCATCAACTTGCTCGGATCCCGCACCCGAGCCTAATCCTGAACCTGATCTAGACCTAAACCTCCTACTTCATGACGCGTAATCACCATTCTGAAATAAAACGTATAAACATCAGGGTCATACATACCCTCGAGAGGTCCCATATTTCCCAAGTTCCCTGCTTCTGTCTTAGCCCTCCTTGACTCGAGTACGAATCCTCTGCTTCCAATAGTATGGGCCCATACTGATAGGTTTTGAGCATTCTAACACTCCTATGGTGTACATGCAACCCTAGAAACCTTGGATTTATGTTTTCTCTAATATTCATGCAAATAAGAATTTTCCAAGGTTTACATCCTAACTAGCATGGCGTGGGGTACTTGTAATATGAAAAACTAGTAGAATAACATACCTTTGTAGTTGCTTGAATTCCTTAAGACTTTGTGAGCCTAGCACCTCAAGTGTGATGCATCAAATGTTTCACACAACACCACAACTCTTGGAATAACTTGAGAGAAGAATACTTTGATTATAAAATCGGCTAGCCCTCCTTGTCTTGCATTAGTGGCCGATTTTGCTAGCTATGGAGCTTCTTATATAGTGTGCCACATGTAGGGTTACACCATGTAAACCCTAATGTGCATAGCTTTTCATTTCCCTCATGATCCATGTGTTATAACCTCCATGGAGCATCCATGGAGCACCCAATGACTCCTAGCCCAATCTAGTGAATCATGAACCATAAGCCCACCATATAAGAATGAATGATTTACAAATCAAACCCCATACATTTAATTAGTCTCTTTTTGATCACAAAATCAATTCCAAATTAATTCTTGATCAATACTAATTAAATAATATGATTTCATATTAATATATTAGAACTTATAATATATTAACAAATCGTAAGTGTCCTTTTTCTCATTTTGTCTATCCAACAGTTGAGATGAAGATGTAACCCAAATGGACCATGCCAACCGGGTGAAGTACATACCAGAAATAGTTATGGGCTTAGACACCTAGTCCAACAGTCTGCCACTTGGATAATTCTAATAACTATAACTGTAAGTATGACTTCAGGAACCGATCAGCAATCGTAGCTCTTTCAAAGTCTCAAGGAGCTGAGATGATGATGCACAATTTAATATAAGTGATCATATAATCCTCCGTTCTAGATATCAGCCAGACTAATACATGGAACAATGTTGTACTTATTGTCTAGCAGTTTGTTTCCCGATTTTTGATTTATTTGACATAGAAATAAACTGAACACATCAATATTATTCTGACCGGGCCCGGTACATAGGTCAAAACAAAATCATCGAGGGGCCCAGATATCGCTTCTAATCCACCAAGGATTAGAAGGAATAGATAAACTTCGACTCATATGCTTGTTCTACTACTTGTTGAATCATACACAAAGGCACGTTTTATAACATCGAGTTACCAATGCGTTTTTGTACAATCAATGTATAACCAATTCACAGTCAACAACTCACATCTCTAGGTTTGAATACTTATATGATGTTACTGTCTCACGATCACTCGAGGTAAATTCCATGAAGTGATACAAGTGAGTGTGGGTTGAATCCAATACTCAGAACTTATGAATACTCAAGAATGTTGTAGCAACCATTTGCTATGTCTAGCACCTTAGACATCTACAAACCCAATTCATGACAATCTTGATTCATATCAACTTCCAACATATGACTGATTATGGAGAGTTCGAATAAAGAAATTATTCTTGAAGTCAAAACATGCAAAATTGAAACAATAGTAAATAATTGACACAAGATAGCAACACTTTACTTATAAATAAACAACAACTTTTATTCAATCATCAAAAGTCAATTTATATTTTACAAGTTTCCAAAATAACTATCTAATATGTAAAACTAATATCAGCCTTCAGCCTTATGCGCCTCGCATGCTGCAAATGCTTAACCCTACATAGTTCATTCGTGAGGGGATCTGTTGGGTTCTCATCTGATGATACCCTCTTCACCATGAGGATTCCTTCTTCTATCCGATGTCTAATGAAATGGTAGTTTCTGTCGATGTGCCTGGATCTCCCGTGATCCCTTGGTTCCTTCGCTAAGGCAACAACACCCTCGTTGTCACAGAAAATCTCCATAGGCTCCTTAATAGCTGGAACAACTCCAAGGTCTCCAATGAAGTTCTTTAGCCATATAGTCTCCTTTGCTGCCTATCTTACTGCTATGTACTCAGATTCGCAAGTTGAATCAGCCACTGTTTCCTGCTTGGAACTTTTCCATGTAATCGTTCCTCCATTTAGGGTAAAGACCCAACCCGACTGAGAGCGGAAATTATCCCTATCAGTCTGGAAGCCAACATCACTATACCCCACTACTCTCAGGTCATCACTCCCACCAAGGGTAAGGACCCAGTCCCTAGTCCTTCATAGGTACTTGAGAATATTCTTCACCGCAGTCCAGTGAGCCTTGCCCGGATTCCCTTGATATCTACTGACCATGCTCAAAGCAAAGGCCACATCAAGGCGAGTACAACTCATAACATACATGATCAAGCCTACATCGGAAGCATACAAAACTTGACTCATCTCAACTATCTCAACCTCTGTCACACCCCCAAACCTGAATGGCGAAAACATCAGGGGGCAGAGGACGTCATGTACAGTATCGTAACAACTGAATAGTAAAGAAAGTACACACCACCATAATTTATATTTGAAAAGTTTACATGATTGTTGTATTACATTATTAAAAAGTCAAATACAATATGATGCTCCAAAAGATGTTACTAACACCAGAGCATTAGTCCCCAAAAGTAGTTGCTAACCTGGTGTTTAGCGATTTCTTGAGAATACAAGTTATTTCAAAGAAAAAGTGTCAACAATTAAGTTGGTGAGTTCATAAGTAGATATTTGTGTAAATGTATGCCATTCAAAAGTTTACGTTTCTTTTCCAGAAAATCCGATATTTTCTTATAAAAGAGTTATGAACCGTTGTTTGTTTGAAGTTAATGTATCGAACCAGGAAAAACCTATATTTTCCTAAAAGTGAGGAGCATTCTTAAATGCCCAGGACTGTAACTTGTAAGTAAATTTGTCATACTTAAAATAATGATGTTTAGTTTTATTAGTAAACAAAACTATAAAGACTTTGTATTTTCATGTAAAAATAACTGTAATATTACTTTTCCTGCAAAAACATAATACCATAATAATTGTCTATTCTGTAAGTTTTCATAACCGTACTATGATGGATTTGCCTGTAGTGACGTTCTTCAGGTGTCGAAGCGTTATGATATTTGTCACCCGCGGACTATAGCTAACAGTCAGGGTACGGAATCATCAGTCCCACATAGATCAATACACACTTATCACGTTCTCCGGGCGGAGACTCTGGTTATAAAACAGGGCTTTCTTGTATACCTTGATAGGTATGATGAAGACAAATGACTCACATATTCTCAATTAAGTCACGTAATATGAAATGTATATGTTTATGTCCAAAATGATTACCCTTTCTACGATATTGATAAAGGCATAATAACGACATGTGTTTTCTTTGTATAAATGTAATGTTATAGTTTAAATGGTTACCCTTGGTATGATGTAGTATGCAAACATATAAATAAAACATATTTCTATTTATAAAACATATGGTATACCATGAGGGTAAAGTTGTGATGTGTGATGTTTTGCATGTTAACAACTTCATATGATAGTTAATACAATAGTATGAAAGTATAACTAAAGATTGATATATTCACACGAGTTTAACCATGTGTATACTTGTATTCCCCCCTTAAAAATGTTTAAAAGCATTTAAAAGTATTTAAAAGTATAGTGATAGGGGTATGAACTCACTTGGTAGAAATGACTATTTGATGAAAATGATACTTTGCTCGGGCAGCACTTCGACCGGAAAGAAGTCGATTTCTCGGAAATCTCGGGGCTTCGAACTTCTGTTAGAGCTTGGATATGAAACTGGGGCGTCGGGGTAGTCTCGGGATGCTTAACATGGAGTAACGGCGAGAAAGGGAGTAGAATTGAGCAGCTAACACCAAAGCCCTCGGCTTCTATTTATAGGGTGCATTTTTGGAGCTCACACCGTGAGCATAGAGTGGCTCACATCGTGAGTTCAATCTTATCCCCTTCGTAGAGTCGACGTATGATAGCCCGAATCTGGCACCCATCAGTCACTAGCTCACGTCGTGAGTTTCTGACAGTGTGGGGTTTCGTGTCCCGAACTTCGAAAATTCATATCTCTCGCATATGACTTCCGATTTTAACGTTCTTTATATCTACGCATAGGTGAGAATATACTCTACAACTCTCGTTTAGACTTCGTCGGCTAATTTTGACTTTTATTTTTATTGTTACAGTTTTAACAGGCTGGGACAGGAAAAGTCCGTTAAAATTCATAACTTCTTCATCCGACGTCCGTTTTTGTCTGTCTTTTTACCATTGTATTACTATTGTCGAGATCTTCGATTCTCGTTGAGGTTGTGTCGGCTAAAAGTGGCTCAATCTCTATTTCGAGTTTTTAGTTGTCTACTGCTGTATTCGAAACTTAGAAAAATCAAAATTTTCTCATACGAAGTTAGATTTGGACGTGCTTTTTTTTGTACGTTTATGGTTTAATGATATCTATGACTTTCATTTAGATACCTAAGGCTAAAAAGTATTTTATTAAAATTTCGCGTTTTATGCTTAACAATGTTTTTTGGGTCAGATCTTCGATTGGTCATAACTTCGATTTTAGTGTTCTTTATATTTTTGAAAGCCTTGTTACGATATTTACCACTTAGTACATTCACATTGAGATTTTTGAACATTTCATTTTGTAGCTAGTTTTATTATCATCTCAAAATAGGTTACAATATTTGACTTTAGGTTAAATAATTGACTTGAAATATCTTGTTATTACATCATCCCCCGTTAGAGGGAATTTCGTCCCGAAATTATTTACAAGGTAAGAGTCTATGGACTAGGGAAAAGATGCGGGAACTTCTGTTACATCTGATCTTCTCGCTTCTAAGTGAATTCAGGTCCATGCTTAGCATTCCAGCTAACCTTCACTATTAGTATGCGACTTTGCTTTGTTCGTTTGACTTCCCTATCCATGATCTCAACGGGCTCTTCTACAAAGTTAAGATTTTCATTCAGTTCGATCTCCTCGAGTGGAATTACGAGAGTTTCATCAGATAGACACTTTTTTCAGATAAGACACGTGAAACACATGATGTACGTTGTTAAGTTCGAGCGGTAGTTGGAGTCTATAAGCTACTGGACAAATCCTCACAGTAAATTCAAAGGGTCCAATGTACCTTGGGTTTAGTTTTCTACGCTTCCTAAAGCATATCATGCCCTTCCAGGGTGAGACCTTTAGTAGGACACGATCCTCAACCGTAAATTCCAAGGGTTTTCGTCTCCTGTCAGCGTAACTCTTTTGCCTGTCTCGTGAGGCTTTCAGTCGTTTCACATATTTGAACTATTTTCTCAGTCATATCTCTAATGATTTTCGGACCAATGAGAGTGCTATCAGGGACTAGGCCTCTCGCCAACTGCGTGTCACCCACTTGCTCCCAACACAAAGGTGATCTAGACTTGCGGCCGTAGAGGGCTTCGAATGGAATAGTATTGATGCTAGTATGATAGTTGTTATTATACGAGAACTCGAATAACGGTAAGTGGCTGTCCCATGCTTTACCAAAGTCTATTACACAAGCCCGTAACATGTCTTCTAGGGTTTAGATAGTTCGCTTACTCTGTCTGTCAGTTTGTGAGTGATAGGATGTACTCATATCTAGCCTAGTTCCCAAAGACTTCTGTAGTGATTGCCAGAATCGTGAAGTGAATCGGTTGTCTCTATCCGAGATAATAGATATCGGCACTACATGAAGTTGCATGATTTCCCGGATGTAAGTCCTTGTCAGTTTTTCCATCTTATCGGTCTCCTTGATTGATAGGAAGTGAGTAGACTTGGTTAACCTGTCAACGATCACCCAGATGGTATCATGACCACCTTGCGTCTTGAGTAGTTTGGTTATGAAATCCATGGCAATCTGCTCCCACTTCCATTCTGGTATTTCGGGTTGCTGGAGTAGGCCTGAGGGTTTTTGATGTTCTACCCTTGATCTTGGCACAAGTTAAGCACTTGCCAATGTAGGTGGCAATCTCTGCTTTCATGTTTGGCCAGCTGTAGAGTTGTTTGAGATCCAGATACATCTTATCTAAACCTGGGTGTACGGAGTATCGAGTCTTGTGAGCTTCATTCATAACTGCTTCTCTGAATCCACCCAACATCGGTGTCCAGATTCGATTCATGAGATAACGAACTCCGTCACTTTTGATTTCAATTTTTTTGTCCATCCCTCTAAGTGCTTCACCTGTTACATTTTTGGGTTTCAATGCTTCCAATTGGGCTTCCTTGATTTGCGTTGACAGGTGTGAATGGATTGTCATGGTTAGCGCTTTCACTCTTCGACTAGAGTACACGTTTCGACTTAGGGCATCTGCCACTACATTGGCTTTTCCCGGATGATAATGAATTTCACATTCGTAGTCGTTCAGTAGTTCGACCCAACGTCGTTGCCTCATATTTAGCTCCTTCTGGTCGAATATGTGTTGAAGGCTCTTGTGATCTGTGAAGATGGTGCACTTTGTACTGTATAGGTAGTGCCTCCAAATCTTCAGAGTGAACACTACCGCTCCAAGCTCTAGATCACGAGTGGTGTAGTTTACCTCATGTTTTTTTAGTTGTCGTGAGGCGTAAGTAATAACCTTTCCTTGCAGCATTAGCACACAACCCAACCCTTGCTTGGATGCATCACAATATACTACGAAGTCTTCTGTCCCCTCTGGAAGAGACAAAATGGGTGCGCTGCATAGGGCTTGCTTCAGATTTTGAAATGCAACATCTTGCTTTTCTCCCCAGTTGAAGGCTACCTACTTTTGAGTCAGGGTGGTAAGGGGTTTTGAAATGCTGGAGAAGTTTTGTATGAATCTGTGGTAATAGCCAACAACGCCTAGAAATTGGCGAATTTCGGTCGGCGTCTTTGGTGTTGACCAATTTTTGATTGCCTTGATTTTGGAAGGGTCAACGTGGATTCCCTCTTCGCTGACCACATAACCTAGAAAATCCACTTTCCTAATCGAAAACTCGCTCTTCGAGAACTTTGCATAAAGTTTCTATGCTCGTAGTGTTTCCAAGACTTGTCTCAGGTGCTGACCATGTTCCTCTTTACTCCTTGAATAAATGAGTATGTCATCTATGAATACGATCATAAATTTGTCCAAGAACGAACGACATACCCGATTCATTAAGTCCATGAACACGACAGGTGCACTGGTTAGCCCGAACAACATCACTACAAATTCATAGTGACTGTATCTTGTTCGGAAAGCTGTCTTTGGAATATCATTTTCCAGGACTTGCAGATGGTGATATCCCGAGCTGAGATCGATCTTTGAAAAGTAATTTTCCCCCTGGAGTTGATCGAACAGATCGTCTATTCGTGGCAGGGGATACCGGTTCTTAATAGTGAGTTTGTTTAGCTCTCGGTAGTCGATGCACATTCTGAACGATCTGTCTTTCTTCTTTACGAACAACACTGGGGCTCCCCAAGGTGAGAAGCTTGGTCTGATGAATCCTTTGCTGAGCAGTTTGTTAAGTTGGCTGCATAATTCTTGCATCTCTGCTGGGGCTAAATGATACGGTGCTTTGGCTACAGGGATGGCTCCAGGAACTAAGTCGATTCTGAATTCGACTTGTCTTGTAGGAGGGACTCCTGGAAGATCTTCAGGAAAGACATCGGGAAAACCATAGAAGTCAGATGCTCTTGATGTCTTCTACTCCTCGCTTTACATCCACGATGTGTGCCAAGAATGCATGGCATTCCCTACGTAAATACTTTTGAGCTTTAGTGCAAGAGATGATACGAAGATTTGTATTGGGCTTATCGCCATAAATAACAAGGGTTTCACCATTTGGCAGATTAAGGAAAACGACTTTTTTGTAACATAAAATGTCCGCACGATGAGAACTCAGCCAATCCATGCCTATGATAACGTCGAAACTTTTTATTGAAACTGGCATGAGGTTGATTGGAAAGAATTGTTGTTTAGTGTGAGGGTACAATTTAATTATATTTCTTTAGCGCCTTCTGCCTTTCCGTTAGCCATTTCTACTATGAATGTTTCGCTTAATGACTGGGGTGTTTGTTTGAGTAGATTTTTAAAATTGTGGCCTACGAAACTCCTCTCTGCTCCACTATCAAATAGAAAGCATGCATAAGATTTATCGAGGAGAAACGTACCCATAACCACCATGGGATCTGCAATGGCTTCCTCCTGGCCCATTACGAATACTCTGTCCCCTCCACTAGCATTCATGTTGTTTGCTTTCAGGTAGTCCCTTCAGAAGTGCCCCGTTGCTCCACATTCGTAACAATTATGGCCTACTCCGAGATTGGCGGCTGGAGCGGTCGGTTGGGTTGGTTCCTTGCAGAAGTGGACAGTGTGTCCCTTCCTATTGCACTTGGTGTAATGCATTTCACGACAGGGTCCGTGGTGATGAAAGTTGCACCTATTGCACTTCGGCAGGTTGCCGATGTACGACTCTGTTGGTGTGGGGGTGGTAGGGACAGTAACATCATGAGTTGTCACTAACTATTGCTTCTTGGGGTTCTCTTGTGTGGCCTGCCCCTTTCTCTTGTTCCAGGGTTTCCTTCAGTCCTCTACCTCCTTCGGTGGCTCAGGAGCAGCGGTAATAGTATCCTGTTTAACACCATGATCAATCAATTCTTGAGCCAAGCGCTTTGCACTTTCAAACGTGATTGGGTTAGAAGCCAGGACATGCCCTTGGATCTAGGGTGACAATCCCTAAATGTACCTCTCCACCTTCTTCGGTTTCGGGTTTACCATACGTGGGCACAAGGCTGACGAATCACTGAACCTGGCCGTGCAAGTGGCTAGGTCCGATCCAGTCATCCTTAGGTTTTATAAGTCCTATTCTAACTTTTGGATTTCGCCCCTTGGTCAATATTCTTCTAGCATCAAGATTTTGAGATCCTCCAAGCTCATGGCATTAGCGACTGGGAGAGATAGGGCTTTCACATGGCCCTTCCACCAGGTGAGGGCTTGATCAGAGAAAGTGCAAGCAGCGGACATAACTTTCCTTGTTTCCGGGTATGCACAGATATCGAAGACCGTTTCGGTCTTCTCAAACCATTGCATAAGTGCAATGACTCATCGTACCCCACTGAAAGTCTTTGGCTTTGCATTTGAAAATTATTTGTATATGCATTCCCTGATATGAGCATAGCCAGTGCCATGATTCAAGTGGTTGGTACTGCTTCTAGTTCCGCCAGCGCCGTTAGTGTTTATTTGTGTAAGAGCAGGTACCGCTGCTACAGTGATAGCAGCCTAAACCATGATGGGATCGTATTGTGGAGGTAGTGGCGGTGGCATTGGTGTTGCGTTGTTGACGCGGCGTGCAGATCTGCGAGGAGGCATCTTGCTGCCAAAAAATTAACAATGAAAGACAATAAGTCTTTGATGATATGAAAGTCGAATGATAAAAAGTTGGTTATTTAGAATTCTTCATATGTTAAGATTCGACTTAAAAATGAACTTGTGTTCGATTCATAATAGTAGTTTATATAATAACAGATAAACCTATGAATTTGAGTGATATCCAAGGAATTAACACACAAAGCAAATACTTTAATATATATATATATATATATATATATATATATATATATATATATATATATATATATATATATAGTGGATACATCGAAATGTTGGGAAAATTTGACGTTATCTACAGGTCTACAGTACAGAAAGTTAATAAAAGTAAGACATTTAGCCGCGGTCCTAGTCTATATCATAATTTGGGAGTAGTGCAAGTACTACTTGCGACGCATACTACGCTTAGAGCTAGACTCCGCTTCCGAGTGTTTGGCTCCCATTAGTCGCCTTTCAAGGATGGCTTGAAGCTCCCTCATTTCTATTATTTCGGTGAGGGCTGCATCCATTTGGCCCTGGAGTGCCCCGGTGTGGATATGGGTTTCATCATGAAATCCATCCAGGCGACTCCTTCTGCCATTCCCAAGGATGCTGAATGCTTTTATTGCCATGAAAAGGCACACTGGAAGCGAAACTGCCCTAAGTACTTGCAGGATCTAAAGGATGGGAAAGTGAAACCCACCCATGCAGGTATTTACACTATATTGTCTAATTACTCAACATATTCTAACTCTTGGGTGCTTGATACAGGATGTGGTATTCACATATGTTCTGATTTGCAGGGCCTAAGAAGAAGTGAGGATGTGGAGCACGTGAAGATAAACTTGATCATGGGGAATAGGAAGGCTTCACCTGTTTCCAAGATTGGAGTTTATACTTTGTTGCTTAATAATGGGTTAAAATTAGATTTGAATAAATGTGTGTACTCGTCTGAAATGGCGAGGAATATTATTTCTTTTCATGATTTGTACAAACAAGGTTTTACCTTTTCGTTTGATAATGAATGTAGTGGTATTAATGCTTTCTTTAAAAATGTGTTTTATTTTAAAGCATTACCTTGTGATGGTGTGTATGAAACTGTGTCAATTGTAGACAATTTAGGAAATAATGTATTGTATATTGATTCTTCTACTAGCCTAGATAAAGCATCATTGTGGCATTGTCGTCTTGGACATGTAAACAAGAAACGCATAGGCCAACTCCAAAAGAGTGGAGTCTTGGAATCATTCGACCTTAAATCGGATGATAGTTGTGAATCTTGTCTACTTGGAAAGATGACAAAATCACCCTTCACTAGAACTTGTGAAAGGGGTGAGGGTTTGTTGGACCTAATACATACTGATGTATGTGGGTCATTCAAAACCGCCACAAGGGATGCTAATCGGTATTATGTGACTTTTATTGATGATTTTAGTAGATATGGGTATGTCTACTTAATCAAACATAAGTCAGAAACCTTTGAAAGGTTTAAGGAATTCAAACAGGAAGTAGAAAATCAATTGGGCAGGAACATTAAGATGCTTCGATCCGATCGAGGTGGTGAGTATCTTAGTACCGAGTTCCTTGACTATCTTAAGGAGTGTGGGATTGTCTCACAATTGACTCCTCCCAGGACACCACAACTGAATGGTGTAGATGAGAGGCGTAATCGGACCTTGTTGGACATGGTTCGCTCTATGATGAGTCGAGTTTCGCTACCAATCTCTTTTTGGGGGTATGCCTTAGAGACTGCCGCCCATATCCTTAATTTAGTCCCTACAAAGAAGGTTACCAAAACACCTCATGAGATGTGGACTGAGACGGTTCCCAATTTGGACCACATCAAGATTTGGGGTTGCGAGGCTTTCGTGAGGCGTGAGACTCATGATAAGCTCGAACCCCGAAGTCAAAGGTGCATTTTCATCGGCTACCCACAGAAATCCTTCGGTTACCTCTTCTACAGACCTAGTGAGAATGTGGTCTTTGTAGCAAGAAGATGGGTCTTTCGTGAGAGAGAATTGATAAGCCAAGGAGACAGTGGGAGGCAAATTGATGTTGAAGAAATTCAAGAAGCAATTGGTGAAGGAACCTCAGACACTAGCAATCAACCTAAGGAGGAAACTCCTGTTGAGCAAGCTGACATGTCTGTACCTCCGAGGCGTTCCACACGGGTTAGGAACACACCTTCGTTTTATTATGGCTTTCATATTACTATGGAAGGTGATACGTTTATCAGCGATAGTACACTGGTAAATTTGGATGAACCTAGCAGTGTTAAGGAAGCCATGGCAGGCCCGGAGTCTGCTAAATGGAAAGAGGCTATGGACAGCGAGATACAGTCCATGTATGACAATCAAGTTTGGAACTTGGTTGACAATGTACCAGGCCGTAAAACAGTCGGGTGCAAATGGATCTTCAAGAAGAAGACCGACATGGAAGGAAAAGTGCATACTTATAAGGATCGACTGGTTGCGAAGGGTTTTACTTAGACTCAGGGTATTGATTATGATGAAACCTTCTCGCTGGTAGCAAAGATTAAGTCCATTAGGGTTATGCTAGCCATTGCTGCGTTTCATGATTATGAAATATGGAAAATGGATGTCAAAACCGCTTTCCTTAATGGAAAGTTGGCCGAGGATGTGTACATGAATCAGCCAGAGGGTTTTGTCAGTGCAGAGTACCCTAATAGAGTATGCAAGCTTGAGAAATCCATTTATGGATTAAAACAAGAATCTCGTAGCTGGAATCTTTGTTTTGATGAGAAGGTCAAAGAGTTTGGCTTCTCGAGAAGCGAAGATGAGTCTTGCGTGTATGTCAGAGCTAGTGGGAGTATAGTTAGCTTCTTGGTACTGTATGTGGATGACATACTACTTATAGGAAATGACATCCCAACCTTGCAGGAGGTTAATTCCTGGCTTGGGAAGTGCTTTGCTATGAAGGACCTAGGGGAGGCTGCCTATATCCTAGGGATAAGGATATTAAGAGAAAGGAGTAAAAGACTAATTGGACTTAGTCAGAGTACCTACGTGGATAAGGTGTTGAAAAGGTTCAACATGCAGAATTCCAAGAAAGGAGATTTACCGATCCAAAGCAATGCCAAACTGAGTAAGACTCAGAGTCCGAGTACAGAGGCAGAGATAGCTGAGATGAGCCAATTACCGTATGCTTCCGCTGTTGGCTCGATCATGTATGCTATGACTTGTACCCGCCCTGATGTGGCCTTTGCTTTGAGCATGGTCAATAGGTATCACGGGAACCCTGGCAAGGCTCATTGGACCGCGGTAAAGAACATTCTCAAGTACCTGCGGAGGACTAAGGACTGGATCCTTACCCTTGGTGGGAGTGATGACTTGAGAGTATTAAGGTATAGTGATGCTAGTTTTTAGACTGATAGGGATAACTTCCGCTCTCAGTCGGGCTGGATCTTTACCTTAAATGGAGGGGCAATTTCTTGGAAGAGTTCCAAGCAGGAGACGGTGGCTGATTCGACTTGTGAATCAGAGTATATAGCAGTGAGTGAAGCAGCGAAGGAGGCGATATGGCTAAAGAACTTCATCGGAGACCTTGGAGTTGTACCAGCTGTTAAGGAACCTATGGAGATTTTCTGTGACAACAATAGTGCGGTTGCCTTAGCCAAGGAACCAAGAGATCATGGCAGATCCCGACACATTGACAGAAAATATCACTTCATAAGACACAATATTGAAGAAGGACTCCTCGTGACAAGGAGGATATCGTCGGATGAGAATCCTGCAGATCCCCTTACGAAGGGACTGACGAGGGTTAAGCATTTTCAGCATGCGAGGCGCATCGGGCTGAGGGACGATATTAGTTTTACAGATTAGATAGTTTTCCTGAAACTTGTAAAATGTAATCGACGTTTGATGATGAATAAAAATTTGTGATTTATTTATGAGTAAAGTGTTACTGTCATTGTCAATTATTTACTATTGTTTCAGTTTTGCATGTTTTGACTTCCAGAATAATTAATTTATTCAAACCTCCACAATCGATCATACGTCGGAAGTAGGTATGAATCAAGATTGTCATGAATTGGGTTTGTAGATGGCTAAAGATGTTTAGACATGGCAATGGTTGCTGCAACATTCATGAGTACTCATAAGTTATGAGTATTGGTATAAACCCACTCTCACTTGTATCACTTCATGGAATTTATCTCGAGTGATCATGAGACGATAATATCATATAAATCCTACAAACCTAGAGATATGAGTTGTTACCTATGAGTTGGTTGTGCATTGATTGCACGTAAACGCATCAGTAACTTGATGTTATAAAACGTGCCTTTGTGTACAATTCAACAAGTAGTAGAACAAGCATATGAGTCAAAGTTTATCTGTTCCTTCTAGAAATAGAAGCGATATCTAGGCCCCTCGATGATTTTGTGTTGACCCATGTACCGGGCCCGGTCAGAACTAAACTGATGTGTTCAGTAAAGTTCTTTGTCAAACAAATCGGAAATCGAGAAACAACTGCCAGACAATAAGCAAGACATAGTTCCATGTGTTTTTCCGGCTGATATCATGACAACAGAGGATTATATGATCACTTGTCTTAAAATGGCACTTCATAGTTCTACGGAGTTTTCGAGAGCTACGATTGCTGGTTGGTTCCTGAAGTTATATAGGCAAATACAGTTATTAGACTTATCCAAGTGGGAGTCTGTTGGATAAGGTGTCTAAGTCCATAACTTATTTGGTATATACTTGACCCGACCCGGCATGGTCCATTTGGGTTGCATTTCACCCGAACAATTTATGGATAATTTTATGAGAGTTATACACATATGTTTATTAATATATTATAAGTTATAATATATTAATATGAAGTTTAATTAGTCTTAGTCTTAAATTAATTATGAATTAATTTAGAGATTAAAAGGAAGACTAATTAGATTATGGGCTATTGGTTTTATATGGTGTGGGCTAACAATCATTTGTTAATGGGATAGGCTTGGATGGAAGTCCATGGATGATCCATGGAGCTTTTAACCCATGGATCCTTGGAAAAGGAAAGGTCATGGGTTGTTAGGGTTTCACCCTAACCATGTACACTATATAAGCATGCTTATGTTGCATGAAATAGCCACTAGTATATGTATGCTTGTGTGTGGCCGAAAATATAAGTGTGTGTGTACTCTCTCAAAGTTTTCCAAGAGTTTGTGGTGATTTGTGATTCCATTTGAGGCATTCACACTATTGGTGCTTGGCCCTCAAACTCCTCAAGAATCAAACTCATCAAAAAGGTATGTAATCTCATCTAACTCCTTTATGTTGAAATGTTCCCCATGCCATGTTAGATAGGTTATGAACCTTGGAAAATTATTATTTTGCATGTATTTAGACAAACATAGATCCAAGGTTTATTTGGGTTGCATGCACACTTAGGAAGTGTTAGATTGCTCAAAACCCAACACTTAGAACACCTTGAATCCAACTTTTGAGGAGTAAACATGATTTTACTGCCCAAGAACATGCTTGGGCCGTAAACTCATCTTCATGGGGAGTAAACTCAAATTTGAGTGTTTAAATGCCACTTAAACACACCAATAGCCTTGGATTAAATTCTAGAATCAACTTCAATCAATTTAGGGGACTTAAACATGATGAAAACCATCCCTTTGAGAGTTCACGACCGTAAACCCTCCAAGAATGGGTTCCTGGGCTGTAAACTCATATACACTAGTCAAATGATGCCCTAAATTCATCCTAAGGCTTGTAAAAATTGTTTGAATCACGTGTCATTAATCTAAGGCCACCAAATCATTAATATAAGAAGGGTATAGGAGCTTACGGCCGTAAAATCCTAGTTTAGGGTCGTAAACTCCCTTTTATGGTCCCTTTGGTGTTTTAACTCATTCCTATGCCTTAGATTAAATCATAGCAACCTTCCTCAAGTGTTATTTGACCATTTAGCATCATAAAACCCTCATCCATGAGTTCACCGCCGTGAACTCATGTGGAGTTGGACTAGGGGCCGAAAACTCCATGAGGAGTTTACTCTTGAAGAGTAAACACACTATCCAAAGTCCCATAGGTCCGTAGATGTCACCCGGGTCACTCCAAACACTTGATTTGAAGTGTTTTCGCGTCTTGGAGTGTATAATCATATCTAATTAGTGATTCAAAGTCTAATTAGATAGCTTTATATATCATTTCATATTACATAGGAACCTCACGCGTTATCAAGCCCCGAACTGACACTTAGCATCCAAACCATCACGTTTTCTCGCCTGGTGAGTTGATACCCCTACCCTTTTTCAATGTTTTTCACTGTTTTCAGGGGGAGAATACAAGCAAAGTACAAGGAATACTTGCACTCAAAACTTGTTTAACATGTGTTGTGTTTCATCTTACATATGCTTTTAACACTGATAATCATAACAGATAACCGTTTGAACTTGCAGAACACATTATCGTATTATTTGTGAAAAACGTTATAAAATGTTGTATTTTATAGTTTCACAAATGGGTTTTCACATTATATCAGTTAAAAGCATAACATTTGAACTTTGAACATGAAACTTAGTACACTGTTTTGTCCTCGGTAACACTCTACAGAGATACGAGAGTGGAGGATCATTTTTTGTAACAGTATCTTTCTGTATTATTACTAGTAAATTTGTTATTCCTATAAATTGGAGACACGTCCTCGGAGAACACTCCACAGAGATACGCGAGTGGAGGACTGCACCCGTAACCAAAATCTCTTAGATAGGGAGCATGACTTGAGTGTATGGATCTATACGGGGCTGACTACCCCACACCTGGCTGCTAGCTACAGCCGAACCAAAAAGGTTCAAGGGTGACGAAAGTCATAAGGTGATGTGGACTACTTATTGCCATATCTAGTCTATCGTATGGTTATGGAACTCGCAATTTGGATAACAGAGATTTACTTGATAGTAATAATGAATAAAGTAATTAGTTTACTTGTACATATTAGTTTTATATACGTGTTAAAACTAATACATTTCGCAAGGACAACCAGGTTTTCGGTATACATCTTTCACATTTCAGATTGGTAACCAACTTTCAGGAAAATATGGGATTTTTCTGGGGTAACATTTGTACATAAGCAGATTCGTGTAACAAACCAAATAACTAAACCTTACAATTCACAAGAGTAATCATGTTTTCAGTGTACATCTTTTACATTACATTTCGGATTAGTAACCAACTTTTAAGAAAATATGGGATTTTCTTGGTGCGTAACTTTTCAGAAACAGAAAGGAAACAAATACATTTTCAGAAAGCAAAACCACTTATGAACTCACCAGCTTTATGCTGATTTTCAAACTGCTTGTATTCTCCGGTCCGCACTAGACAGGTACACGATGATTCCCTTTGGCGAAGACGGATTGTGTAGAAGACACATCTTACTTTTGTCTATATATTTACATATGTATCACACTTGTAATACTTTTACTTTAAAACAAATGTAAAATCGTTATATGTAATGTAATGGTTGTTTACTTTGCTTACTATGTACATTGGATTTGATACTCAACGTGGAGTCCGCCCCGGAAACATTTCCGCCTTGGGTTTTCGGGGTGTGACAGCACGTCTCACGAAAGCTTCGCAACCCCACATTTTGATGTGGTCCAAATTGTGAACTTTCCTAGTCCACATCTCGTGTGGTGTTTTGGCAACCTTCTTGGTAGGGACTAGATTTAGGATATGGGCGACAATCTCTAAGGCATACCCCCATAATGAGATTGGTAACGAAACTCGACTCGTCATGGAACGAACCATGTCTAACAACGTCCGATTACACCTCTCAGCCACACCATTCAGATGTGGTGTTCTGGGAGGTGTCAGTTGTGAAACAATTCCACATTCCCTAAGATAGTCAAGGAACTCTGTACTAAAATTCTCTCCCCCTCGATCAGATCAGAGCATCTTAATGTTCCTGCCCAGCTGATTCTCCACTTCCTGTTTAAACTCTTTGAACTTTTCAAAGGTTTCTAACTTATGCTTGAGTAAGTAAACATAACCATATATATTGTAATCATTAGTAAAAGTCACATAGAAGCGGTCAGCATCCCTTATGGTGATTCTGAAGGGTCCACATACATCTGTGTGTATGAGGTCCAACAAACCTTCACGCCTAGCACACGAACTAGTGAAGAGTGACTTTGTCATTTTTCCGAGTAAACAAGACTCACAACTATCATCCGACTTTAAGTCAAACGACTCCAAAACTCCATCCTTCTGGAGTTGGCCTATGCGCTTCTTGTTGACATGTCCAAGACGACAATGCCACAAGGATGATTTATCCAAACTAGTGGAAGAATCGATATGTAGTACATTATTTCCTAAGTTGTCTATACCCGACACAGTTTCATATACACCATTACAAGGTAATGCATTAAAATAAAGAACGTTATTATCAAAAGCATTAATACCAACAACTTCATTATCAAATGAAAAAGTAAATCCTTGTTTGTACAAACCATGAAAGGAAATAATAATTCTCGCAATTTCAAACAAGTAACATCACTTATTCAAATCTAACACTAACGCACTATCTAGGAACAAAGAATAAACTCCAATCTTAGCAACAGGTGAAGCTTTCCTATTCCCTATGATCAGGTTTATCTTTCCATGCTCCACATCCTCACTTCTTCTTATTCCCTACAAATCAGAACATATATGAATACCATAACCTGTATCAAGAACTCAAGAAGTAGAATGTGATGAGTTATTAGACAAGATAGTGTAAATACCTGCATGGGTAGGTTTGACCTTCCCATCTTTAACATCTTGCAGGTACTTGGGGCAGTTTCGTTTCCAGTGCCCCTTTTCCTGATAATAGAAGCATTGAGCTTCCTTAGGGTTGGAAGAAGGAGTGATGGAACCACCTTTGGTTCCACTTGAAGAGGAGCCATCAAGAGACTTTCCCTTAGTACCCTTCGAAGGGGTCTTCCTCTTCTTCCCTCTACTTTGCCCAATTTCTAGAACAGGGGCGGCGGTAGGAGTAGGAGTAGTAACAACCGATTTGCCCTTAAGACCAGTTTCAGCGGTCTTCAAAAGCCCTTGAAATTTGTTGAGTGTGACTTCTTCCTTGTTCATGAGATATGTCATTCGGAATTTATCATAACAAGCAGGTATGGAGTGCAGTATGATATCAATAGCCAACTCCTCAGGGAAGTTCACATTCAGCTTCAATAAACGGTCCACATACATTTGCATTTTCTGCATGAGGCTCGTGATGGGTTCACCATCCTTCATGTGGGTTGTTATCATGGAAGATATGATTTCATACCTCTCTTGATGAGTACTCTGATGGTAGCGGTCCATCAGGTCCATGTGCATATCAAAAGGGTAAAAGTCCTCATAAGACTTCTGGAGTTTAGCTTTCATTGTGGCCAACATGATACATGCCACCTTGGTAGCATCTCTCTCATGTGCCCTAAAGTCAGCGATCTCCTCTGGAGTAGCACTAGACTCATTAATTTTCTTCATCTCCTTGTCGAGGACATATTCCTTGTTCTCATAACGTGTGACCATCCTGATGTTCCTAATCCAATCATTAAAGTTTGAACCATCAAAGGTGACTCTCCCATAAAGGTTCATGAGAGAGAAGGAGTCGGTAGGGTTTGAGCCAGAAGCATCATTGTTGGAAGACATTTGAAAAGAAGAAAGACAAGTTTATATTAGATATAGAATCCTTAATAAGACACCCAAATGTAATATTAAGGCTAGGACCCAACACAATATTTTATAACTTGGAAGAGGGATGTCGTAATCCAAGCTATAAAATATTTGAAGGTAGGTAAATGACGATTCACCAATTTCCACCATGAAAAATGAAATGAATTATTAGGTTTTAATTGGACTGAAACTTTTAGATTCTTTTGAGATTCATTGAACTTTTCAATGGCATGTTTAAATCTCGATTGTGCCCTCTCAAGTTTGTCACTGGGATGTCGAGGATCACAAACAAGGTGTGAATAATCATGCAAATTTACTTGGTACCCTTAATGTTTATCACCTAATCAATGTGTCGGTTACCCACACACGCTCCACCGATCTATGATAAATATTAGTCACCCTTTACCACTCTACTAGTCCATGTTAGTGTGTCGGTTACCCACACACGCTCCACCAACGACTTGGTAAGGTACAAAATGTAATTTCATGGGTTAGCACCAATTTCACATTTTCCTAAAGTAAATAAGATTAGGAATTTATAAAAGGTTTAGTTACTTTATATTTTTCATTATACTTTTAATGAGGATTATAGTCCTTGTCCTAATCGTTCGGCTAACGACCCTACACCAGTCAAGGAAGTGGTTGGTGAGATTAGACACCCATTAAGCTGCCATTTTATAGGCAACAACCTTATACCCTCATATAGACCGGCTTCGTGAATGAGGCCTACTAACGGTAAGATTGACTTTCTCTTATATATATATATATATATATATATATATATATATATATATATATATATATATATATATATATATATATATATATATATATATTATTAACTTATAATATTATAAAGTATAAGGGTTGAATTTTAACTTTTAAAACTCTAGGGTATGGAATTAAAGTTTTCTAAAGTGACTTCACAAATTCCAAAACTTGAGGGCAAGTTTTGAAACTATTCAAAATCTTTCATATTCATAAATTATGGGTTTAATGGTCTATTAAAATGAAGACTCGTCATTTTATGTAAACTATGTCTCTTTAATGACAATTAAAGAAGTGACTTTTGGTAATCAATAACTTGAGGACAAATTATGGACAACATCAATGACATTTAGATCAAGAATTCCACTAACAAACAATTTGCAAATAATTCCTATGATCTTCTAAAACTCATACGTATGAACATTCATATCAACAATTTCAAGAATCATATAAACACATATAAAAACTTGAAATTTTGATAATAACCATTGAAAATGGATTAGCATAGTCATAACACCATCAAAAACAGGTTTTATAAGTCCAAAACACTTTAGGGTAATGTTTCTAGTCCATTTCCAGCAACAAAACTCGAAATTCTACACACAGGGGCTCCTAGTCGTCGAGTGTAATATCCTACTCGACGAGTAGGATGCATTTTCACTTGGACTCGTCGAGTCCCCCCATGAACTAGGCGAGTTCACCGAACAATGAGCAGAAAAATCGATTTTTTCCAGCAATTTGAATCAAATACAAAGAAAACAACCCTAGACTTGGATACCACTGATGGGTTTTGAGCATTCTAACACTCCTATTGTGTACATACAACCCTAGAAACCTTGGATCTATGTTTTCTCTAATATTCATGCAAATTAGAATTTTCCAAGGTTTACATCCTAACTAGCATGACATGGGGTACTTGTAATATAAAACATTAGTAGAATGACATACCTTTGTAGTTGCTTGGATTCCTTAAGACTTTGTGAGCATATCACCTCAAGTGTGATGCCTCAAATGTTTCACACAACACCACAACTCTTGGAATAACTTGAGAGAAGAACACTTTGATCACAAAATCGGCTAGCCCAACCTGTCTTGCATTAGTGGCTGATTTTGCTAGCTATGGAGCTTCTTATATAGCGTGCCACATGTAGGGTTACACCATGTGAACCCTAATGTGCATGGCTTTTCATTTCCCCCATGATCCATGGGTTATAATCTCCATGGAGCACTTAATGGGCCCTAGCCCAATCTAGTGAATCAGGAACCATATGCCCACCATATAAGAATGAATGATTTACAAATCAAACCCCATATATTTAATTAGTCTCTTTTTGAACACAAAATTAGTTCCAAATTACTTCTTGATCAGTACTAATTAAATAATATGATTTCGTATTAATATATTAGAACTTATAATATATTAACAAATCATAAGTGTCATTTTTCTCATTTTTTCTATCCAACAGTTGAGATGAAGATGCAACCCAAATGGTCCATGCCATCTGGGTCAAGTACATACCATAAATAGTTATGGGCTTTGACACCTAATCCAACACATACTACCTTCCACATCTATTCTTACTTTCCTCAAGAATGGTTGCGACTTCACCAAGTCCCTTCTACTAATACTGCTTTCCAAGCTAATCTCATCCTAGGCTTGTCCTAGGGAACTCTCCGACCTACTCTCCGCCATCAGCTACACTAGGAATCCCTGCCATCTTCCCCTTACTAGCTTGCGAATACTATTACATATTCGCTTACTAGTTAGTTAAAGCTTGCTGGAACCCCTATTAATAGAAAGCAAGCAGCATTCGCGCAATGAGTAACCATTACCAAGCATAACCTAACCAGGCTATCCTACTGCTGACTGAACAACCCTAACATATAGCTCACTAAGCTTATACAACAGGCATATAAGGCATCATTCATAGATCCTTAGCCCTAATCTAGCATGCAGTTCTCATAATCACATAGCAGGCATACACGACATCCTTCCTAGATCCTTAGCCCTAATCTAGCATGCAGTTCTCATAATCACATAGCAGGCATAACCAAGCAGCATTCACGCATTGAGCAACCATTACCAAGCATAACCTAACTAGGCTATCCTACTGCTGACTGAACAACCCTAGCATATAGCTCACTAAGCTTATACGACAGGCATATAAGGCATCCTTCCTAGATCCTTAGCCATAATCTAGCATGCAGTTCTCATAATCACATAGCAGGCATACACGGCATCCTTTCTCGATCCTTAGCCCTAATCTAGCATTCAGTTCTCATAATCATATGATACAACATAACATAACATGTATGGGTATCTTAGGGAAAACTCAATTGAGCTCGGTCAGTCGCACGCATCACACACCTTGTTCTTTCTCAAAACTCCTTATTTTTTTAAATTTTAGAAACTATTTTTCATATAAAAATCCTTCAAGCCCCCGGTTTGAGTCCAGACACCCCCGATGGTGTGCCCGAATCCCTCAAATTAAGGCTTTGATACCAACTTGTAACACCCCAAAAATTGAGACCAAAATTTTTTGTTTTTAATTATGCTACTTGTAAAACTGTTTGAGTAAAACATTACTGATATCACATCAAACCACAAAACCATATTTACATGTTTTTAGAAACCATCATGTCTAATAGTATAGTGTCGGAGTACAATCTCATGGTTCTCAAATGCGGAATCATGTGTGTGCGATGCATTGCTACCCTGCCGACTCCTTCCCCTTAGATGAAGAGGTACCTGAAACCAAAACTGAAAACCGTAAGCACAAAGCTTAGTGAGTTCCCTTATAATACCCATACCTAATAATGCATAATCCTCGGTATCTTTCAACCGGTAACTGTCGAGCATAGCCAAGAGCTGGACTCCTCTTCAACATCCTTCAACCGGTAACCAGGAACTAACCTCCCCTTCGGTATCTTGTAACCGGTAACTGGGATCTACCATCCCCTTCGGTATCTTTCAACATGTAACCAGGGACTGTTTCACCCTCTACTACTACTAGCACATATCAAGCAAAATAATCATTTCAGACACAATAATTATATCACATATCAACACTAGGTAATTATCACAAAGACAATCATCTATCCAACACTCTTACTTGTGGGCCGACATTGTGGCCGTAGACCCACTCCTAATAGGAGGAAACTCACCTCAAGGTCGTGTAGTGTCTGCACTGATCTCGGTATGAAACCAACTTTCCTCGAATCCTCGATCGCTACACAACAACTTTTCTAACTCATCAATCCATACTCGTAACCCTTACAAAGGTCAACTCCAGTCCAAGACAAAGTCAAGGTCAACACCTTGGTCAATGGTCAATCATCTGGTCAAATTCAACATCTGGTTGACTCGACTTGCCAAGTTGGTCCACCAACTCGCTGAGTCCCCATGTCCACAAAATGCCATAATCCCGTCCCTACTTGTCGAGCCTAGCAAGATCTCGACGAGTTCGCCTTCAACAACACATCAGACCATCTTCAACCGACTCGCCGAGTTCGTCCTTGAACTCGTCGAGCTTATCTTCATCCATATGAAGGTGTTCAGTCTATGACTCGCCGAGTTCTCCTTGAACTCGTCGAATCCATCTACATGTGGTTGGGACACTATCTTGAACTCGTCGAGTCCTTTGATCTTCAAGTCCAACACAAGCCCCATAACAAGTTGAGTGTCCTCTCCACTCAACCAAAACCACTTCGAGAAGACGTTAGGAGAAAATGAGACCCGACTCGTCGAGTCACCCAAGAGACTCGTCGAGTACCTATATGATCAAAACTATCCAGTCAATTATAATGGGTCTTCATGCATCAAAACCATACATCTGACCTCCTAAGGTCCATTTCATACGTCAAGTTCCAATCTTGACGTCCATTGATATGTGTATATATATATATATATATATATATATATATATATATATATATATATATATATATATATTATATCTTAATATTTTAGCCTTTATTATTCTCTTTTAGAACTAAAAGGTACTTATAATGCTTTGAATTATGATTTGTAGCTATTAGTTGTCATTAGAGCGGAAAAGAAAAGACTGGAGCGGAAATCGGGTTTAGAAGCTAAAAGAATAAAAATGCAGAACAATGCAATTACGCCCATCGTAATATAGGTTACGCCAAGTGTAATGCAAAAACACGGACTACGCCCAGCGTATTGGGTGTTTATCCAGACTTCCCAATCGCGATGCAATTCTTGCTACGCCCAGCGTAAACCGACTTACGCCCAGCGTACATAAGTCGGTCCCAAAGGTTATAAATAGCGATTATTGGCCAGCCAGGAGGGGGGATTCGACTCCTAACCTAATTTAGCTGATAATTAACTTCTGTTAAGCCGTTTTGAGGGTCTAGAAGGCGCCCGGAAGGCCGTTAAGCTACCGGGAGCAGAGATCGGAAGGATTAGAGAGCGGATACATGTCGGTAATCATGTGGTTTGTTAACGTGACCATGTTTAGCATCCCACTGTGATACTATTATGTGTTTAGTTTCTGATTTAGCTATAAAAACCTTTTACTTTGTGTTTATGATTGAATGAAACCTTGATTTATAGATTAATTGCTAGATTAGATTGTTTGTTTATGTTCAATTTATCATGCCAAGCTTGCTAAAAGATCCTAACGTGTTAATGATAATTATTTGTTGTTATTGTCAAGTAAATTGAGTTGTATGAATATCTGCTTAATCGCTTGTCTCTTATGATTTTGATGACCATCAAGATTATATGACTAGGAATAGTGAATGTGAAACTAGGATTAAATCGGAAATAAGTAAGTTAATGTATGAGTCTTGTGTGATAAACCATCAACAAGAGGTTAAATTGAATTAGTAATTTGATTAACTATTATTACGAGTTTTGCTTGATACGAATTGAACAGTAGGAAACATGTTAGTTTAATCAATTGATCACTGTTTGAATTGACTTGTTTGCTAAAGGATTAGTAATAGTGAACGCGAATCTAATCATTTTAGGAATCGGTTAACATGAATAAATGAATTTGTGTATGCAATTGTCTATGCTTTTAAGGTGTAATTTATCTAAACCAAAGTACCTGAAGAGATTTGTTTTCCTGTTAATTTATCGAGATTTGTTAATTAGTTATTCGTTGAGATTTAATACACATTTCTTTATTCCTTTTGTGTGTGTTGTAACCTATAATCAAATATTTTGAATTAATTCACCACCGTTCCCCTTGTGTTCAACACCCTTGTTTATCAAAGCTATACTATACTCGATCAGGTTCACTGCCTGTAAGGTGTGGTTTAGATGCGATAAATTAGGACTCATAAATAAAAAACCAGTGCTTTAAAAATATACATCATCCATGCATGGAGTTTTTGACTCAAAAGACCATAAAAAGAAGTCTACAAGATGCATGGGGTGCTTATGGCAACAAAGTTGGCACCTTTATGCCATAAGGACCCCCAATAGTTCCAGATCTGAAGTGCAACTGCAAGCACACCTACAAAATCCGATTTTAGCTTCTCTAAACTCATAAAAAGGGTAGGAAATAGCCCCAAATCAAGATCTAAGAGATAGATGGTCAAGGTTCCAGCTTTTTACCTTGAATGAGCTGAGAATGGAGCAAAACCTTTGGATCTTCTTGCTTCTACTTGAACTCCCAAGCTTCCTTCCTCCTTTCCAACTTCAAAAACACACAAAAAGGTACCAACAAGCTTAAGAACACACAATAGAGGCTTAGGGTTCGAGTTAGGGTTTTCTCTGGGTTGGGAGGGACGACAAGGGCTGGGTTGGGGCGTTATAAGTTGTTTAAATAGGGTGCAAACCCAAATATTAGGGTTTCATCCAGACAGTCCTACTAGCCGAGTCGGTCCCCCGACTCGTCGAGTAGGTCACTGAACCCCCCGCTCAAAATTTGAGTCTACTCGACGAGTTGGGCCTCCAACTTGCTGATTCCCAGAGCAAAACATGGAGTTACTTGAATTTAAATACGTAATAGGAACCGGGTGTTACAACAGGGACCATTTTTGAACTTTTGTCTTCTTTAAATGTGAATATTATTAACATAGATTAGGTATAAAGTTATTTTTTAATATGATTAATGGATAAGATAACCGAAATTCGAAAACATATTTCAAGTTATATACTCACTAATTGGAAACTATATAACTCGAAAACGAACAAAATTTTTAAAATAAAAAAATGAACTCAAAATTGACACATGTGTTTGAGTTATAGAAATTCTGATTAACATTTGCTATTCGGAACAAAATATAAAAGAACTTCTAAAACTAAAAAAAATGAATTCGATGCCATTGACATTCGTTTCACACAAAAAAAACACCATATGTTTTTCTTATAAAGTTTCGAATTTAATTTATCAGAATTTTAAAATTATTAAAAAACATCAAAAGTTTCAATTTGAAAAACAGGACGATTTTTTTTTTAAATCAACATTTTAAAATGTAAAATTCTTTAAACAGAGTGCATATATACATATTTAAATTTGTACTTTTATATGTCACAATGCATATATACGTATTTAAAAACGTCCATAAAAATACAAATAAAATATTTGTATCTCATAATATGGAATGTCATACAACATAAAGTATAAAATAGGAAAAAAAAAAATACAAAAATTTATATTGTTATCATTCTTTTATTCTTGGAGTACTGAGTTTTGTTGAATTTATCAGTTTGTCCTTCTATTTTCTCGACAAATTCATTTAAATCTACAAAAACATTTATAAAAAATGAATAAAAATACATATTCACAAATATTTTAAAAATTGCATATGAGAATATACACATATGCATATGTATAAATAATTACGCATATGTACATGAACAAATTATATATGTATATATTCACATACATATATATACATATATGCACATATGTATATACGCATTTTTATATATATATATATATATATATATATATATATATATATATATATATATATATATATATATATATATATATATATATGCAATCGTATAAAAGTATATATTTATGTACACATGTAAGGGGATGGGGAGGGGGGAAGTGAACAATGGATAAGGCTCAATTTTTTTGGGACATAAATTTTTTTCTTTATATATCTTTACTATCTTATAAAAGAAATCTCACTATTTCTAAAAATAGATTGAATATAATAATATTATTTTTTAAGACATTCAAATCATTAAGCTAATAGTACAAGTAGTCATCAATAAAATAATATTAAATTTTAACCTGTGTTTTGAATCTTAATATTTCTCAACAAATTTTATCTCCTTCCTTGAATTTCGGATGATTCAAAATTTGAAACCATCAGAAAATACAAGTTGATTCAAATATCCCTTCTGCAGATGGTTCTTTCTTAATAGATTTTTATTTTAATCCTTACTTGTAATTGATTTTATCATTTTTAACTTTTTGTATTTTTGTCTTATAAATATATTGGGTGAATGCTTTATTATATCAGGTTTGTTCCTAAAAATGTTTTTACTATGTTTCTTTAATGTGTTGGCTTTGCAGGTTCAAAGAACTCAACCAAGAGGGCCAGTTAGAGCATTGTATTATCATTAGTTTGTATATTTTGGCATCTTACTTTTGCAATAAAGAACAATTAAACACAAGATTTGACATGATTAAGGTAGTTTGTATATTTTTCATCTTGTTTAGTCTAAAAATGAAACATTTTTCATCATTGGTCTTTATAATATCAAGTTTCATCGCATGGACTTCCTGATTATGGTGATTATTGTCCTTATTATAAGGTTCTATATAGATTTTGTTCAATATTTTAAGGTTTCGAGAACCTAAATCAATATGAATCCTTGAATTACATACCATCGTTGAAAATGTTTTAATTTGTGACCAAACTTGGTTAAAATCACAATGAACAAGTTGACACCTGAGTATTTTGGCCTTCTCAAAGGCCTATTTATCGACTTTTTAATCACAACACCTGATATTCTAAAGGTTTATTTTTATAAACTATTATTTATATATTTTAGCATTTTACTTAGTAGGACATTAAATTAATAAAGGAATTAAGAAAAACGAAAAAAAAAAAAAGAGGATGACAAACAGTACAAGTGGTTTGGGTATGTATAAATGGAAGTAATAACCATTTAGGGGGTGTTTGGCAAAAAAGTTTATTTCTTATTAGTTTATTAGCTTATAAGTTAATAAGTAAGTGTACGGTAACTTATGAAAAAATGACGTATTAGAGGTTCCCCACTGGAATAAGTTATTTTAATCTAAACACTTTTTTAACTTATAGTGATGTGGAACCTAATAAGTTGTTTTAAAAAAGCTTAGCCAAACACCCCCTTAAGATGGTATGGTAATGCTCTTGAAAAATAGATGTCATTTAATATTCATTTCTCGAAGTGAACGCAAAATGGTTTTAACTCTAAAGAGATCAAATTATTCGCTGTCTGCCGCTTTGTGCGGGTAGACGACTAGTATATATATATATATATATATATATATATATATATATATATATATATATATATATATATATATATATATATATATATATATATATATAAAACTTATAATAACAAAAAGACATTTTTTATGACTCGTTCTGAGAATTTGAGGATATTTTAATCCTCGTGACCGACCATACACAAATGTGTTTATGCACACATGCATGTGTGTGTGTGTGTATATATATATATATATATATATATATATATATATATATATATATATATATATATATATATATATATATATATAGGCTTAAGTTATTCTATTTAAACTAATTATTATGTTATTGAATACATAAATATGGGCCAATCATTTTTAGTTAATTTAAGAAAGTGATTAATATATAGTATTAAATTAAACATAATTGAAAAATACCATCTAATTTCTTTCTAAGGGTATTTTAGACAATTGAGGTAAATTTAAAAAAGGAAAATTTCATATTTTTTGGGATAATTAACTCTCTTGATTTTAAAATTCTAATTTTTTAAATTACTTTAGTTTTAATTATAACGTAATTTTAAAATTAAATCCGATTTTATTTTGTTAGAATCATATTCTCTACGAATATCAGGATACATATTTCTATTAAAATAATATTTTATGAGAATGCCAACACCAACTAATAACACATTTTTAGATACAACTTCAAATTTTACATTACATTCTTAAAAAAGTAAAAACTTTATATAATAGTCTATGACAATGAAGTACTCACTAAAAACAAATATATATATATATATATATATATATATATATATATATATATATATATATATATATATATATATTATTCGACCTGAATATTCTGGCAGAATATATTATTATATATACTCCTATCATTCTATTGTAGATTATTCTATTAGAATAATAGCTCTTTCCTTGATCATCCATGAAAATAGACATTTAACGAAAATAATTGTCATGAATCCAACCATGTAAGAATAATATTCTCTGAGAATGCTTAGAATCACTTTCAAATTTGCGGTCCGTTCTTCAAGTCTCAACTTCTGTCAAAACAAAACCAAATTGTAGTTTAGATTCCAACAGAATTGGAATTCATGATTCCATTCCAACAGAATTAGAATTCATGATTCCATTCCAACAGAATTAGAATTCATGATTCTTTTTTATCTTCTTCATGTCAATCTCAAGAATTGTACCGCACGTTTATGTTTTCTTTCCCTTAAATCACAATGTACTCCATATCTATCAAAATTCACAACTATACAATAAGATCATCAAGATAATTGATTTTTTTATCTATTTAACTTGTAAAACCTAATCAAAAGAAAAATACTTAATCAAAATGAAACACCACCATCCCGCTGGCAACGTATTTGTAGTTTCAGGAATCCAATTCACGAGCATCAAGTGCTTTGGTTCCGCATGATGAAAATAAAACCCTTCCTGCAACATGTTGAAATTGGTGAAATTTGTGTTACCCAATATAAGGGTAAAGTTGTCATTTAGTCTTGTTTTCATTTCGTATAGAAAAGAACCATGTGTTGTCTGGATAATATTGTTTAAAAAGGATTGAAGGAGCAGATTTATAAAAAGAAAGCTTCTAAGAAGGTTATAATGATATAAATGTAAACATAAACTCACTTTAACCACGGGTTCAATGAGATTTACAAGCCCGATTGGTAATTTGATCCAAAACCCCTTTTACCCTACACACAACACATATTTTTGTTAAGTAACTGCAAAAACAAAGCTCAAGGCACATGTATTCCCTAATATCATAGGGAAAGAAAGAAAGAAACAAGTAAACAGGACCTGTTGTTTCAAATGCAGCATTGAAGCTTTAAGCAAAGAAGTAAACCCAAGTGGATCGAAGGGTTCTGTAGACATTTCCACAATAACACGTCCATGTTCATCCTCTTTGCCAGATAAAACCTTATTATCTACTTGATCCACCTGCAGTTTCTCTGACAATACAGGCGATGGAGACCAAGAGCTCCCTGATCCAGACCAAGACCAAGAGCTCCCCGATCGATGGGGTCCGTAAAACCGCTTAAAATGCGAGAAAATTAAAATCCCTATAACTTAATACTTACCGAGAACAAATACAGATTCGTCCTTGTATCGTGTGAGGGTACTTCAAAATCGTAGTCTTCATAGTTGTAGTTTTCGAAATCTTCTTCGTCTCTGGAGAATTCGTCAAAATCGGGAAGATCCGGGTCGATAAGGGGGTCTGTCGATGTGGTTCCATCTTCTGGTTCTTCAAGAAAGCTAATGTCTTCATCATCGTCGTCGAGGTCTTCATCATCGTCGTCGATTTCGCCTTCATTCTTCATCCTACTCCTTCGAATAGGTCAAAAAGCAATGGAGGTGCTTCTGATTACTTGGATGGTCGGTGTGAAGGAGTCTTCAGCCGATTGGATGATCGTAGGCCGTATATAAAATAGGGGAATTAGGTTAAAATCAACGTAACTAGCAAAATTATAGTGAGTATTTGTGGAAGTTATTTCTCAAATTACCTAGTTACCCTTATTGATTTATTTAATTATTGATTTTTCTATTAAATTTTGATTGGTCCACAATCATGCATACAATAACACAATAATTAGTTTAAACACCTGAACCTCTCTCTCTCTCTCTCTCTCTCTCTCTCTCTCTATATATATATATATATATATATATATATATATATATATATATATATATATATATATATGAACATATGTATATATATATATATATATATATATATATATATATATATATATATATATATATATATATATATATGATATATTTATATATTTGTGCATATTTATACTTGTGCATTTATGCATATACACATCTACACTTACGGTTTATAGCTTTATGAACTTAATAAATAAGAGAATGCTAATGTACATGATAAAGAAATAACAAAATGAAAAAGCCAAAAGTTTAAGTAACAAGATACATTAATCCTAAGAAGTTAAATCTTTGGATTATATTACACACACACACACACACACACACATATATATATATATATATATATATATATATATATATATATATATATATATATATATTGGAACGGTAAATATATACTCTTAAACTATTCTCCTAAATCCACATATGTCCCTAACATGACTTGAGTTTTCGACCTCAAGAGGACAACACCGAATACCGTTGGACCACAAGCCCTTTGATCTATATTATAGTTAATCATTATGTAATCAGGTTATAATCATTAATAAACTCCTACTAGGTCTAATCATATATTTAGTCAAATGCAAGCACGATGAGTATGCGAAAATCTAAAATCCGTATATATTTTAGTACTCAAAATCACATAATGTAATACCAACAGAATTAAAGCATAACTCCACAAAGACATGTGTCCTAGAAGCAACAACTCAAGACTAGTGTTGTATGCTCTTCAATATGCTACATTCTTACCATTCGTTCCAAACCAACGACATGCATCATAATATGAAAACTATATAGAAACTGCGTATAAAAAGGAACGCCCAATGATTTGATGGAATATGAAATTTTGAAGTCATTCTTACTTGGCAAGTGAGTAATAGATTCGATCTAAATTCATCATGACAAAACATGATAATGCAATTTTTAGAGGTAAAGTTATAGCTTCAAAGTACTATAAAAGACATTTTAATGAATATTTATTTCGCATTAAATCTGTTAAACTTCTTAAACATAATTGTAACAACTACGAAAATTGTCACGGATCGTTAATCGTTAAAATTGAAAAACATCAAATATAATAGATTTAATACGTAATATTCATCGATCTATGATAAAAATACACGATTTCGTATTAAGATAAATATAAGAAAAATTAGTTGAATTAATCGAAATCTATAAAAATAAGTGCGAGAAAAATTATGTTATTTTTAGAAGAAAAATAAAATATTCCGAAAGTACATAACGTCACTATCCTGGAAATATAAATTTCGTAAAAATCCAACTTCATATGAAGAAGATATGAATTTTAAAAATATATAAAAATCAACCACGCATAAGGAATGTGTGACGTAAAAAGTTTAGGAAAAATCAGTTGAACTTTAGCCTAAACTCTATAAAGGAGAATCGAAGTACTTATCAATACAAGACAGATGAGATAAAGAATGCCAAAAACGGAGTCTGTATAGAACCTAAAGGAAAGTTGTAGTGCTCGTCAATAGCTACGCGTGGATATATAAAACATAAAAAATAGAGCTCGTATTAAGAAGTTACGACATTTACATAAATTTTGTTTGGCGTTGCACGCACAGTGTGTGCAACGCGCACATCTTCTAGAAGAGACATGATACCACAAACTTTGGACAAGTGGTAGGAGGATACTGGAGCGACATAACCAGGGTATGGCACGAACCCCTACATTTCGCCTATAAAAGCTGCCCCAGCAGCCTCACTTCTTCATACACTCACAAATCAATTTCCGTCAGTTGATTTCCTTTTCTTTCTATTTTCTTTAGAAAATTTTCCATTATTATTATTATTATTATTATTATTATTATTATTATTATTATTATCATTTTCCCTAAATTCCGAGCAGTCTCGAACTCCTGACCGTTTTCGTCAAACAAAAGAAATCGGTAAAGCGCGCTACAAGGGTGAGTTTTCCGACCCATTTTTCCCAATTTTTTTATCAAATTTGGGGGTGGGGGTACATGTTAATTTATTACAAATTGTTATAAATCATTATTATCGTTGCGTTATGTAACGTCCCGAAAATCCAAGGTAAAATTTTCATTTTTAAGACAATAGAACATATAACGAGCTGTTCCAACACCGATCAAAGTGAATATATTATTTAAAAATCAGTGTAATATCAATAATTGCCAATGCGAAAAACTCTAGGGGATGTTGTGCAGTCACGCCGGACCATTCCCTTTCGAACCGAAATTACCTGAAACCATAAATGTGAACCGTAAGCACAAAGCTTAGCTAGTTTCCCAAAATACCACTTACCATAACATACAAGTGCCATGGGCTACCCCCATGGTATTTTCTTGCAATGCGGAGGGCCAAATCGTGGTCTTATATACAAGTGTCAAGGGTTACCCCCATGGTCTTTCCTTGCAATGCGTAGGGCCAAATTCTTGTCTTACATACAAGTGCCAGGGGACAGATCCTGGTCTTTCATACAATTTTCAGGGGCTAGATCCTAGTCTTTCATGCAAGTATCACATAGAAAAACTAGCATTCTACATAACAAAGTAATGGCCCGACATTGGTGCCTTTGACCCACGGATGAAATGAGAAAACTCACCTCACGGTCTGAAAAAATAGCTACACCGATCACTGCTCTAAAAGCTCTCTACCGGTCACCTATACAATTAACAGGAACCCAAATCTCAAACTATAAATCAAATTATCCAAAATTCCCTTTGGTCAAAATCTTGGTTAAAGTCAAAAGTCAATCGAGCCGACCTGGTCAACTCAATTGAGTACGATGGGCGTAGTCAACACGTATGCGGAGCGTACTACGCCTTGACCAGAAGTCAAGGAGCTGACCATGTACTCATAGCGTACCCTTTGGTACACCCAACGTACATGGCTGTTATCCTTCCAATCCATTAAGAGTTTAATCCTTCAAGCTCTTTCATCCAAAATCCAAATCTAACCCTCAAATAATATCCTTAACCATAAAGTATCCAAAATTATGGTCTGTATGGCTATTAAGTCTTCAACATCAAACAACCCTAACTTCTTAACCCATTAAAACATCTAAGACCATGCATGGAGGAAAACTAGGGACCAAGGTCATATTTTTATGGTTCCTAATGACTCCATAATGAATAAAGTTTCCAACTTTATCCATTAGATTGGTCCAAACAACCAAGATCTAGTCTTTAAGTCTCAAAGGGACCAAAAATGCATCCTTTTCAACTTAATCCTTTAAGTCCAAGTCTCCAACCTTTAGATCTAAATCAATATGATGTTTAGATAGATAAAGTTTCCAACTTTATCCATAACAAGGTTACAAACTTTCAAGATCTAAACTTTGTGCACTAAAGTGACCAAAATCTCATAACAACCAAAACTAGCTAGATCTAACAAATGCATCATCAAGATTCAAGCTTTATACCTCTAAAAGAAAGATCAAGGTGAACATAGTCTGGATCTACAAGCTCCAATACAACCAACACTTCTCCAATTACACTACTAGAAAAACAGCCTTTTACGACGCTCATTGCGCGTCGTAAAAGGCTCAGACGACGTGCAAATGCGCATCAAGAAAGACCATGTCATAAAGAGAGACAACGCGCTTTTGCGCATCGTCTATAGACGATGCGCATTTACGACGCGCAATTACGACATGCGTTTATGACACGCAATGCGTATCAAGGAAGGCCCTGTCATAAAGGAAGACGACATGCATTCGCGTGTCGTAACCTTACGACACACATGTTAATGACACGCATAGCGTATCAAGAAAACCCCTATCAAGAAAGTCCATGTCATAAATGAAAATGACACACATTTTTGCGTATCATAATTTTAAATGTTTAAAAAAAATATTTATATATTTATTAATTTTTAAATTAAATTTGCATTTAATGTCTCATAATAGAAATAAAATATCATATACAAAAAATACAATCCATTGCATAAAATTTAATGTCATACAATTCTATTTCATACAAAAAAAATTTGTTTTCCATTGCAAAAATACAATTCTATTGCAAAAAATAGTATCCATTACATAATTTGAAATTAAGTCTTCCAGTATCACATACCCACAAAAAGAAAATTGTTTTCCACTACTTTTAGCCTATCAGAAACAACATTGATGGTTTAGAAGGATCCCATGAGAAATATGTTGTGAAGAAACAAGGTTCATTTCCCTCCATTACTTTGTATAATGGCACACATGACGACAATCCATCAAGAGATCCAGCCCATTCTATGTATTTCTGAAATAAAATTCATCAAAAAAAAAAGTAAATTAAGATAACCATTTTATTAGAACTAGTTACAAGAAATAGCAATCTACATTTTTTTAGAACTGGATAACACACACAGATCAACCTTTTACCAATTTTCCCTTATTAAAATTGATGAATATTGTTTAAAAAAAGTTTTATTGGAATGGAAAGTAAGGGTAAAATTGTACCTATGTGAGTGCAAAATGGTCTCGGTGTATATCCAGAAACAATGGAGGTACCTGTATGAGTGCAAAATGGGTGACTCGTCTGCTTCTTCATATAAAGTGACTTCTTGACATGCTGATACTCATATATAAATATATAAAAGAACAAAAAGAATTAAAAATCATCAGAGTATGTTGACTTATATTACATTCATAGATCAAAACTGTGTTGACTTATATTACAACAATCATAAACTACATGCAAAAAAGTGATCATCTTTTTAATTTACAAACCTTTCCTCCAGCAACAAGAATCTCAAGAAACGGAGTCTCCACAACTTCATGCCCCTCAGTCTCCATCTGCAAGGTTGAACAATCTTTTTCATTTAATGACTAGGCGTATTCACAAATATTTGAATTTGAGATCCAAAATTATTCACAATTTTGGGATATGTATTCGCGTGATGATTTTACAAAATTTCCAATATAGATTAAACAAGGTTATGTTCATTATCTGGTAGTTAATACTAGCAATACTTAGACATTTCTTGTCAAGTTTTTGGAATTTTTTGACACATAAGTAAAATCTAAAAATAGTTATCTCAATTCCAAATGACCCCAAAATGATGCCAAAGACTGAAGCCAGACTGATAAGTTTAGGCCATCATCTTTTAGCTATTCACGACCCCCTTGTACAAGCCACTCGATCACAACATATTCCAAAATATCATACTCAATCTGTAGAGAAAACCACTAGACCACAATTCAATTCATTTTCAAATATCGCACGCAATAAGAGAATCTCTCCAAAAGTGCCTTTGACAAATGAAGAAGTGAGTTCTAATATTTTGTCAACAACAAATGAACATTGTGCATCCTCATTACAACATTCTTTGACAGTAATCTAAGTGAATAATCTTACAAGTAAAATCAGATTTATATAATATATTTCTTCATTTTCATGCAAAATTTATAAAATGTATGTTAGAACAAGTTAGTTACTTTAGAACTAGAAGAATTATTAGTTAAAACCTTATAAAAATCAGATTTTCTTTCCTTTTTATCCAGAGTGACAATTAATCAGCAAAAAACATACCACCAGACCTGGAAGGCTGCTCTGGCACATAAGCACTGGTTGAAAATGAAATATTTTTGTCCAACACATTCATACACATTGATTATTGGATACCTATTAATAAGATTAAGAGGATAAAAGTTTTACTTGCCTCTTCACGTGCATACTGATCTGCCCAAGAGGTAGAGGAAGGGCCTGCATTATATTGTTGTTGATATTCATTTGCCCAGTCCCCACTAGCAGGCCTGACCTGGTTATCCTCAATATTCAATTCCGCACAACTCATCTTTGAAACAAACTAAAGTAACTTGGAGTTCTGAAGCCTCCTCAAACTAAACTATTTATTAACTTAATTTTCATGGTTTATAGAACACGTTCTAATTTCATCTTTAATAGCCCTTCCAAATATTTTGGTTTGAAAACTTAATTACCAAGCAACCTTTCACATTACAGAAAATGATAAGAACGCCAAGCATGGTCATGTCACTAAACGAGGCCTTAGCTTATTACAATAGAATTGGCTGTTGTTGTTGAAAAGAAGAATATTTGATTTTCAGCTAACTTTCCTAATTCCTAGTTTAATTCTCTTGTTTATATGTAAAATCTTCATCAACTTCTTTCTGCTCACATTTCTTACATCAGGTCTGATTCCCTTGACCTTGAGCAGAATATCAAATTTCTTCCCTTATCAATGAGACAATAGCAGTAGGTACAAGTTTAAAAAATTTATCAAATACTTTTATCCCTTTATCTATTCATTTCTTCATGTACCAAAACTTGATTCTAACTATAAATACTACAAGGACATTTAGGATGAAGAAAAGAAATACCTGACACAAGATAAACCTTCGACAGAACATGCCTTTTTTGGGACATGCAATTGGTTCTATTCATATTAAGTATTAAGATTTATGAAACAAATAAACGATATACTAGGGCATCCTACTTTTGCTTATCTAATAAGGTTGTTCCCTCCCTAAATCATAACATGGAATGTGTCTTTTTATTGGTCAAGACTCAAGACCATATCAACCTTCATGGCTGTTACATCTAACTCATATAGTGATCAAAGATCCAAAATATTTTTTCTAGAAAAAGTGGTTACTTGGCTGCTTAAAATTGCCAGCATATTGTTAATAACTCAGTTTCTTGACTATATTACTCCACCTGACAGTCTTAAAATTGCAGTTCCCAATGCTCATACTATTTTTTTTTCACATTTGCCTCAAAAAGTCTTTGGTTTGGTTGTACCACTTGACTAATGAGGGGCAACCAAAAGAGTAGAGAGCTAATTATTCCCTTGGCACCAAGGCAATCCAATGAACCTGGTAACACCACTTCAGGCATCCTTATAATGTTCATTTCCTTATTCCTCTTGAATTTACTGAAACTTTTATCTTGATATTCCCATATCAATAAGAAAAGGAACTTGCTCTTGCATTAACCATCCATTTATGTCTCTCTCAAAGTCATTAAATAATTACATCAATAATCTCCAAGAAAATTTCAGAAGCACCAGAGGATCAAAAATGAGAAGTAGCAATAATGGATCAATGTGAGTGCTCTAAGGAAGAATGGGACATGGGTGCAAATGGATAAATGAAATATAAAGACTAATGGTAGTCTAGAAAGATAAAAAGTGAGACTCAAACATGGCTAAGCCTAAAGCCTAAAGGGTTCACCAATAAACATTTGGTCCAGTACAAAGATCTAACCTTATTTATGTTCTATTGTCCCTTCCAGTTAGTTAACTCTGGTGGCCTTTTTGCACCAATTACTTATTCTCAAGGGCAATCAGGAAGAGGAGGTGTTTATGTGTCCAACACCAGGATTTGAAAGCTTGGTGGCCAAGATAAAAGATGTCCTTAAAGAATTAAAAGAGCATGCATGATTTGAACGATCTGGAAAAATCTATCAGGAGCTTTAATAACCTAAACACATTCATACACATTGATTATTGGTCATCGGATACATGTTGATAAGACTAAGAGGAGAAAAATTTTACTTGCCCTTAAGAGCCACATAAATGGTCTTACAGTTCAATGAAAGATAGAAAGTATCAGGGTGCCTTGTAAAGATTCGTCTATGACCCTAATAATTCTTTTCTCCATTTAACTCACTTATCAAGATTTTAAGAAGAGGCAGGCAGAAATACGACTAAAATTACAACATTGGCTATCTATGGAGGGTGAAGGATTAACAAGAAACTCCACTAAATCTTCAAAAGCTTCCAAGTTTTGTATGAAATTAATGAGTGAAACTTGGAGATGCCAAATTCTGATAGCTCTATTCTAGAGGATTAAGAGAGATACAAGACAGAGAAAGCCCTAAAAGAAATTGTAGAAGATTTCACTTCAATATTGATATGGCGATGTTGGGATGAGAGAGGAGAAAAGGAGCACAATCGAGACTTATATAGGTAAAAGGAAATAATCTCACCTGAACATTGGGAATCACTCTAACTTCATCATTCGCATTGTCGGTTCCTATTTCAACCTGCTTCAGAAGGTGGTGATGGACTTACGAATGGTGATGAGTGGTTGTCGTGTGGTTGCAGACGTAATGGTGGTAAAGGGGGATTTATGGAGAACAGATGAGAAACTTGGTGGAGAATTGGATGGAACTGAATTCGAAGCCATAATCGCCAAAATCAGTGAGTCTTTCAGTAGATGGTGATGAAGAAGAAGACCAATCGGAAGGATTGATGAAAGAAACAACACCTAGGTAGAAGGATGACTGGAAAAAGGCGTGCGAGCATCTGCAAAATCTAGGAATTGAAATTAGGGCTATAAATCATACAAATCGAGATATGGAGTGAGGTTTATAGAATGAAAAATACACCTTTTGGAAGAAACACAGGCGGATAAACGGAAGATTATGCGATGTTCTGATATGCGAAGTCGGCGGGGTGCTTATCAGAAGCTTTAAGAAGCATCTGAGCCGGTGTTCTTATCAAAAGCTTTGAGAAGCTTTGAGAAGCATCATAAGTAGTAACAATAATAGGTGCATTCTTCATGTTTCTTTCTCTTTTCGTCTCTTTCTCAGAGGGAGACTAGGGCTTGAAATTTCTTGATCTTCAGTGTTCCACTAGACTAGAGATCCGATGAGACGATTAACAAGTAAGGTCACGAGTAGCGGACAAGCGGATTGGAGAGGAGGGAAAAGGGAGAATCGATTGAGAATATGAAAGATAGGAAGAAGGTAGAAAAGAACAAGGCGGGTTTTCAAAATTTTGGGGATTTCATTTCCCCCTATCTACTAAATGCGCATTCATTAAAATTATAAAACGACACTTATAGAGGATGCACATTTAAGATACAGTGCCCTCCGTGTTTTTAATTTTTTTTTCTTATGATACTAATATAAGGGCACGCAATAATGCGTGACCTAAATCCTTAAATTTTTTGAAGAGATGACACTTTTTTAATGTCACTCTCTTTTGCGTAACATAAATCAATGAGTGTCATGGTTTGCGCGTCGTAAAAGGGTCTTTTTCTTGTAGTGATGGGGTTTGATTTAGAGTAGATTTGTCCCAAAAACCTCCTTATAGCTTGATTGAAGCTTGTTGAGCCTTGCATGTACGTAAAGTTTGAAACTTTACGTGTGAATCTAGCCTTAGGAGTCCAGATCTATGTATTGGAAGCAATGAAATAGCCTGAAATCGTCTGAATAAAGATGTTACGTATGGACTCGGCGAGTCTGGGAGATGACTCGGCGAGTTGGGCTTGATATCAGACTTGAGTCGCATAGTAACTCAACGAGTCACATGGGTAGACTCGGCGAGTTGTATGAAGATGGGCAGGAACTCGACGAGTTGGAAGAACAACTCGGCGAGTCTGTTCTTGGACTCGGCGATTCGGGTCACAGAACCCCGATCCCTTTCAGTTAAGTCCTTGGATTAATGTTTCGGTTGGGGATTCAGTGAGTTGGTCAGGATGGAACTCAGAGATCATTGGACTCGGCGAGTCTTGGGGCAACTCGGCGAGTTAAGTGTGTTATGAAAGTTTTCTGAATAAGGGAACTCGGTGAGTCGACAGGGTGATTCGGCGAGTAGAGTCAACCAAGAAGGTTGACTTTGACTTTGACTTGGACCAAGGGTTGACCAGTTTGACTTCCAAGGGTAATTTGGTAATTATTGGTGTTTATTGGTTTGGTTATTTGGTAATGATCAGTAGTGGAGTTTGTGCTCGTGGTCGGAGCAGTGTGGTCTTATTTTTTCAAGTCATCAGTTGCAGGTGAGTTATCCTCACTATATCGACAGGGTCTACGGCACCAAGGTCGACCCATTATCGGATGGGAATCTAGGTAGTTGTTTGTTTTGTTATTGTTTTGCCATGTCTGTATGCTGATAGTTAGGACGGTATATGTTAGAGACCTGGTTAAGGTCGGTATCCTGGTATATAGGATAATGCTATGTTAGTGACTGGTTAGGTCGGTATCCTGGTTAGGATGTTGCTATGTTATGTGATCTGCTATATCAGTTGATTAGTTATGAATTGCTATATGATTATATGTTTATGTGCACATGGTTGTTGGACTAGGGTTGGGTTGAGGCGGGTCCTTCTTTGTGCTGTAGGCCAACATACCCAGGGCAGACCGGTTAAACCGAAGGCCCGACAAGCGGTCCGGATAGGCTGAAGGACCCACGACGGTGGACTAGACGTGCCGAGGCCCGGAGAGTGGACTAGGCAGACTAAAGGCCTGGTGCGGGTGGACCAGTCATACTGTAGACTCAGAAAGTGGACCAGGTGGACTGAAGGCCCGGTGCGGGCGGACCAGTCGCACTGTAGACTCGATATGCATGGCTGTTCTGCTTATGATATGATATGTTATGTGTGTGGTATTGTGGTTGGTATTTTGGGGGTAAATCACTAAGCTTTCGGGCTTACAGTTTTAGTGTATTGTTTCAGGTACTTCAGGCGACCATGGCAAGGCGAAGGCATGATCGTACCGCTCCTCATGTTTTATGACTTATGCGATATTGTTCTGGGAAATACTCTGATGTTTAAACTATTTTGTAAACAAATGTATGAACTTAATGGTTTTGAAAGAATTAAAATGTTTTAATTTGGTTCAAATTTTATGGTCGTTACAAGTTGTTATCAGAGCCTTGGTTTGAGTGAATTGGAGGAACATCCGTGCGAAAACATTTCTCAAATCAAGGAGAGATTTTCGAAAATAGTTTTCAAAAGGGTTTTCAAAATATGTAAAGGAGGACGCAGAGGGTATGATCAGCAGGAGCCAGTAAGTAGACCCCAAAATACCATACAAGTTATTTGATTATGTGCTATGTTTGAACAGCATGCTAGTACTAGGCTCGGGATCTTCAGGGATTGCATGATAGAATTGTCTGATTATATTATGCCTGCTAGCCTAGGGTTTCCTTTGTATGAAATTGACATCATTACTGTAGTTATTTAGTGTATGCATCACGACCATATGTAATTAAGATCTTATGGCCTGAGAATGTTTGATTTGGCCTTATGTTCTGTTCTTGTTTGATTGGGAGCTTAGGGTAGGATTTGATATTCGAAAGTTTATGGGGTCCAGCGTTATGTATGGCTAGCATACACTAGTGCTGCAGGGTTGGTGGAAGTTTCGTGGATGGAAGGGTTTCATGGAACCAGTAGCTTGGTTATGAGTTAGTGGTACTCCTTTAGGTGTGGGAATCGAGTGATCATTATATGCTATTGATAGGGTGTTGTGGTGATACTTGATACAAATATGGGTAGGTGTGGAAGGTAGTATGGGCCCGTACTACTAAAAGCACAGGACCCATACGCGTAGCAAGGAAGTCACAACCCCTAGGGTTTTGCTAGGAGCTAGTCCTCGGGGTTATTATGAGGAATGCCTAATATTCTTGTGGTTCAATTGCAGTATGGCGATTACGCGACGTCTTAGGGCGGGATCCAGTTCGGGATCGGGATCATGAGAAGGTGATCAGGGTGGATCGGTACCACCTGGGGTCATTGGTCAGATGAGTACGGACGAGTTGGATGCCAAGATTCGTCAGATCCGACATGATGAGGTTGCTGCTATGTTTCAGGCTGAGTTGCCGGAGATGTTTGGGTAGATCAAGACCGCCATGATTGAGTACCTTGACGAGTGCTATGCAGCTCTTGCAGAGGCGGCTACCTCGGCAGCTATAGCGGCTGTAACAGCAGCAGGGGGAGGAGCCAGTCGAGGTTTTTAGTATCGGGACATCGATAATACGAAGCCCCTTACTTTCGATGGAGTTCAGGATCCAATCGTTTCTATGAGGTGGTTGTCAGACGTGGAGGGTTGTTTCTTCACGTGTTCATGCCCTGCTGATCAGAGGGTGAGGTGTGCTCTGAACCTTTTGAGGCTTGGGGCGAAGGATTGGTGGAGGTTGACTACGAGATCTTATTCGGATGCGCAACGGGCCGCGGTTACATGGGATCAGTTTTGGGAGATGTTCAGTACTCGTTATGTTCTGCGAGTTGAGAGAGAGAGAGAGGTTGGCTCAGGAGTTCCTAGAGCTGAAGCAGGATTCAGAGTCGGTGACGAAGATCACCAAGATGTTCACTGAGAGAGCGATGTTTTGCCCGGAGTTTGCTTCGGAGCAGACTCAGATGTCCCGATATCTGAGTATGCTCAATAGGGATATCGGGCAGTTTGTGTCTATGCAGAGGTGTGAGACCTTGGTGGAGTTGCAAGAGGCCACTCGGCAGCATGAACTGGAGATTGAGTTATAGTTAAGAGAGCAAAGGCAGGCCCCGGTGCAGTCGCAATCAGCGCCGAAACGGTCCAAGACCGTTGATTCCAAGTTGGGAGGTCAGGGTAGCCACACTTGTGAGAAGTGTGGGAAGGGTCATACCGGAGTTTGTAGGTCCGGTGGTGCGTGCCGCAAGTGTGGGAAAGAGGGGCATTATGCGAGGGATTGTCGTCAGTCAGCCCCACTTCAGGATTTGAGGATCTGTTATCACTGTCATCAGATTGGACACTTGAGGGCCAACTGTCCATAGCTAGTTGCAAGACCGGTGCAGGCTCTAGCACCAACCACTTTCAGGATTACGGGTGGAGGTGAGGGTGGAGCGGAGCCTCCGAGGGCTCAGAGGCGCGCATTTCAGCTTACAGCAGAGGAGGTCAGGGCAGAGCCGGATGCAGTTGCGGATATGTTTTCGTTTCGTTGTTGTATGGTTATCTGGTTATCATGTAGTGTTGTATTTTATTCGCCGTTCTGTGTGTTTCATGGTTTGGTTGGCAGTGTTAGTAACTAGGAGTTATAAGCGGTTAACATCCAAGTGGTTGTATGGTCTTGTCGTCGGGTATAGCAATTGTGTTTTGAGAAGTGTTCAGCAGGGAGTCGAACTCCCTTAGAGTTCGTGTTGTGCGATGTCGGGAAGTGATTTTGGTGAAGGTTGCTCGTTTCAGAGGAAACCAGCTCATGGATAAGAGGAGTATGTTAAGTGGGGATGATTGATTCATGCAGGTTGAGTCACCGGTGGTTGGTAGTCAGTGCTCGAAGTGGGGAGAATTGGAAAATTCTCAGGAGGATCGACAAGCATTAGAGGTTAATTAGCTGTTTAAGATTCAGCAGTGTTTCATTCAGCCACGAGTGTGGGCTGGTATAAGTAAGTAACAGGCAAATGGGGAGGGATACAGACCAAGATTTTCGGAAAAAGGTGATTGGAGGTTATGAGGCCTAGGATTAGGCCGGGATCTGAGTAGATGGAATGGAGTTAGAGTTCGGAAACCCTAGAGGGCTAGAACAGTATGTACGGGAGAGATTCCCAGGAAGGACTGTTCGGGATCTTGTATGATAGTCATAGCAGTCCGGGGAAACTGAAGGCCTGTGGGCATACCAGTCAGGCCGAAGGCTCGGAGAACGGTCCAGACAGGCTGAAGGCCCTAGAGGGCGGTCCAGACATGCTGAAGGTTCTGAGAGTGGTCCAGATTGGCTAAAGGCCTGGTAAGGCGGTCCAGTCATGCTGAAGACTCTGTATGTGTTGATAGATCTATATGAGGAGATGGCTTGAGTATGTTGTGATGCAATAGCAACCAGTAGGTCTGGCCCCGAGTATTGATTATGTTAGTAAAAGGTGGTGTATGGACATCGATAGCCCTTGTGATCAGATTCAGAGTATATGTGATGCATGGAACAGCGGTTACTCTACAAGGGATAGTGTAGAGTGGGGTGTGAGCACCGTGGCACTTGTTGTTGTGGCAAGGTCGTCGAGCAGGTTTCCTTGGATAAGGAAAGGGAAGGGTATGTAGCTCCGAGAAGGAGTGTTGGTTCACTGCAGTGGAAGCAGTAGTGTGGATGGATGATTGAAAGTATTCCAATTATGATTATTGAGCATTGTGTTTGTACCAGTGGAATGGAAGCACATCCGGGTTGGGTGTCCGTTGAGGTCGCAGAAGAATTTCCGGTGGTGTAGAACCAGAGGAGTTCGGAAGGGATGCATGGATAGAGTCTTGGATTTTCAGTAGGGTTGTGATTAGGAGGTTATGTGTGTAGTGGTATTTCATCCGGGGGATGTCTGGAGGTATCGTCAGTGTGTCGGGTCCTTCCAGCCCGAGGATGTTGGATCAGGTTCAATATGTGTATATGTTTGTAGATGGAAGCTCATAGGAGTTGCTCAGGAACTGTAGGATTTATCATCCTGTTAGCATGGAAAGAAAGGGTCGTTTCAAGAAGAAATCGGGAGGAGTTCCCAGCAATGCAATTCAATAGAAGTAGTGTTGGTTTGGGCAAGGGGTGACGGATTGGTACCAGGGCAGGACCGGTGGTTTGTAATGATATTTAGTTTCGCACTAGGCGAATGAGTGGGCAAATTCGGAAATAAGAATGTATCCTCTAGGTGGCCCTGAGTTGATAAGTGTTGTTATCAGTAGGAGAAAGCCGCTAACCGGTTTGGAGCAATTGTCAGAACTCTACAGAGAAAGAGTTGGATTCTATGAGATAAGATGGTAGTGTTTGGAGGAATCTGATTCAGTTGAGATCCGAAGTTGCATTGTGGGATTATTATTTTGGAATTTTGTGCTGCAGTAGGCTTCGAGGACGAAGCCTAATTTAAGTGGCGAAGAATTGTAACATCCCAAGTCAGAAGCAAGAGTTCCAGGGAGTAAAGTGTAAATTAAGTTAAGGACTCGACGAGTAGGTCCTCTTAATTGCTGAGTCTAAGCGACATTTTGTTACGGGTTAAGTGGCCAACTCGCCGAGTCGGCAGATGGACTCGACGAGTTGGTGCTGAAAGGAGAAAAACCCTAATCCCAGAAGTTGTACCCTATATAGAGCACATTATAGCCACCCTCAGCCTCTTTACTCCCAACTTGAGTTCCAGAAACCCTAATTAGTGTGTGTGAGCCTCCATTGTTGAAGTTTGAGCTTGGAAGAAGAATTTAAGAGGAGAAAGTTAGAAGATCAAGAGGCTGACATCGGGAGATCATTGTAGATCCGAAATCTACTCCTTCTTGGGCACATTTTTGAGGTAACAAATCGTTACCTTGAGTTTTCTCCTTCTAGATCCATTCATGGTTGTTGTTTTGGGAATTTTAGCTTGATTGGAACCCATTTCGGGTTTAGAGGTTAGATCTGAAGTTGCAACTTCAGATCCAGGTTAATAGTGAGCTATGAAAGCTTAAAGCATCAGCCATGGGGTCAGATTTAGAGTATCTTTGTCCCAAAAACCTCCTTATAGCTTGATTGAAGCTTGTTGATCCTTACATGCATGTAAAGTTGGAAACTTTACATGTGAATCTGGCCCTAGGAGTCCAGATCTATGTATTGGAAGCAATGAAATAGCCTGAAATCGTCTGAATAAAGATGTTACGTATGGACTCGGCGAGTCTAGGAGATGACTCGGCGAGTTGGGCTTGATATCAGACTTGAGTCGCATAGTAACTCGGCGAGTCACATGGGTAGACTCGGCGAGTTGTATGAAGATGGGCAGGAACTCGACGATTTGGAAGAACAACTCGGCGAGTCTAATGAAGATTTCCTTGGACTCAGCGAGTCTGTTCTTGGACTCGGCGAGTCGGGTCGCAGAACCCCGATCCCTTTCAGTTAAAGCCTTAGATTACTATTTTGGTTGGGGACTCAGTGAGTTGGTCAGGATGGAACTTAGAGAACGTTGGACTCGGCGAGTCTTGGGGCGACTCGGCGAGTTAAGTGTGTTATGAGAGTTTTCTGAATAAGGGAACTCGGTGAGTCGACAGGGTGACTCGGTGAGTAGAGACAACCAAGAAGGTTGACTTTGACTTTGACTTTGACTTGGACCAAGGGTTGACCAGTTTGACTTCCAAGGGTAATTTGGTAATTATTGGTGTTTATTGGTTTGGTTATTTGGTAATGATCAGTGGTGGAGTTCGTGCTCGTGGACGGAGCAGCGTGGTCTTATTTTTTCAAGTCATTAGTTGCAGGTGAGTTATCCTCACTATATCGACAGGGTCTAAAGCACCAAGGGCGGCCCTTTATCGGATGGGAATCCGGGTAATTGTTTGTTATGTTATTGCTTTGCTATGTCTATATCCTAGTAGTTAGGATGGTATATGTAAGAGACCTGATTAAGGTCGGTATCCTGGTATATAGGATGATGCTATGTTATTGACAGGTTAGGTCGGTATCCTGGTTAGGATGTTGCTATGTTATGTGATCTGCTATATCGGTTGATTAGTTGTGAATTGCAATATGATTATATGTTTATGTGCACATGGTTGTTGGACTGGGGTTGGGCTGAGGCGGGTCCTGCTTTGTGCTGAAGGCCAACATACCTAGGGCGGATCGGTTAAACCGAAGGCCCGACGAGCGGTCCGGATATGCTGAAGGCCTCAAGAGGGCGTACCAGACTTGCCGAGGCTCGGAGAGTGGACCAGGCAGACTGAAGGCCCGGTGCAGGTGGACCAGTCATACTGTAGACTCAGAGAGTGGACCAGGTGGACTGAAGGCCCGATGCGGGCGGACCAGTCGCACTGTAGACTCGATATGCATGGATGTTCTGTTTATGATATGATATGTTATGTGTGTGGTATTGTGGTTGGTATTTTGGGGGTAACTCACTAAGCTTTCGGGCTTACAGTTTCAGGTACTTCAGGAGACCGTGGCAAGGCGAAGGCGTGATCGTACCGCTCCTCATGTTTTATGAATTATGCGATATGGTTCTGGGAAATACTCTAATGTTTAAACTATTTTGTAAACAAATGTATGAACGTAATAGTTTGGAAAGAATTAAATTTTTTTAATTTTGCTCAAATTTTATGGTCGTTACAGATGATTAGTTAATATAGGTGGAGTATAGACTGTTCGAGGGGTACTAGATCTACTTGCTTACTTACAAGGTGAGTCTTCTCACTATACTTACTTGAGTGGTAATATGGTGTGACCGGATGGTCTTATTTGAGTTATCGACCGGAGGGTCCTATGTACTTATATTGAGTTATGTGCTATTATGCATCTTGTCTTTGTGATATATGTTATATTATTCTGTTCATTACTGATTTAGGACTAGAGGGTCCAAACCAAGTTGTGAGACCGGAGGGTCTTCACTGAGATATAGGACTGGAGGGTCCGGCACGAGCTGTGAGACCGGAGGGTCTTCATTGAGATACATGACCGGGGGGTCCACACCGTGCCGTGAGACCGGAGGGCCCTCACCAAGACACATGACCGGAGGGTCCATGCTGAGCTATAGCCATGAGAGGCTTATTATTTATGTATGTGGTATTTTGGGGAACTCACTAAGCTTTATGCTTAGTGTGTTGTGTGATATGTGTTTTAGGTACTTCTCAAGATCACAGTAAGGTGTCGGCTTGATTGTACACACCATTTTGTGATTATGTTTTTTTTTTAGGATTCTAGGATACTATTATACATTTGTGGTCTTGTGTTTTGAACAATTTATACATATGAGTTTTTTAGAAATGGAATATTAGCTTTTATGTGATTTTGAAAATGAAAAATTTATTCGAAAATTTATAGTGTTACACATAGGATACATTAAAGTGGTTAGTTATTAATAAAAAATTGACATATACCCGAAGATCCTTGACCAGCTGTAACCCCATGGTCTATGCTTCATACTTTGCTTCATTGTTAGCTGCATTCAATTTATAACTAACTTCCTGGGTAGGATGTCCCCCTGTGGATATATTAGTATGATCCATGGGCTTGCTCCTCTAAATTTGCGAGTTCCATCTGAAAAAGAGTTTATTTTCCCATGCTTTCTTCTTTATGGAGTTATCGATTTTCCAATTCTACTTCGGGTTGTAGATCATCACTAAAATCAGCCACAAAGTCTGCTAGTACGTATGACCTTTTTAAGGATCCTAGGTCCTATTTGATGTCATATGTGATGAGCTTTATTGACCACTTAGTTATTCTATCTAACATTTCTAGATTTCTAATGAAATTCTTGATAAGATAATTAGCTTTGACATGTATAGTACGATTTTCAAGATAATGTCGTAATTAGGTAGAAGTTGTAACTAGTTCAGTTATTGGTTTTTCAAAGTGAGAGTACCTGGTTTTATGATCCGATAGACTTTTACTTACATAGTAAATAGGATGTTGTTTGCCGTAAAGATCCTTAGCTAAGACAACATTCAATGTGTTTGAGGATGATGAAAGGTAGCGGAGAAGTGGTTCCCCATCTAATAGTTTTACTAATGGGGGTGCTGAACTGAAATATTTTTTAAGTCCCGGATTGATGGTCAGAATTTGGTTGTATGGTCTTGTCGTCGGGTATAGCAATTGTGTTTTGAGAAGTGTTCAGCGGGGAGTCGAACTCCCTTAGAGTTCGTGTTGTGCGATGTCGGGAAGTGATTTTGGTGAAGGTTGCTCGTTTCAGAGGAAACCAGCTCATGGATAAGAGGAGTATGTTAAGTGGGGATGATTGATTCATGCAGGTTGAGTCACCGGTGGTTGGTAGTCAGTGCTCGAAGTGGGGAGAATTGGAAAATTCTCAGGAGGATCGACAAGCATTAGAGGTTAATTAGCTGTTTAAGATTCAGCAGTGTTTCATTCAGCCACGAGTGTGGGCTGGTATAAGTAAGTAACAGGCAAATGGGGAGGGATACAGACCAAGATTTTCGGAAAAAGGTGATTGGAGGTTATGAGGCCTAGGATTAGGCCGGGATCTGAGTAGATGGAATGGAGTTAGAGTTCGGAAACCCTAAAGGGCTAGAACAGTATGTACGGGAGAGATTCCCAGGAAGGACTGTTCGGGATCTTGTATGATAGTCATAGCAGTCCGGGGAAACTGAAGGCCTGTGGGCATACCAGTCAGGCCGAAGGCTCGGAGAACGGTCCAGACAGGCTGAAGGCCCTAGAGGGCGGTCCAGACATGCTGAAGGTTCTGAGAGTGGTCCAGATTGGCTAAAGGCCTGGTAAGGCGGTCCAGTCATGCTGAAGACTCTGTATGTGTTGATAGATCTATATGAGGAGATGGCTTGAGTATGTTGTGATGCAATAGCAACCAGTAGGTCTGGCCCCGAGTATTGATTATGTTAGTAAAAGGTGGTGTATGGACATCGATAGCCCTTGTGATCAGATTCAGAGTATATGTGATGCATGGAACAGCGGTTACTCTACAAGGGATAGTGTAGAGTGGGGTGTGAGCACCGTGGCACTTGTTGTTGTGGCAAGGTCGTCGAGCAGGTTTCCTTGGATAAGGAAAGGGAAGGGTATGTAGCTCCGAGAAGGAGTGTTGGTTCACTGCAGTGGAAGCAGTAGTGTGGATGGATGATTGAAAGTATTCCAATTATGATTATTGAGCATTGTGTTTGTACCAGTGGAATGGAAGCACATCCGGGTTGGGTGTCCGTTGAGGTCGCAGAAGAATTTCCGGTGGTGTAGAACCAGAGGAGTTCGGAAGGGATGCATGGATAGAGTCTTGGATTTTCAGTAGGGTTGTGATTAGGAGGTTATGTGTGTAGTGGTATTTCATCCGGGGGATGTCTGGAGGTATCGCCAGTGTGTCGGGTCCTTCCAGCCCGAGGATGTTGGATCAGGTTCAATATGTATATATGTTTGTAGATGGAAGCTCATAGGAGTTGCTCAGGAACTGTAGGATTTATCATCCTGTTAGCATGGAAAGAAAGGGTCGTTTCAAGAAGAAATCGGGAGGAGTTCCCAGCAATGCAATTCAATAGAAGTAGTGTTGGTTTGGGCAAAGGGTGACGGATTGGTACCGGGGCAGGACCGGTGGTTTGTAATGATATTTAGTTTCGCACTAGGCGAATGAGTGGGCAAATTCGGAAATAAGAATGTATCCTCTAGGTGGCCCTGAGTTGATAAGTGTTGTTATCAGTAGGAGAAAGCCGGTAACCGGTTTGGAGCAATTGTTAGAACTCTACAGAGAAAGAGTTGGATTCTATGAGATAAGATGGTAGTGTTTGGAGGAATCTGATTCAGTTGAGATCCGAAGTTTCATTGTGGGATTATTATTTTGGAATTTTGTGCTGTAGCAGGCTTCGAGGACGAAGCCTAATTTAAGTGGCGAAGAATTGTAACATCCCAAGTCAGAAGCAAGAGTTCCAGGGAGTAAAGTGTAAATTAAGTTAAGGACTCGACGAGTAGGTCCTCTTACTTGCTGAGTCTAAGCGACATTTTGTTACGGGTTAAGTGGCCAACTCGCCGAGTCGGCAGATGGACTCGACGAGTTGGTGCTGAAAGGAGAAAAACCCTAATCCCGGAAGTTGTACCCTATATAGAGCACATTATAGCCACCCTCAGCCTCTTTACTCCCAACTTGAGTTCCAGAAACCCTAATTAGTGTGTGTGAGCCTCCATTGTTGAAGTTTGAGCTTGGAAGAAGAATTTAAGAGGAGAAAGTTAGAAGATCAAGAGGCTGGAATCGGGAGATCATTGTAGATCCGAAATCTACTCCTTCTTGGGCACATTTATGAGGTAACAAGTCGTTACCTTGAGTTTTCTCCTTCTAGATCCATTCTTGGTTGTTGCCTTGGGAATTTTAGCTTGATTGGAACCCATTTCGGGTTTAGAGGTTAGATCTGAAGTTGCAACTTCAGATCTAGGTTAATAGTGAGCTATGAAAGCTTAAAGCATCAACCATGGGGTTTGATTTAGAGTATCTTTGTCCCAAAAACCTCCTTATAGCTTGATTGAAGCTTGTTGAGCCTCGCATGCACGTAAAGTTGGAAACTTTACGTGTGAATCTGGCCCTAGGAGTCCATATCTATGTATTGGAAGCAATGAAATGTCCTGAATTCATCTGAATAATGATGTTACGTATGGACTCGACGAGTCTGGGAATGACTCCGCGAGTTGAGCTTGATATCAGACTTGAGTCGCATAGTAACTCGGCGAGTCATAAGAGTAGACTCGGAGAGTTGTATGAAGATGGGCAGGAACTCGACGAGCTGGAAGAACAAGTCGGCGAGTCTATTCTTGGACTCGGTGAGTCGGGTCGCAGAACCCCGATCCCTTTCAATTAAAGCCTTGGATTAGTGTTTCTGTTGGGGACTCAGTGAGTTGGTCAGGATGGAACTTAGAGATCGTTGGACTCGGCGAGTCTTGAGGCGACTCGGCGAGTTAAGTGTTTTATGAGAGTTTTCTGAATAAGGGAACTCGGCGAGTCGACGGGGTGACTCGGCGAGTCGACGGGGTGACTCGGCGAGTAGAGTCAACCATGAAGGTTGACTTTGACTTTGACTTAAACCAAGGTTTGACCAGTTTGACTTCCAAGGGTATATTGGTAATTATTGGTTTTGTTATTTGGTAATGATCAGTAGTGGAGTTCGTGCTGGTGGTCGGAGCAGCGTGGTCTTATTTTTTCAAGTCATCAGTTGCAGGTGAGTTATCCTCACTATATCGACAGGGTCTAAAGCACCAAGGTCGGCCCTTTATCGGATGGGAATCCGGGTAGTTGTTTGTTATGTTATTGCTTTGCTATGTTAGTATCCTGGTAGTTAGGATGGTATATATTAGAGACCTGTTTAAGGTCGGTATCCTGGTATATATGATGATGCTATGTTATTGACAGGTTAGGTCGGTGTCCTAGTTAGGATGTTGCTATGTTATGTGATCTGCTATATCGATTGATTAATTGTGAATTGCTATATGATTATATGTTTATGTGTACATGGTTGTTGGACTGGGGTTGGGCTGAGGCGGGTCCTGCTTTGTGCTGAAAGCCAACATACCCAGGGCGGACCGGTTAAACCGAAGGCCCGACGAGCGGTCCGGATACGCTGAAGGCCCCAAGAAGGCGGACCAGACGTGCCGAGGCTCGGAGTGTGGACCAGGCAGACTGAAGGCCCGGTGTGGGTGGACCAGTCGTACTGTAGACTCAGAGAATGGACCAGGTGGACTGAAGGCCCGACGTGGGCGGACCAGTCGCACTGTAGACTCGATATGCACGGTTGTTCTGTTTATGATATGATATGTTATGTGTGTGGTATTGTGGTTGGTATTTTGTGGGTAACTCACTAAGCTTTCGGGCTTACAGTTTCAGTGGATTCTTTCAGGTACTTCAGGAGACTGTGGCAAGGCGAAGGCGTGATCGTACCGTTCCTCATATTTTATGAATTATGCGATATGGTTCTGGGAAATACTCTAATGTTTAAACTATTTTATAAACAAATGTATGAACTTAATAGTTTTGAAAGAATTAAAATTTTTTAATTTGGCTCAAATTTTATGGTCGTTACAGATGATTAGTTAATATAGGCGGAGTGTAGAGTATTCGAGGGGTACTAGATCTACTTGCTTACTTACAAGGTGAGTCTTCTCACTATACTTACTTGAGTGGTAATATGGTGTGACCGGATGGTCTTATTTGAGTTATTGACCGGAGGGTCCTATGTACTTATATTGAGTTATGTGCTATTATGCATCTTGTCTTTGTGATATATGTTATATTATTCTGTTCATTACTGATTTAGGACCAAAGGGTCCAAACCAAGTTGTGAGACCGGAGGGTCTTCACTGAGATATAGGACTGGAGGGTTCGGCATGAGCTGTGAGACCGGAGGGTCTCCATTGAGATACATGACCGGAGGGTCCACACCGTGCCGTGAGACCGGAGGGTCCTCACCAAAACACATGACCGGAAGGTCCATGCTCAGCTATAGCCATGAGAGGCTTATTATTTGTGTATGTGGTATTTTGGGGAACTCACTAAGCTTTATGCTTAGTGTGTTGTGTGATATGTGTTTTAGGTACTTCTCAAGATCACGTTAAGGTGTCGGCTTGATTGTACACACCATTTTGAGATTATGTTTTTTTGAGGATTCTAGGATACTATTATACATTTGTGGTCTTGTGTTTTGAACAATTTATATATATAAGTTTTTTAGAAATGGAATATTAGCTTTTATGTGATTTTGAAAATGAAAAATTTATTGGTAAATTTATAGTGTTACACATAGGATACATTAAAGTGGTTAGTTATTAATAAAAAATTGACATATACCCGAAGATCCTTGACCAACTGTAACCCCATGGTCTATGCTTCATACTTTGCTTCATTGTTAGCTGCATTCAATTTATAACTAACTTCCTGGGTAGGATGTCCCCCTGTGGCGATATTAGTATGATCCATGGGCTTGCTCCTCTAAATTTGCGAGTTCCATCTGAAAAAGAGTTTATTTTCCCATGCTTTCTTCTTTATGGAGTTATCGATTTTCCAATTCTACTTCGGGTTGTAGATCATCACTAAAATCAGCCACAAAGTCTGCTAGTACGTATGACTTTTTTAAGGATCCTAGGTCCTATTTGATGTCATATGTGATGAGCTTTATTGACCACTTAGTTATTCTATCTAACATTTCTAGATTTCTCATGAAATTCTTGATAAGATAATTAGCTTTGACATGTATAGTATTATTTTCAAGATAATGTCTTAATTAGGTAGAAGTTGTAACTAGTTCAGTTATTGGTTTTTCAAAGTGAGAGTACCTGGTTTTATGATTCGATAGACTTTTACTTACATAGTAAATAGGATGTTGTTTGCCGTAAAGATCCTTAGCTAAGACAACATTCAACGTGTTTGAGGATGATGAAAGGTAGCGGAGAAGTGGTATCCCATCTAATAGTCTTACTAATGGGGGTGCTGAACTTAAATATTTTTGAAGTCCCAGAAAGCATCATTGTGTTCCTTGGTCTTCTCGAACCTTTTGTTCTTCTTGAAGACGTCGTATAAAGTCTTGCATCTTTCTGAGGGTCTTGAGATGGACCTGTTTAGGGCTACCGCTCTTCTAGTTAGTCTTTGAATATCTTTTGTCGACGATGGTAATATTTTATCGAGGATGGCCTTGATTGGCTTTAGGCTCACTTCAATTCCTCTTTTGGGCACCATGTATCCAAGGAATTTTCCTGATCTCATTCCAAAGTGACACTTGAAGTGATTCAGCTTCAGGTTATATTCGTCCAGTATGTCAAACGCTTCTTCAAGATCCTTGAGATGATCTTCAGCTTTCTTGACCACCATGTCATCGATGTAGACTTCCATGGTGTCCTCCAGTTTCTCTTTTAATATCTCTGTGATTAGCCTTCGGTATGTTGCACCTGCATTTTTAAAAGGAAATGGCATGGTAGTATAATAATAGATACCTATTGGATTATGAATGTCGTATCCTCTTGGTTGGATGGTTCGATCTAGATCTCTTGGAATATCGCTGATGCATTCATGAATGTTAATAATTCATGACCCGCTGTCATATCTTTCATGGAGTCCTTCTTCTTTTATATTATGACCACGTTAGGGTAACTTCTTTTATATCTTGCTCATTCGCTTCTAGTACGTCTCATGCCCCTTGCTTTAATTTCTATGCTTGCCTTGGTACTGAATTAAACTTAATTGAGGTCCCATACCACTCTTTGGATTCCTACTAATCTCCAAGGATCTTTACTGTCCCCCAAGAGGTAGGCATTTTGATGCATTGATGGTACATCAATGAAACTGTTTTCACGTCATGGATCTATGGACTAGTTAACATAATACTATAGGAAGAAAAAGCATTGCTAACATAAAAGTGTTGCATAGAGTTTACCCCTTCGATGTAGATAGTTAGTTTGATTTCTACAATTGTATGCTTCGTTTCAACGTTGAATCCCATTACTACTAAGGATCTTTTGATTATCTCAGATTCTGGGATGTTCATCTTGGCAGAACATCTAAGAGTATGATGTTCACCGCGTATCCTTCATCCACCGAGATCCTTCTGTTATCGATGTCTTCTTCCTGGGTATTTCTTCTTTCTCTTTTTTGGATACCTTAGGGTGTCTTTTTTCTTCATAGCAAGAAGTTCCACAAATATCAAAACCCTAAAGATAACATTAATTACCTTGGCGTATTCCTAGGATCTTTTAGATGTCCTTTGCTTAGGAGATAGTTGATCTCCTTTCTAAGGGATATGCAATCCTCAGTGACGTGGCTGAAATCTTCATGGTATGTGCACCATTTAGACTTGTATTTCCAGCCACTCGATTTTCTCCTTTCTTTGGCCGCCTTGCTTTCTCCCCATACATGGCGAAGATTGGACTTTCATCAAGTCTAATGAACCTCGATGTTCTACTTCTGAATTGCTTTGTTTTCCTATGGGGGGTCATTATGAGATCCTCATAAAAGGGAGGATCCTTCTTTAAATCCATCTTGAAGGCTTCCACATCAGTGACTATGCCAATGTTAGGAATAATCAACTCTTCATTGCTAAACCTGCTTACAAAATCATTAAAGGATTTGTTAGGATCACAGAGTACTCAATGTAGATCACTAGTGATCCTTTTGAATGTCCTTTTATACGAAAACCGACTATTAAAAAGATTAACTAAATTATCAAAACAAATAATAAAGAGGAACGCTGAGAAGCCATTTCAAGGCCGATCCTGTGAGGGTGGAACCAAAACAGGCTTCCTATAGATGTTTGGGAATGGTGATGATCTCCATTCTTTCTGTGTATTATGCCACACATTCTTCCGGATCCATGGATCCATCGTAAGGCTTCGTGTTGGGAGTTTGGAAGCACTCTGCGAGTTCAACTATTGCAGGAGCAAATCCTGAGATCCTGTGGCTCGTGGGAAATACCTCTAGTATAGGTTGCTCCAATATGGGTACATTTGAGATCATCTCCCTTAAATACTGAAGTTCCTTGTCCATGACTGGGCTTATTCATGTATCAAGGTCCAAAGAGTTAGTATTAAATGTATTATTATTCACGAAGTTACCAGGATCCTTGTTATCGAGAGGGATGAAGATTGCGTCGGGATCCTGGATCATATGGGCTTGCTCGTTTGGTGTAACACCCCAAGTGGGGCAGGCGTCGGTGCTTAGGATCCTATCTCCCAACGGTTTCCTGAGGATCCTATCTCACAATGGTTTCCTGAGGATCCTATCTGACAGTGGTTTCCTAAGAATCCTACATCGTCAAAGTTCAGGATCTTAAGTTACAAGATCGAGAGTGTTGCTCCTTGAATCTTATGGATCTCCGCCCTTATTCTCCCCATTTCCTTGAGCATCATCATGTTGTCCTTCTGCTTCTGATTAACTTGTTGTTTAAGTCTCTTCATCATAGCAAAGAGCTCACTATTGGAAATCACTACAGGAGGATCCTGAGATCCTTGGGATCCTATACATCCACAATCGGTATTTGGAGAGATGCTCTTCCAAGAAGTTTCAGAGGCTTTATTTTGACCTAAAGGTGTGCTTGGAGGTGGTGGGATATTTTTAAAGGAAATGATAGAAATAGAGGAAGAAGATAGAGCTGATTGTGTTGACATCATTTTTCGCGGATTAAGAGCACACGGCCCCACGAAGAGCACCAAATTGTTTTTGTCAAAAATCAACTAAGTAGATTGGGAATCTCGCCTTTAGTACATCATAAACACACTCAATAACATTTCTAAGTTGTGCATGAGCATGATTGAACATTTCTTCCTTAGTTAAAGCCATGTTTCTTAGAAAATCGGCTAACCAATACCTAGTATTGCGGTAGGGAGCCATAAATCCACGGGTGTTGGTATATGCGCCATCACAAAGGTAATTTATCTAGTAGATTAGTGTCACGTTTATTATGTATGAGTGTTGGTAAAAAAAGGTAATACTTATTATATAAGAATATAGATAATAAAATTTATAGAAAGATTACATACTTGGTGCAAGGAATGGAAATATGGAAGTTGGATTCAATGCAATTTCTTTCAAAACTTGTAAAGCATGTTTTATGCCCTCCCATCCAGCCCATACAAAAGTAAATATCATATCAGAATCACAAATTCCTATTACATTTTGATAACATGCGTCTTTTTCTCTTCCCCTATAGCGAGTTTGTTCATCAATGGGCACAACTACATGTACAAGAATTCCATCTAGTGAACCTATTTTCCAGGAAAAATGTCTTTTAGCCGTCTATGTCGTTCCGAGGTATTTCTTGTTGTATTAGAAGATTTCAGTAGTATAATTTCTCTTGCAAAACACATCATTGCACTTAAGACCTCGTGAAGAACTTTGATGAATTGTTTGTGTGGAGTGTTAAAACCTTCCTTTAATCGATTGAAAATGTGCATTATTTATAATTTAACAAATCACAACACATTCCAATGCATTCACACACACAAAACAGTTTTTAACTATAATTTAACAAATCATTTTTTATTTAACTCTTTTTTACTCATTTAACACACAAAAAACAATTTTTTTAACTATAATTTAACAAATCATAGCACATACCAATGCAAATATCTCAGCAAAACTTCATCAATAAATCGAAAAATCCGTAGAAAATTGAAAAGGAACACAAAAAGGAACAACCAACTTGAACATCATAACAAGCATCAATAAATTGAACATCTCAGTACCAAAAATCAAACATCTCAATAGTCGTCGAAATGATAACAGCAGGTCGTCAAGGTCGCTGATGGATTTCGTATGTGGAAGAGTTCACAAAATGGTATGTACATATTGGAAATCAAACATATTTGTCATTTTTTCCTAGTCTAGCATTTGAATAGAAGGAATCGAATCAGCTCCAAAGCTTGGAACGAGTCCTTGATTATAAAATCCATATCAAACATAATAATATTTTTTTGGACCGGGTCCCCTATTTAGTGGCGGAACCAGCTTGTAGCCAGGGGTAGCATGTGCTACCCCTCAAGTTTTTCCAAGAATTATAAATTTTTTATGTTCCCATGGTGCTCCTACTAGATTAACCAAGTGATACTCCTTGGATCTTGAAAAAGAAGATGACTAGATGAAGAATCTGATGGGTTTTAGCCATAAGAACTTTCCTATGTGTGCATGCCTTTGAATTCCTTGTTGATCTTGTTGTCTTGGAGCTTCTAGAGTCACAATTGTCACTCCTCTAATGGCTTACAAACACCAAATAGCAAGGAGGATGATTTGGGAGAGAGGAGAGGGGAGGAAATCGGCCAGGGTTCTCTTACTTTAGGTGAAGTTCCGATTTGCCTTAGCTATGGGGTCTATTTATACTTGTAGACTCCTTAAGGGTTACAGTCTAAACCCTAATTGGATAATCTTCTCTTAAGGCTATCCAAATCCATTCCATAGATAAGTCATGGACGATTTTTTGAAGCTATCCTAGCTTCTAGAATCCGTCCCTTATATATCTATATGGATTTATAGTCTAAAGCTTAACTATCAAACAATTGATAGTTTATACCCTCTTATTTAATTAATCTCTTTAAGTCACCAAATTAATTCCAATTAATTCTATGACTTATATTAATCAAATAACAATATTATTATTCTTTATATTATTCTCATAATATATTAATAATATTTACTCTCTCTTAATAAATCATCCTATCAAGTTGCTATGGTGAAGGCAAGCCAAAAGGACCATGCACAACTGGGTCAAATACTTGCCTAATATAGTTGCAGCCTTAGACACTATTCCAACAGTCTCCCACTTAGATAAGTCTAGTAACTATATACACAAGTACAATTCGGTTTGCAATCGTAGCTCTCAAAGACGCTGTCAAACTCTGATCTAATCAATCTTGTCCTTTAGATAAGGGATTGTACAGTCCTCTGTTAGATATCATGCTGACAATCCTATGGAACGGTTAGTCAAGCATTTAGGTTTCTCGATCTCTGATTTATTTGACATAGAACTTAATCGAACACATCAATTCAGTTCTGACCGGGCCCGACACATAAGTCAAATCAAATCATCGAGCGGCCGAGATATCGCTTTTACCTTCTTAGATAAAAGTTACAGATAAACTTCGACTTATATGCATTTACTTATTCATTAACTAACTATACACAACAATGCGTTTTATAACACCAAGTTACTGATTCGTTTTCGCATTATCAATGTACAACAAATTAACAAATAACAAACCATATATCTAGGTTTTAAGACTATATGATATTATCGTCTTGCGATCACCCTTTTATATCATATTCCATAAGGTGATTCCGGCAAGCGCGGGTTTGTTCCAATGCTCAAAACTAGTTCATAAGCACTCATGAACGTTGCAGCAACTCTTTGCTATGTCTAACACCATTTAGACAATCTACACACCAATTCATGACAATCTTCATTCATATCTACTTCCAACATATGAACGATTGTGGACAATTTGAACAATTCGATTATTCCTAATAAACTCAATTATTCTGGAAGTCAAAACATGCAAAGTGAAACAATAGTTAAACAATTAACATAAGATAGTAACATTACTCATAAATAAAACTCCTTTATTTAATCATCAAATGTTAATTACATTTATCTATTACACGTTTCTAATACTATCTAATCTATGCTAATATCATCCTTCAGCCCAATACTCCTAGCATGCTGCAAGTGCTTAACCCTACTCAGTCCCTTCGTAAGCGGATCTGCTGGGTTATCTTCTGATGATATCCTCTTCACTATGAGTTTTCCTTCTTCTACACGATGTCTGATGAAGTGATATTTTCTGTCGATATGTCTTGATCTACCATGATCCCTCGGTTCCTTGGTCAAGCAACCGCTCCTTCGTTATCACAGAAAATCTCCATGGGCTCCTTTATGGCAGGTACAACTCCAAGATCACCGATGAAGTTCTTCAGCCATATTGCCTCCTTCGACGCTTCGCTCGCTGCAATGTACTCTGATTCGCACGTTGAATCAGCTACGGTCTCCTGCTTGGAACTCTTCCATGTCACTGCTCATCCATTTAGGGTAAAGACCCAACCCGACTGCGAACGGTAGTTGTCCCTGTCGGTCTAAAAACTGGCGTCACTATACCCTCGCACCTTCAAGTCATCACTCCCTCCGAGGACTAAGAACCATTCCTTCATCCTCCGAAGGTACTTAAGGATATTCTTCACCGCAATCCAATGTGCTCTGCCAGGATTCCCTTGATATCTGCTAACCATGCTCAAAGCAAAGGCTACATCAGGGCGAGTACAAGTCATAGCATACATGATTGAGCCAACTGCGGAAGCGTATGGTACTCGGCTCATTTCTGCTATCTCAACTTCGGTACTCGGACTTTGAGTCTTACTCAACTTGGCATTACTTTGTATCGGTAACTCTCCCTTCTTCGAGTTTTCCATACTAAATCGTTTTAGTACTTTATCCAAGTAAGTATTCTGACTAAGTCCAATTAGTCTCTTACTTCTTTCTCTTACTACCCTTATTCCCAAAATGTAGGAAGCCTCTCCGAGGTCCTTCATAGCGAAGCACTTCCCGAGCCAGGACTTAACCTCCTGCAGAGTTGGGATGTCGTTTCCTATGAGTAATATGTCATCGACATATAGAACGAGGAAGCTTACTATACTCCCACTGGTTTTGACATATACACATGATTCGTCTTCGCTTCGTACAAATCCAAACTCTTTGACTTTCTCATCGAAGCAAAGATTCCATCTGCGATACGCTTGCTTAAGTCCATAAATGGACTTCTCAAGCTTACACACTCTATTTGGATGCTTCGGATCCACAAACCCCTCTGGCTTAGCCATGTAAACATCCTCAGCCAACTTTCTGTTAAGGAAAGCGGTCTTGACATCCATTTGCCAAATTTCATAATCATGAAATGCGGCAATAGCTAGCATCACTCTAATAGATTTAATCTTCGCAACTGGTGAGAAGGTCTCATCATAGTCAACTCCAGGAGTTTGAGTAAAGCCCTTCTCAACCAATCGCGCTTTATATGTGTGTACTTTTCCATCCACGTCGGTCTTCTTCTTGAAGATTCGTTTGCACCCAACAGTCTTACGTCCGGGCACATAATCAACCAAATTCCAAACTTGGTTGTCATACATGGATTGGATCTCGCTATCCATTGCCTATTTCCATTTCGCAGACTTCGGGCCTGCCATGGCTTCCTTATAGCTATTAGGTTCATCAAGATTTATTAGTGTACCATCACTAATATACATGTCCCCTTCGGTAGTAATATGAAAACCATAAAACTGGGGATGAACTCTAACTCTATCGGAACGTCTAAGAGGTAAGGACTCGTCAATCGGTTCAACCGGAGTTTCCTCCTCGGGTTGAGTGCCAGTGGTAGAGGTTCCTTCATCTATCGACTCTTGAATCTCTTCAAGTTCGATTTGCCTCCCACTGTCTCCTTGGCTTATGAGTTCTCGCTCTCGGAAAACTCCTCTCCTTGCAATGAAGACAACATTGTCCTTCGGTCTATAAAAGAGATATCCAAAGGATGTCTGCAGGTAGCCGATGAAAATACATCGCTCACTTCGAGGTTCGAGCTTGTCGTGAGTATCTCGTCTTACGAAAGCCTCACAACCCCAAACCTTGATATGCGCCAACGTAGGAGCTTTCCCTGTCCACATCTCGTGAGGTGTTTTGGAAACCTTCTTAGTAGGGACTCGGTTAAGGATATGGGCGGCAGTCTCTAAGGCATACCCCAAACAGAGATAGGTAGTGAAGCACGACTCATCATAGAGCGAAGCATATCCAATAAGGTTCGATTATGCCTTTCTGCCACACCATTCAACTGCGGTGTCCTAGGAGGCGTCAATTGCGAAACTATTCCACACCCCTTGAGATAATCGTGGAATTCAAGACTTAGGTACTCTCCTCCTCGATCGGATCGAAGCATCTTGATTCTCCTGCCCAATTGATTCTCCACTTCATTCTTGAATTCTTTGAACTTTTTAAAGGTTTCTGACTTTTGCTTGATTAAATAGATATACCCATATCTACTATAATCATCGGTAAAAGTCACGTAGAAGCGGTTCCCATCCTTTGTGGTTGATCTAAACGGTCCACATACATCGGTATGTATTAAGTCCAATAGACCCTCATCCCTTTCACACGTACTCGTGAAGGGTGACTTAGTCATCTTTCCAAGTAAACAAGACTCGCATGTGTCATCTTCCCTAAGGTCGACTGACTCCAACACTCCATCCTTTTGGAGTTGGGCTATGCGTTTCTTGTTGACATGTCCAAGACGACAATGCCACAAGGATGCTTTATCCATACTAGTGGAAGAATCTATATTCAAAACATCATTTCCTAAGTTATCAACAATCATAACAGTTTCATATATTCCATTACATGGTATAGCTTCAAAGTAAAAGACACAATTTAGATAAGCCAAAATAGAACCATTCGCATTATTAAAAGAAAATCTAAAACCTTGTCTAAACAAACCATGAAATGAAATGATGTTTCTAGCCATTTCTGGCGAATAGCAACAATTGTTCAAATCTAAACATAAATTATTCCTAAGCACTAAAGAATACACTCCAATCTTGGTCACAGGCGACGATCTTCTGTTCCCCATGATTAGATTGATTCTTCCTGGCTCCACATCCCTACTTCTTCTTAGTCCCTGCACATTAGAACAAATGTGGTAACCACAACCGGTATCAGGAACCCAAGAAATAGCATGATTAGAATTGTTAGATTTAATTGTGTATATACCTCCGAAAGATGGCTTGATCTTTCCTTCTTTGATTGTTTGCAGGTAGTCTGGGCAGCTTCTCTTCCAATGTCCTATCTTGTGGCAGTGGTGGCACTCTGCCTCCTTCGGGTTAGGACAGGGCTTAGCGGGATCAACTTTGGTCCCACTAGAAGAGGCACCATCTTGGGCTTTAACCTTGTGATAGTTCTTCGATGAAGCCTTCCTCTTCTTTCCCTTCCTTTGACTAATAGCCAAGACAGGAGCAGCAAGCGGATTGGGAGTTGGTGCAACAGACTTGTCTTTGAAGTTACTCTCAGCAACCCTCAAGAGACCTTGGAGTTTGCTTAGGGTGACCTCTTCTTTGTTCATGTGGTAGGTCATCCTAAATTGATTGTACATCGGAGGCAAAGAGTGAAGCACCATGTCGATCGCCAAGTCTTCCCCAAAGTCAACATTTAACTTGCGAAGGCGGTCGACATACCTTTGCATCTTTTGCAGGTGCACGGTAAGAGATTCTCCATGACCCATCTTAGCGGAAATCATGTTGGTGAAAATTTCATAACGCTCTTGTCTCGCATTTTGGTGGTATCTCTCCAATAAGTCTTGGTGCATCTCGTACGGGTACATGTCCTCGTAGGACTTTTGGAATTCGGAGTTCATGGTGGCAATCATGATGCAATGTACCTTCGTTGCATCTCGCTCATGAGTTTCAAAAGGGGTGATTTCAGCCAAAGTAGCGATTTCAGGATTGATTTTCTTGAGCTTCTCATCGAGGACATACTCCTTATCCTCATAGCGAGCAATGGTGCGAATGTATCTTATCCATTCGTTAAAGTTCGTTCCATCGAAGGTGACCTTTTGGCAAAGTCTCATCAACGTGAAAGAACCAGCAGCAGCGTTGTTTGCGTTCGACATCTACAAAAGGAAAAAGGACAAAGATAGATTAGAATAAGAATCCCTAATTATCACCCAATTAGAAAAATTAGGGCTAGGATCCAACAATAACATTTACATACTAGAAAAGGGATGTCCTAATTTAACATGCAAATAAATTGAAGGTAAGTGAATGACGATTCACTAATTCTCCATCACAAAAACTTAAACTATTAGTCCTAAGTGTATTGAGAATTCCTAGGTTCGAATGAGATTCATTGAAACTATTCAATGGCATGTTTAAATCTCGATATGCCCCTCTTGTTTGTGACTGGGATACCGAGGATCACAAAGCGGGTGTGAATTACCATGCAAATTCACATGGTGCCTTCATTGTAACGATCACCTATTCGATGTGCCGGTAAACCACACACGCTCCATCGAACTATGATAAACAATGAATCACCCTTTGCCACCTTTTCTTAGAGCCAATTAGTGTGCCGGTAAACCACACACGCTCCACTAACTTCTTAGCAAGGGTGCAAAGTGTAATTTCATGGGATTGCATCAATTCACTTTTCCTAAAGTAACTAAGATTGGGAAAATTTTAAAATATGTGTAGTTACTTTGTATTACTTATTATACTTTTAATGAGAGGATGAGGTTGCCCAATCCTACCCGTTCGGCTAACGACCCTCCACCAATCAAGCAAGCGGTGGGTGTGAGTGTACACCCATTAAGCACCATTTTATAGGCCAAAACCTTATATCCACCTTATAGATCGGCTTCGTGAATGAGGCCTACTAACGGTAAGACTAGCATTTAGTTATACATATATATTATTCTATTAATATCATATTAGTATAGGGTTGTATTTTAAACCTTTTAAAATCTAGGTTTTGAAATTTAAGTTGTCTAAATTAAAACTTTTAATCACAAAATATAAATTTCAAAACTTGAGGACAAGTTTTAAACATTTAAAACATGGAGGATCAAATAACAAATAATTCCAATTAACAATTAATATCCTAATTATCTATATTTGATTTTATTCAAAATTTCTTTTTAAGATAATTACCAAAATAATTAAAATAATTAATTAATTATCATATAAGGAAATTAAATATTTTATTAGTTGATAAATATCTTTAATTAGATCAAGATAATAGTCATATATATCAAAAAAATCGGATTAGGGTTGATCTAATATGATTAAGGTAAGTTTCCATAAGATAATTATGAAAAAATCCCGAATCTGGCCATTCCTGACGCCTGGACTCGCCGAGTGCACAAAGGGACTCGCTGAGTCAGGCCAACTCGCCGAGTCCACTTTCGAACTCGCCGAGTCCATGACTCAGAAACACAAAATTCGAATTTTGCAGTTTAGTTTCAGTTAATCAAGCAACAATTTAATGAAAACCAAACTAGTCTCTGATACCACTGATGGGTTTTAGCCATAAGAACTTTCCTATGTGCGCATGCAAAACCCTAATGCTTGGATCTAGGCTTTCTAATTAAACATGCTTTGAATCCAAGACTTCTAATGACTAATTAGGGTGAGGTAAATTGGCACTCATGCAAGGCAAGGAACCCTAGAGCCGATTTCTCACCCTCCTCTCTCTATCTCTCAAGATCATTCTCTTGCTAGTTGGTGTTTGTAAGCCATTAGAGGAGTGACATTTGTGACTCTAAGCTCCAAGAAGAAGAAGTATCAAGCAAGTAATCCAAGGTATTGTTCTAGATCCATATTCATATGATTAGATTCAATTGTTTACATTAGATCTAGGATTGAAAGTCTTGGATACAATGCATTTTCAATTAGAGAAACCTAAATCCAAGCAATTAGGGTTTGCATGTGCACATAGGAAAGTTCTTATGCCTCAAACCCATCAGTGGTATCAGAGCTTTGATTGATTTCTATTGAATTGATGCATTGGTTGATTGCTTGTTGCTTGAAAATTCGATTTTTGTGATTCTGCCTGATGAACTCGGCGAGTTCCACTGTGGACTCGGCGAGTAGCTCCAACTCGGCGAGTCCATAGTGGGAACTCGGCGAGTTCGAGCGTCAGAAGGAGGTAGTTTCGGGATTTGTTGCTGTTTTACTTGAGGATACTTGCCTTAACTGTTTTGGGTCATTAAAATTCGTTTTTATCAAATATATGAGTATATTCTTGACTAAACAGAAGATGATTACCAATTAGTTGAATAATAATTTTCTTATATGATAATAATTGATTATTTGAATTGAATTGGTGGATTTTCTTGCAAGTAATATTAAATAAGATCAAATTGAGATAATCTAATTAGTTGATTTATATTATTTGCTATTTGATCCTTATGTTTTGAAAAGTTTAAAACTTGTCCTCAAGTTTTGAAATTTAAGTTTTGTGATTAAAATTTTGATTTGAATAATTTAAATTTCAAACCCTAGAATTTTACAAGTTTAAAATTCAACACTATACTAATATATTATTACAAGCTTAATATATATATATATATATATATATATATATATATATATATATATATATATATATATATATATATATACATATATGTATGATTAAAATGCTAGTCTTACCGTTAGTAGGCTTCATTCACGAAGCCAGTCTATAAGGTGGGTATAAGGTTGCTGCCTATAAAATGGCGCTTAATGGGTGTACACTCACACCCACCGCTTGCTTGACTGGTGGAGGGTCGTTAGCCGAACGGGTAGGATAGTGCAAACCTCTTCTCATTAATAAGTATAAAGAATCTATTTAAAGTAACTAAACTGTTTTATAAAATTCCCAATCTTAGTTACTTTAGGAAAAGTGAATTGATGCAATCCCATGAAATTACACTTTGCACCCATTGTTTAGATGTTAGTGGAGCGTGTGTGGTTAACCAGCACACTAATTGGTTCTAAGCAAAGGTGGCAAAGGGTGGTTCATTGTTTGTCATAGTTCGGTGGAGCGTATGTGGTCTACCGGCACATCGAGTAGGTGAATGTAACAATGAAGGCACCATGTAGATTTGCATGGTTATTCACACCCGCTTTTTGATCCTCAGTATCCCAGTCACAAACTAGAGGGGCATATCGAGATTTAAACATGCCATTGAAAGGTTCAATGAATCTCAAAGAAACTAGGAATTCTCAATACATTTAAAACTTAAAGCTTATGTTTTTCATGGTGACGAATTAGTGAATCGTCATTCACTTACCTCCAAATTATTTGCATGCTGGATCACGGTATCCCTTTTCTAATGTGTAAATAATGTTGTTGGGTCCTAGCCCTAAATTTTCATTTTGGGTGTTAATTAGGGACTTAATTCTAATCAACTTTGTTCCTTTCTATTTGTAGATGTCTAACGCAAACAACGCTGCTGCTAGCTCATTCACGCTAATGAGCCTTTGTCAAAAAGTGACTTTCGATGGATCGAACATTAGCGAATGGATAAGATACATTCGCACGATCGCGCGTTACGAGGACAAGGAGTACGTTCTCGATGAGAAGATCGAGAAGATCAATCCAGAAACTGCTACTCCCGAATAAATGGCTGTCTTTGAGACACATGAATGTGATGCAACGAAAGTCCATTGCATCATGATAACCACAATGAACTCCGAATTCCAAAAGTCCTATGAGGACATGTATCCTCATAAGATGCATCTAGTCTTGATGGAGAGATATCACCAAAGCGCGAGGCAAGAGTGCTATGAGATCATAACGAATATGATCGCTGCTAAAATGGGAAGTAGAGAGTCTCTAACCGTGTACTTGCAAAAGAAGCAAAGGTATGTTGATCGTCTTCGCAAGTTGAATGTCAACTTTGGGGAAGATTTGGCTATCGACATTGTTCTTCACTCCTTGCCCTCATGCTACAATCAATTTAGGATGACCAACCACGTGTACAAGGAAGAGGTCACCCTAAACAAACTCCAAGGGCTCCTAAGGACTACTGAGAGCAACCTAAAGGACAAGTCTGTTGCACCAACTCCCAATCCATCCGTTGCTCCTGTTTTGGCTATTGGGCAGGGAAGGGGCAAAAAGAGGAAGGCATCTTCGAAGAACCACTGCAAGGGAAAGTCCCAAGATGGTTCCTCTTCTAGTGTGACCAAGGTTGATCCTGCTAAGCCCAACCCTAAACCAAAAGAGGCAGAGTGCCATCATTGCCACAAAATAGGCCATTGGAAGAGAAGCTGCCTGGAATATCTGCAAGCCATCAAGGATGAAATGATCAAGCCGTCTTTTGCAGCTATATACACAATTAAATCTAATGATTCGTCTCATGCTATTTCTTGGGTTCTTAATACAGGGTGTGGTTACCACATTTGGTCTGATTTGCTAGGAAGAAATAGGGATGTGGAGCTAGGAAGAATAAATCTAATCATGGGGAACAGAAGATAGTCGCCTGTTACCAAGATTGGAGTGTATTCTTTAGTGCTTAGTAATGGATTGAATTTAGATTTAAATAATTGTTGCTACTCCCCAGATATGGCAAGAAACATCATTTCTTTTCATGGTTTGTTTAGACAAGGATTTAGATATTCGTTTAATAATGAGAATGGTTCGATTTATACTTATCTAAATGGTGTTTTATATTTTCAAGCAATGCCTTGTAATGGAATTTATGAAACTGTTATGGTTGTAGATAACCTAGGAAATGATGTGTTGTGTATGGATTCTTCCAATAGTATGGATAGAGCATCCTTGTGGCATTGTCGTCTAGGACATGTCAACAAGAAGCGCATACCTCAACTCCAAAAGGATGGAGTGTTGGAGTCATTAGACCTTAGGGAAGATGACACGTGCGAATCTTGTTTACTTGGAAAGATGACCAAGTCACCCTTCACTGGCACTTGTGAGAGGGGTGAGGGTTTATTGGATCTCATACATACCGACGTGTGTGGGCCCTTTAGATCCACCACAAAGGATGGGAGCCGCTTCTACGTGACTTTCACCGATGATTATAGTAGATATGGGTATATTTACTTAATCAAGCACAAGTCAGAAACGTTTGAAAAAATTCAAAGAGTTCAAACATGAAGTGGAGAATCAATTGGGCAGGAAAATCAAGATGCTTCGATCCGATCAAGGAGGAGAGTACCTAAGTCTTGAATTCCACGACTATATCAAGGAATGCGGAATAGTTTCGCAATTGACGCCACCTAGGACACCGCAGTTGAATGGTGTGGCAGAAAGGCGTAATCGAACCCTGTTAGACATGGTCTGTTCTATGATGATTCATGCTTCACTACCTATCTCATTATGTGGGTATGCCTTAGAGACTGTCGCCCATATCCTTAACTGATTCCCTACAAAGAAGGTTGCCAAAACACCTCTCAAGATATGGACAGGGAAAGCTCCCTCGTTGTCACACATCAAGGTTTGGGGCTGTGAAGTTCGTAAGACTAGAAACTCACGACAAACTCAAACCTCGTAGTGAGCGATGTATTTTCATCGGCTACCCGCAGAGATCCTTTGGATATCTCTTCTATAGACCGAGTGACAATGTTGTCTTCGTTGCGAGGAGAGGGGTTTTTCGAGAGCGAGAACTCATAAGCCAAGGGGACAGTGGGAGGCAAATCGATCTTGAAGAGATTCAAGAGTCGAGTGATGAAGGAACCTCTAACGCTGGCGCTCAACCCGAGGAGGAAACTCTTGTTGAACCGATTGACGAGTCCTTACCTCTTAGACGTTCTGAAAGAGTTAGAGTTCAACCCCAGTTCTATGGTTTTCATATTACTACCAAAGGGGACACGTATATTAGTGATGGTAAACTAATAATTCTAGATGAACCTAATAGCTATAAGGAATCCATGGCAGGCCCAGAGTCTGTAAAATGGAAAGAGGCGATGGACAGCGAGATTCATTCCATGTATGACAACCAAGTTTGGAATTTGGTTGACAATGTGCCCGGACGTAAGACAGTTGGGTACAAATGGATCTTCAAAAAGAACACCGACGTGGATGGGAATGTGCACACGTATAAGGCACGATTGGTGGCGAAGGGCTTTACTCAAACTCTCGGAGTTGACTATGATGAGACCTTCTCACCAGTTGCTAAGATAAAATCTATTAGGGTGATGCTAGCCATTGCTGCATTTCATGATTATGAGATATGGCAGATGGATGTCAAGACCGCTTTCTTTAATGGGAAGTTGGCTGAGGATGTTTACATGGCTCAGCCAGAGGGTTTCGTCGATCCAAAGCATCCAAATAGAGTGTGCAAGCTTGAGAAGTCCATTTATGGACTTAAGCAAGCATCTCGAAGATGGAATCTTTGCTTCGATGAGAAAGTCAAAGAGTTTGGATTTGTACGAAGTGAAGATGAATCATGTGTATATGTCAAGGCCAGCGGGAGTATAGTTAGCTTCCTCATTTTGTATGTCGACGACATACTGCTCATAGGAAACGACATCCCGACTTTGCAGGAGGTTAAGTCCTGGCTCGGGAAGTGCTTCGCTATGAAGGACCTCGGAGAGGCTTCCTATATTTTGGTAATAAGGATAGTGAGAGAACGAGGTAAGAGACTAATAGGACTTAGTCAGAATACTTACTTGGATAAAGTACTAAAACGTTTTTGTATGCAAAACTCAAAGAAGGGAGAACTACTGATACAGAGTAATGCCAAATTGAGTAAGACTCAAAGTCCGAGTACAGAAGCCAAGATAGCTGAGATGAGCCGAGTACCCTACGCTTCCACAGTTGGCTCAATCATGCACGCTATGACTTGTACTCGCCCTGATGTGGCCTTTGCTTTGAGCATGGTCAGTAGATATCAAGGGAACCTTGGCAGAGCTCATTGGATTGCGGTCAAGAATATACTTAAGTACCTTCGGAGGACCAACGAATGGTTTTTAGTCCTCGAAAGGAGTGATGAATTAAAGGTGCGAGGGTATAGTGGCGCCAGCTTCCAGACCGACAGGGACAACTACCGTTCGCAGTCGGGCTGGGTCATTACCCTGAATGGAGGAGCAGTGACTTAGAAAAGTTCCAAACAAGAAACCGTGGCTGATTCAACGTGCGAATCAGAGTACATTGCGGCGAGCGAAGCGTCAAAGGAGGCGATGTGGTTGAAGAACTTCATTGGTGATCTTGGAGTTGTACCTACCATAAAGGAGCCTATGGAAATTTTCTGTGATAATGAAGGAGCGCTTGCATTGACCAACGAACCGAGGGATCATGGTAGATCTCGGCATATTGATAGAAAATATCACTTTATCAGACATCGAGTAGAAGAAGGACACCTCGTAGTAAAGAGGGTATCGTCGGAGGATAACCCAACAGATCCGCTTACGAAGGGACTGAGTAGGGTTAAGCATTTGCAGCACACTAGGAGCATTGGGCTAAAAGACGATATTAGTTTAGATTAGATAGTTTTGGAAACATGTAATAGATAAATGTAATTGACATTTGATGATTAAATAAATGATTATTATTTATAAGTAAAGCTACTGTCTTATGTTAATTGTTTAACTATTGTTTCACTTTGCAGGTTTTGACTTCCTGAATAATCGAGTTATTAAGAATAATCGAATTATTCGAATGGTCCACAATCGTTCATATGTTGGAAGTAGGTATGAATGAAGATTGTCATGAATTGGTGTGTAGATTGTCTAAAAGGTATTAGACATAGCAAAGGTTTGTTGTAATGTTCATGAGTGCTTATGAACAATTTTGAGCATTGGAATAAACCCACGCTTGCTGGAATCACTTTATGGAATGAGACACAAGTGATTGCAAGACGATAATATCATATGGTCTTAAAACCAAGATATATCGTTTATTGTTTATTAATTGGTTGTGCATTGATAATGCGAAACCACATCAGTAAATTGATGTCATAAAACGAATTGTTGTGTATGGTTGATTAGTAAATAGTAAATGCATATAAGTTGAAGTTTATCTGTTACTTTTATCCTAAGAGGGTAAAAGCGATATCAGGGCCCCTCGATGATTTGATTTGACTTATGTGTCGGGCCCAATCAGGACTGAATTGATGTGTTCAATTAAGTTCTATGTCAAATGAATCAGAGATCAAGAAACCAATTGCTGGATAATAAGTTCCATAAGATTGTTCGCATAATATCTAAACAGAGGACTGTACAATCCCTTATCTAAAGGACAGGATATTGATAAGATCAGAGTTTTACAGCGTCTTTGAGATCTACGATTGCTAATCGGATTGTGTTTGCATATATAGTTACTAGACTTATCCAATTAGGAGACTGTTGGATTAGTGTCTAAGGCTATAACTATATTTGGTAAGTACTTGACCCGGTTGTGCATGGTCCTTTTGGGTTGCCTTCACCATAGCAACTTGACAGGATGATTTGTTAAGAGAGAAGAGATATTATTGTTAATATATTATGAGAATAATATATTAAAGGGATAATAATGTTATTTGATTAATATAAGTCATATATTGATTGAGAATTAATTTGGTGACTTAAAGAGGTTAATTGAATAAAGGGGCATAAACTGTCAAATGTGTGATAGTTGTGTTTTGGGCTATGTATCCTTATGGATATAAGGGTGGACGGATTTTAGGGATAGAGGACCATAAAATCGTCCAAGCCTAGTATCTAGGAGGATCTTGGATTGCTTAGGGCTTAAGTTATTCAATTAGGGTTAAAGGTGAAACCCTAGTAGCTCATAGTATAAATATATCCCTAGGGTGAGGGAAATCGGCACTCATGCAAGTCAAGGAACCCTAGAGTCTATTTCTCACCCTCCTCTCTCTCTCTCTCTCTCTCTCTCTCTCTCTTAAGATCATTGTCTTGCTAGTTGGTGTTTGTAAGCCATTAGAGGAGTGACAATTGTGACTCTAAGCTCCAAGAAGAAGAAGTATCAAGCAAGTAATCCAAGGTATTGTTCTAGATCCATATTCATATGATTAGATTCAATTGTTTACATTAGATCTAGTATTGAAAGTCTTGGATACAATGCATGTTCAATTAGAGAAACCTAGATCCAAGCAATTAGGGTTTGCATGTGCACATAGGAAAGTTCTTATGGGTCAAACCCATCAATTTCATTGGGTGTCATTAATCCTTTCTTTCTTGTGTTAAAAGTTTTTATTGTGTATTTCACATGATTTAGAGTGTTTTACTGCTTATATCTAAAATATGATGTAGGTGGACACGTCATACATAGACTTTATCCTTTCAAACGAACTTCCTTTTGATCAATGTTGTTTTTTTAGTTGTTAATGTTCATGGAGGAATTTATAAAAATTTTCGGGTCAAAAGTTTGTAAAGTTTCTAGAATGCCACAATACGGACACGATCCTTCATATTTCTGAGTGTTAATGAGACTTTCTTAATATTTCAAATATAATTAGCTTGTAAATGGTAATCAACTTGCTTATATCATTTTTAAGAATAACAAGATTTCAAATTATAGTTTATAAATGTGACAAAATAGTTTCACGAACTGGAAAAGATTAGAGCCAAAAAACTGCTTCGTTGATTTGATTGTGTGCTTGTTATAAACCTGTTGGATCATATAGATAAAACTACATTTTGAATCAAATTTTTGCAATTTTTGGTAGGTAACTATCATTCAGAAGCAATTTATGTCTGGAATATATTGTTACGGATTCTCGAATTCGTATTGATGAACACGGAGTGACATCATTTCTTATAAAGACCGAATGAAATAAAATCCTTCTTAGTAAGGTTAACTTATTTCGATGGAGAACTGCCTTTGACTATTTTCCTGTCAAAACAAACTTTTCTAGTTGTGATATTGACATTCCTTGTTCCTTATGTCGGATTTATAACAACTCTACACAAGGTATCCGACATGTTCTCAACGAGTGTGATGTGGCGTCCCAAATTCTTCTCAAGATAAGTCGTTGGTGTGATATAAACTTATCTAATCGTAAATTTATCCATGATTTACATGGTTTTTGGATTCATTGTATATATCCATAGCTCTTAAAGCAGTTTTGGAGTTGATCATAGTCACTATGCATTATTTCCATGTAATTATTTTTTAAAGGAAATTAAAAATATTATATATGTTTAAAATGTTTGTGCTTCAGAAATAATAATATGTCATATTTTTTAATATAAGAATAAATATAGTTGTATTAGTTGTTATTTCTAAAACACAAACATAAAGCTTTTAAACATATAAAATATAAATATATTTGTCTAAATTATTATAAAAATATATTTATTTTTATAAAAAAAATGTGATACGTTATTATTTCTGAAATACAAAGCTTTTAAACATATAAAATATTTTTATTTTCCTTTTAAAGAAAATAAATTGAATGTAATTAATGACAGATTATTCATATGTTTAACTATTTTCGCATATGTAGCAGTGTAGTTAATTATTAGCTAACAGGCGTTTTTTTTAATTTTGCTTTGAAAAGTTCAAATATTAATTACAGAATACATTTAAATTTGATAAAACTAAATAACTTTTTAAAATTTAAATATCAAAAGTTTATATAGAACCAATATAAAATTTACCGTACTTAAAGGTAAAAATATATTTTGGTTTTGGTTTCGTAATAAAAGTACGGTAAATTTATATTGGTTCGATATAAACTTTTGATATTTAAATTTAAAAAAAAAAACTATTTAGTTTTATCAATATCTATTAATATTTGATATGTTTATAATCTTAAGGGATTTTTGCAAAATATTTGTAAACTTTAAGGTTTTTTGCAAATAATATTTCATGCTAGCGTGGAAACCTGATATTTCAAGTAAAAACTGCCAAATGGAAAAAAAAAAAAAAAAAAAAAACAAGTTTGCAGCATAAACGAACCAAAAACCCATCGAAGGGTAAAATGTAACGTCTAAATACTCATAACCAAAATTTTTTATTTTTATATTAAATAAAACATCAACCAAACATGTTTATCAAAACCATAAGGTATTCAGAGAGTGTCCAAAAGTACATCAGAGTCATTAAAGAGGAAAATTGTGGTGTGTGTAATGTGATCATCCCGAACTCTTCACCTTCGAACTGGAAGTACTTGAAACATAAACTAAAAACCAAAAAGCACACAACTTAGTGAGTTCCCCAAAATACCGCATACCATACATATATGTCACTTCAAGGCTGTACCGGGTCTATTTCACCCCCGAGTCTATTTCAACTCATATGTCAGCACAAGGCTGTACCGGGTCTATTTCACCCCCGAGTCTATTTCAATTCATATGTCAGCACAAGGTTGTACCGTGTCTATTTCACACCATATATATAGAAAACATGCACACAGACATACAACTCATATACCATGAGTCACAAAGACTACAAGCACATACAATCCCCTAGCGTCCTACAATATACTGAGGAAACTCACCTCGCACAACAGCTCAAAAGTCAACACGCCCTCAAAATCTCACAACAGGTGCTAAATGCCACCTAGATAATCACACAAGGCAAACCTTAATATACCCATTAGGAACTAGCCGGACAAACAACCACAAGTCAAAAGCCATCCCTCAAGGTCAAAAGTCAATGTTGACTCCATCGACCACCACGACGTGGTTATTCTTGGCTACGTCGTGGTATCTTGGGGTTCCAACAACTATTTTCTTCTATTCCAATAGCTCCAAAGCTCAGCTCTAGTCCAAAAATCTGATCTACAAGGATAAAGTTTCGAACTTTCTACATTATGAACACCCAAAAGGTCCAAAACCCAAATCTGTAACTATCAAAAGGCATACAAATGCAAGATCTTCACCAATAAGCACTTATTCCACAAATTCTGAAGTCCATCCTTTCCAGAAGCGATTCTAGCACCAAAACTAATGTAAAAGTTGGTGCTTCATAGACATGCATGTCTTGAACCCATATTAGGTCAAAATGAGGGTTTATGACCTAAATCTCATGCATGGATTGAAAACCCTACCAAACTTCAGATCCAAGGCACAAATTACACCAAATGCCCCAGAGATTCAAAAGGTTGCAAACTTTAAGAGATCTCACCATCCCAACAAGCAAAAACAAGAAGTTAATGGGACAAAACTCAAGATCTAGCAGCTTAGCATAATAAAAATCGAGTCTTGGACACTTACAAAGGTCCAGAAGAGTGCTAAGGGGAAGAATAGAGACTTGATTGCTTGATCTTTGCTTCCTTCTTCTTTTTTTAGCTTCAAGTTACACCAAAACCAGCTCAATAATGGAGGAAAGTGATTAGGGTTTTCTTTAGTGCTTGAGGGGGCTGATGGAGGTTGTAGATGAGCAAACCCTAGCCTCCACATTCCTTTAAGTATGGAGCAAACCGGGAAAAGTAGGGTTTTCATGTAAGCTATCCACCATGTCGTGGCCAATATTGCCATGCTGTGGTGGCTTAAATGAGACACGCGAACCCTTATTGCCTTGCCACGTCAAGGCAGTGCCTCCACCATGTCGTGGCAATCCTCAAAATGATAATTTAATTATGAATAATGTACCTCAAGATCCATGCATTACAACTCTTCCACACTTAATTTAGACTTTGTCCTCGAATTCCGCCACCTCAAACAGCTCGAGCTAATGCTCTCTCATCTCGTCCTCTGGCTCCAACATCCATTTTGAACCCTGTCAATGTTGCCACTACACCTTCACGAGAACAAGAACCTTGTTTCGTGTAACAATTGTGACTTTTTCACTGATCGTTATTTATAAAAAGTCACCAACGTCAAATATAATAGACTTAATACTTTATATGTATCAACATCTGATCAAGATATAAAGTTTCATATTAAGAAAATTAGGAAAAATCAACCAAATCGTCCATAAGTCAAAAAATTTAGTGTGCCGCAACATATTCTTATATTATGTTTAGAAAGTATGTGTCTTCCTGGTCCCGGAAATATAAACTTTGTAAAAATCCGAGTTCATATGAAGGATATATGAATTTTTATAAGATATAAAAATCAGTTGCGTAGTTAAAGTTATTAACGTCAAAAGGTACGGAGAAAATGGTTGAGTTTTAGTTAAACTCACCGAAACGATAATCATAGTAATCTTTGAAATAATAATTTTGGTAAAATGAACGCCAAAATTGAATTCCGTACGAGAGAGTTACGATTCTTTATAAAATCATTAAATCATTTAAAAATAAGGGCTAAAAACAAAATTCGTAATTAGCCAATACAACCTAAAGGAAAGTTGTAGTACCCACCGAGAACTACGTGTGGATATAAAAAACATCGAAAATAGAGTTCGTACATAGGAGATACGAATTTTTAAAGTTTCGTGAAGAGCGTCTGGCTCAAGAGGTACGCACGACGCACACATGCTTCTAGAAGAAGGTACAATGCACCAGCAGGAAAAAGACACGTGTCAGACAAGAAATGCGGATACGTCGCAAGGGCGCACCGCGCACCTCCCTTGCGCGGCGTGTATTCTCAGTATAAATAGAGCTTGTTGCTGCTCATTTGTTACTCACCCCAAATCTGTTTCCTTTCTATCCTTCTCTACTTTGAGAATTCCTTACAAAACCTTAGAAAAGTTATTATTTATGTATTCTAGTTGTTAGTAAGTTAGTTCTCGAGCCCGGTCGATCCCGAGGCAATCTTCGAGTCCCGAGTCCCGATTGTACCCTACTTTAGTTGTTTCACACTTTACAAGTGAGTTCACGGCCAATTTTTCTATCGTTTTATAAAAGATAGGGGAGATACTTGTTATAAAACTATTTTACATATTTTATAAAATATTATTATCTGCAATATATTAAGTAGTTATGCGATAAATATGTTAGGATAATATGTTGTTACTTACTATGTCTAGATAAACAACAATATTATGCCTACTCGTTATGATGACCAATTCTAAGTAATAATTATTATACGGTGTCGTCAATCTGTCCGTATAAATAGTGATATTTAGTATACACCATCGATACTATGACGGTATAAATATCTATAATTATTAGACGCCGTCATCACTCTGCCCGTATAAGTAGTGATATTTAGTATATGTCACCGTTATTCTGCCCATATAATTATTATTATACGATGTCATCACTCTGCCCGTATAAATAGTGATATTTAATATACGTTGTCGATACTCTCCCCATATAAATATCCATAATTATTATACATTGTTGTCACTCTGCCCGTATAAATAGTGATATTTAGTACACGTTGTCGATACTCTACTCGTATAAATATCAATAATTATTATATGTCGTCGTCACTCTGCCCATATAAATAGTGATATTTAGTATACGTCATTGTTATTCAGTCCGTATAAATATCCATAATTATTATACGTCGTCTTTACTTTTGCCCATATAAATAGTGATATTTAGTATACGTCGTTATTACTCTTGTCAAACCTCTAGAGCAACACTATAACCAGTCATAGCACTAGCCAAATTTGGGTTAAGGCACCACACCTAGTTGTTACTCTGCTCAAATATCATGTTTCCAAATAACTATAATTAGATATATATATATATATATATATATATATATATATATATATGTGTGTGTGTGTGTGTGTGTGTGTGTGTGTGTGTGTGTGTATATATATATATATATATATATATATATATCGCAAAATAATATATATATATATATATATATATATATACATATATTTGCAAAATAATTATGAGATTTGAAAGACATAATTATCAAATATAAATTTAAAGGGGTTTATATTATGATAGTTACAGGAAATCACTCAATAAGAAAGATAAAAGATATAATCACTCTACTAGAAGTATCCAAGAGGCATACTTTTTTAATAAAAAATATAATCACTCTAATAGAAGTATCGAAGGGCATACTTATGGAATAAAGGATATAATCACTCTAATAGGAGTATCCAAGGGGCATACTGTAACGCCCGCAGATCCGGGCTAGTTAATTTAGAGGCAATAGGGGTCGAAAACGACTTTTTGACAAAAATATTATTTAGAATAAATAATCTTAACCAATTTGTAGAATATTTCACAAGGTTTCCGTACATATAAAGAACGCTGAAATCCGAGTTATAACGAAGAAGTTATGACCCGTCGAAGTTTCGCGTCGGAACCGGCACGGCGCCGGGAAGCGTAAATAGTAAATTTATGATATATAGAGATTTAGCCTTAGCGCTCTAAACAAAAGTCGTAGAATATGTTAAACTAAGAACATCGATAAAAAGAACGCCCAAATCTGACTTCGTATGAAGAAGTTATGATTTTTCGAAGTTTCGGATTAGCGGTGTACAGCCCGAAATTCGAATTTTAGATCGATTGATTTTTAGCCGACACAACCTAAACAAGAATCGAAGATCTCGTTATTAGTAGCGTAACGATAAAAATACAGACGAAAATGGACATCGAATAAAGAAGTTATGAGATTTTAACGGACCAATCCTATCCTGGCCTGTTAAAAATATAACTTTAAAAATAAAGTCAAAATTAACCAACGGAGTCTAAACGAAAGTTGTAGAGTATGTCTCCACCTACGCGTGGATATAAATAACGTCAAAAACGGAGTTCGTATGAGCGAGTTACAAATTATAGTAGTGTATTTACGTATTAAAATAAAGTATAAATCATGTATACGTACACATATATATACATATGTATATATCATTAGAAAGGTATCGACGATGCGGTTATTATAAAACTAATGTTGAGTTCTTTCGACATTAGTTTAGTACAAAGATCATTAAATCCATTTAAAATAGTATTATAGAGGGGTGTTTAGTTGTTTATATAACTAAAAGGTCATTAAGTAATTATGGAGGGTAGTTTTTGAAAATTCAATTAGTATAAATAAGAGCCTTGGGCTCTCATATTTCTTGCACCATTCTCTTGATTCAAGAGTCTTTCTCTCCTTATCCCCCGAGCATTTCGGTCCCTCGTGATTCGACTTCTCTTTCTGTAGTTTTAGTATAGTAAGGTGAGCGTTGAAGCGCTGCACGAATCTTTCTTAGAAAGATTCAGCGACGAAGTTCTGCCCCTGCAGAGCCCGACTCCTAGCTAAAATCCCCTTGAAAGTAAGTTATGTTTACCCTATTTTAAATATAGTTTATATTTAAAATTAGTATTGTTATTATAAATTTATAATAAATATTTGGGCTATTATTATGACTTATATAAGTGTCGTTATAATATCTTTTAACTACTCGCGGTACGGGGAATCTGGTTTAAAGGGTCGCATAGGGTTGTTGGATTTCAGAAGTGCTATACGCCAAAATGGTCCTGCCCTCCGGTGTTTTATGTCTGGCCCCTGTCTGTACATAGTAGTTGGAAAGTATTGTTTAAACGCTTATATAATAATAATAATAATAATAATAATAATAATAATAATAATAATAATAATAATAATAATAATAATAATAATAAGACTAATAATTAGTCACGGTAATATTAGACTAAAATCTAGTGGTGATAATACTAGGTTTCGTCAAAGGAAATTATTTTAAAGTAAACGAAGCGCTGTCCGAGTACCGAGTCACCACCTTCTCAGGTGAGTGCATAGTTACTTTCAGCTTACACATAGATATGAAGTATTTTATATAAATTACGTGCTATGTGTGTATATTATCTGTATACTTGCTATCTATGCTGGATGAACGTTTTATACATGTTTTCAATGATTTAAACTGTATATGTATTTTATATCTACAAAATGTGTTGGGTAAAACATGGGTAGATGTATTAGTTGCTGTGTGATAAAATGAAATAATGAGATGCCTCGTTATAGATGTTCTTGATGATCTAGTCATCTAGCGGAGTATAGATGATGACCATGGACTATTCTAGACAGTCCAGTGGAACACTAACAGGCTCGCAACCTGTAGGTGTTTATTCGAACTTTGTGTTTAACCGAACTGTGTGTTTATTCGAACTGTGTGTTTATTCGAACTGTGTGAACTGTGTGCTCACCAGATATACTCCATCCCAATGATAGTCCTTTGACTAGGTCCCTTGTGTTAGATGTTTTAGGGACGTAATGTGAGGATAACGGGAATGGGTAATTGGGTTGATTGTTTGATGTTTAAAAATAATAATTATATTATTGTGGGTTGAAAACCCTATGTGCTCACCAGGTTTCCCAACCTGACCCACTCAGTTTATTTTTATCACAGGTGTTGATATGAAGTCACAATACACTGAGAGATTTAAAGAGATGTAGATCACTAGTGTAAATAATTGTAAGTTCTGTTTATGCTTATGTTTCTGTATTAACGATGACATCCCAAACGTTTTAAAATGAAATAAATACGTTTCATCGAAAATGTTTTAATAACGTATTTACCATGTTTTTCTGGGAACAAATTCCGCAACATTTTTATAAAATGAAGTGCTCTGATTTTTATAAAGCATAAACAAAATCGGTCTTTTCTGGCCGTGAAAATGGGGATGTCACACATACTTTTGTAATAAAAGATATAATCACTGTAATAGGAGTATCCGAAGGGCATACTTCTGTAACAAAAGTTATAATCACTCTAATAGATGTATCCAAAGGGCATACTTCTTGAATAAAAGAGATAATCACTCTCATAGAAGTATCCAAGGGACATACTTCTAGAATGAAAGATAAAATCACTCTAATAAAAGTATATAAGGAGCATACTTCTGGAATATAAGGTATAGGCGGTATGTGCCTGTAAGATCATAATACAACATATAATATTATATTATACTCCATTTAATAGGAGAAAAACTAATGTGAATGGTAGTATGTGATAAAAAGTAAAGCATTAAAAGTTTAGTGTCTAACAGTAGTAAAATCCTATTAGAAGATATATTAACAATATAAATAAAAATACTTTTATAAGTCAATAAAGTTACACATAAAAAGTATTTTCAAAGATATAACACTCAAACATGTGAGCTCACAGATATTATGTTGACGCTTTCAAAACCACATGTATTCCTAAGAAACCGTGAGCTTGAAGCCTGCTTGTTAAGTCACCTTTAGGAATTTTATCAATCCGATGTAACACTTTTATTTATCAATAAAAGTGACATTTATGTTTTATATTGTTTCGTACTATTTAATGTATGTTAAATGATTGTGATCCAATATCCCTACGTTCCATAGCTCGGCGCTTCCGCCGTCGGCCGAGGGTGTGACATTTCGCAAAATCTTCGTCCTCCTGTCAATGATCGCCACTGGTCTCTCTATGTAATTCAGGCAATCATCCACTTGAATGTCCTCAAATGGAACCATTGCAGAAAAGTGCTATGAATCTGACTGGGCTCCTCTGGCATATCTAAACAATACGCCACCCTGCCCACCCGGGTTATCACCCTGAAAGGATCAATATACCAAGGGCCTAGCTTACCCCGCTTTCTGAATCGGATGACACCTTTCCAAGGTGACACCTTCAGGAGTACCATGTCCCCACGCTGAAACTCCAAGTCTGACTGACGTCTATCTGTGTAAATCTTTTGTCGGCTATTTGTTGTCTGAAGTTTGCCGCGAACCTGTTGAATCAATTCCATCATTTTGATTAACACCTCCGTACTCCCCATGACCCACTGACCTGATGGGTTTTAGCCATAAGAACTTTCCTATGTGCGCATGCAAAACCCTAATGCTTGGATCTAGGCTTTCTAATAAACATGCTTTGAATCCAAGACTTCTAATTACTAATTAGGTTAAATAAGAACATTGAAACAGATCTAGAATCATACCTCGCAAACTTTAAGACTTCTAATTACTAATGCTTGGATCTAGGCTTTCTAATAAACATGCTTTGAATCCAAGACTTCTAATTACTAATGCTTGGATCTAGGCTTTCTAATAAACATGCTTTGAATCCAAGACTTCTAATTATCGTCTTGCGATCACCTTTTATATCTTATTCCATAAGGTGATTCCAGCAAGCGCGGGTTTATTCCAATGCTCAAAACTAGTTCATAAGCACTCATGAACGTTGCAGCAATCCTTTGCTATGTCTAACACCATTTAGACATTCTACACACCAATTCATGACAATCTTCTTTCATATCTACTTCCAATATATGAATGATTGTGGACCATTTGAACAATTCTATTATTCCTAATAATTTCAATTATTCTGGAAGTCAAAACATGCAAAGTGAAACAATAGCTAAACAATTAACATAAGATAGTAACATTACTCATAAATAAAACTCCTTTATTTAATCATCAAATGTCAATTACATTTATCTATTACACGTTTCTAATACTATCTAATCTATGCTAATATCATCCTTCAGCCCAATACTCCTAGCATGCTGCAAGTGCTTAACCCTACTCAGTCCCTTCGTAAGAGGATCTGTTGGGTTATCTTCTGATGATATCCTCTTAACTACGAGTTGTCCTTCTTCTACACGATGTCTAATAAAGTGATACTTTCTGTCGATATGTCTTGATCTACCATGATCCCTCGGTTCCTTGGTTAAGGCAACCGCACCTTCGTTATCACAGAAAATCTCTATTGGCTCCTTTATGGCAGGTACAACTCCAAGATCACCGATGAAGTTCTTTAGCCATATTGCCTCCTTCGACGCTTCGCTCGCTGCAATGTACTCTGATTCGCACGTTGAATCAGCTACGGTTTCCTGCTTGGAACTTTTCCATGTCACTGCTCCTCCATTTAGGGTAAAGACCCAGCCCGACTGTGAACGGTAGTTGTCCCTGTCGGTTTGAAAACTGGCGTCACTATACCCTCGCACCTTCAAGTCATCACTTCCTCCGAGGACTAAGAACCATTCCTTCGTCCTCCGAAGGTACTTAAGGATATTCTTCACCGCAATCCAATGTGCTTTGCCAGGATTCCCTTGATATCTACTAACCATGCTCAAAGCGAAGGCTACATCAGGTCGAGTACAAGTCATAGCGTACATGATTGAGCCAACTGCGGAAGCGTATGGTACTCGGCTCATTTCTGCTATCTCAGCTTCGGTACTCGGACTTTGAGTCTTACTCAACTTGGCTTTACTTTGTATCGGTAGTTCTCCCTTCTTTGAGTTTTCCATACTAAAACGTTTTAGTACCTTCTCTAAGTAAGTATTCTGACTAAGTCCAATTAGTCTCTTACTTCTTTCTCTTATTATCCTAATTCCCAAAATGTAAGAAGCCTCTCCGAGGTCCTTCATAGCGAAACACTTCCCGAGCCAGGACTTTACCTCCTGCAGAGTCGGAATGTCGTTTCCTATGAGTAATATGTCATCGACATATAGAACGAGGAAGCTTACTATACTCCCACTGGCTTTGACATATACACAAGATTCGTCTTCGCTTCGTACAAATCCAAACTCTTTGACTTTCTCATCGAAACAAAGATTCCATCTGCGAGATGCTTGCTTAAGTCCATAAATGGACTTCTCAAGCTTACACACTCTATCCGGATGCTTCGGATCCACAAACCCCTCTGGCTGAGCCATGTAAACATTCTCAGCCAACTTTCCGTTAAGGAAAGCGGTCTTGACATCCATTTGCCAAATCTCATAATCATGAAATGCGGCAATTGCTAACATCACTCTAATAGATTTAATCTTCGCAACTGGTGAGAAGGTCTCATCATAGTCAACTCCGGGAGTTTGAGTAAAGCCCTTCGCGACCAATCGCGCTTTATATGTGTGTACGTTCCCATCCACGTCGGTCTTCTTCTTGAAGATCCATTTGCACCCAACGGTCTTACGTCCGGGCACGTAATCAACCAAATTCCAAACTTGGTTATCATACATGGATTGGATCTCGCTATCCATTGCCTCTTTCCACTTTAAAGACTCCGGGCCTGCCATGGCTTCCTTGTAGCTATTAGGTTCATCAAGATTTACTAGTGTACCATCACTAATATACGTGTCCCCTTCGGTAGTAATATGAAAGCCATAAAACTGGGGATGAACTCTAACTCTATCGGAACGTCTAAGAGGTAAGGATTCGTCAATTGGTTCAACCGGAGTTTCCTCCTCGGGTTGAGTGCCAGCGGTAAAGGTTCCTTCATCCATTGACTCTTGAATCTCTTCAAGTTCGATTTGCCTCCCACTGTCTCCTTGGCTTATGAGTTCTTGCTCTCGGAAAACTCCTCTCCTCGCAACGAAGACAACATTGTCCTTCGGTCTATAGAAGAGATATCCAAAGGATGTCTGCGGGTAGCCGATGAAAATACATCGCTCACTTCGAGGTTCAAGCTTGTCGTGAGTATCTCGTCTTACGAAAGCCTCGCAACCCCAAACCTTGATATGTGCCAACGAGGGAGCTTTCCCTGTCCACATCTCGTGAGGTGTTTTGGCAACCTTCTTAGTAGGGACTCGGTTAAGGATATGGGCGGCAGTCTCTAAGGCATACCCCCAAAAAGAGATTGGTAGTGAAGCACGACTCATCATAGAGCGAACCATATCCAATAGGGTTCGATTACGCCTTTCTGCCACACCATTCAACTGCGGTGTCCTAGGAGGCGTCAATTGCGAAACTATTCCACACTCCTTGAGATAATCGTGGAATTCAAGACTTAGGTACTCTCCTCCTCGATCGGATCGAAGCATCTTGATTTTCCTGCCCAATTGATTCTCCACTTCATTCTTGAATTCTTTGAACTTTTCAAAGGTGTCTGACTTTTGCTTGATTAAGTAGATATACCCATATCTACTATAGTCATCGGTAAAAGTCACATAGAAGCGGTTCCTATCCTTTGTGGTTGATCTAAACGGTCCACATACATCGGTATGTATTAGGTCCAATAGACCCTCGCCCCTTTCACAAGAACTCGTGAAGGGCGACTTAGTCATCTTTCCAAGCAAACAAGACTCGCATGTGTCATCTTCCCTAAGGTCGAATGACTCCAACACTCCATCCTTTTGGAGTTGGGTTATGCGTTTCTTGTTGACATGTCCAAGACGACAATGCCACAAGGATGCTTTATCCATACTAGTGGAAGAATCAATATTCAAAACATCATTTCCAAAGTCATCAACAATCATAACAGTTTCATATATTCCATTATATGGTATAGCTTCAAAGTAAAAGACACCATTTAGATAAGCCAAAATAGAACCATTCTCATTATTAAAAGAAAATCTAAATCCTTGTCTAAATAAACCATGAAATGAAATGATGTTTCTTGCCATTTCTGGCGAATAGCAACAATTGTTCAAATCTAAAACTAAACTATTCCTAAGCACTAAGGAATACACTCCAATCTTGGTTACAGGCGACGATCTTCTGTTCCCCATGATTAGATTGATCCTTCCTTGCTCCACATCCCTACTTCTTCTTAGTCCCTGCACATTAGAACAAATGTGATAACCACAACCGGTATCAAGAACCCAAGAAATAGCATGATTAGAATCGTTAGATTTGATTGTATATATACCTGCGAAAGATGGCTTGATCTTTCCTTCTTTGATTGCTTGCAGGTAATCCGGGCAGCTTCTCTTCCAATGTCCTATCTTGTGGCAGTGGTGGCACTCTGCCTCCTTCGGGTTAGAGCAGGGCTTGGCGGGATCAACTTTGGTCCCACTAGAAGAGGCACCATCTCGGGCTTTCACCTTGCGATAGTTCTTCGATGAAGCTTTCCTCTTCTTTCCCTTCCCTTGTCCAATAGCCAAGACAGGAGCAGCGGGCGGATTGGGAGTAGGTGCAACAGACTTGTCTTTGAAGTTGCTCTCAGCAACCCTCAAGAGACCTTGGAGCTTGCTTAGGGTGACCTCTTCTTTGTTCATGTGGTAGGTCATCCTAAATTGGTTGTACATCGGAGGTAAAGAGTGAAGCACCATGTCGATCGCCAAATCTTCACCAAAGTCAACATTTAACTTGCGAAGGCGGTCGACATACCTTTGCATCTTTTGCAAGTGCACGGTAAGAGATTCTCCATGACCCATCTTCGCGGAAATCATGTTAGTGAAAATCTCGTACCTCTCTTGTCTCGCGTTTTGGTGGTACCTCTCCAATAGGTCTTGGTGCATCTCGTACGGGTACATGTCCTCGTAGGACTTTTGGAATTCGGAGTTCATGGTGGCGATCATGATGCAATGTACCTTCGTTGCATCTCGCTCATGAGTTTCAAATGCGGTGATTTCGGCTGGAGTAGCGATTTCGGTATTGATTTTCTCGAGCTTCTCATCAAGGACATACTCTTTGTCCTCATAGCGAGCAATGGTGCGAATGTATCTTATCCATTCGCTAAAGTTCGTTCCATCGAAGGTGACCTTTTGGCAAAGGCTCATCAACGTGAAAGAACTAGCAATAGCGTTGTTTGCGTTTGACATCTACAATTAGAAAAGGACAAAGATAGATTAGAATAAGAATCCCTAATTATCACCCAATAAGAAAATTAGGGCTAGGATCCAACAATAACATTTACATACTAGAAAAGGGATGCCGTAATGCAAATAAATTGAAGGTAAGTGAATGACGATTCACTAATTCTCCATTACGAAACTTAAACTATTAGTCCTAAGTGTTTTTGAGAATTCCTAGGTTCGGATGAGATTCATTGAAACTATTCAATGGCATGTTTAAATCTCGATATGCCCCTCTTGTTTGTGACTGGGATGCCGAGGATCACAAAGCGGGTGTGAATTACCATGCAAATTCACATGGCGCCTTCATTGTAACAATCACCTATTCGATGTGCCGGTAAACCACACACGCTCCATTGAACTATGATAAACAACGAATCACCCTTTGCCACCTTCGCTTAGAACCAATTAGTGTGCCGGTAAACCACACACGCTCCACCAACATCTTAGCAAGGTGCAAAGTGTAATTTCATGGGATTGCATTAATTCACTTTTCCTAAAGTAACTAGGATTGGGAAATTTTAAAATATGTGTAGTTACTTTGTATTTCTTATTATACTTTTAATGAAAGGATGAGGTTGCCCTATCCTACCCGTTCGGCTAACGACCCTCCACCAATCAAGCAAGCGGTGGGTGTGAGTGTACACCCATTAAGCGCCATTTTATAGGCCGCAACCTTATACCCACCTTATAGATCGGCTTCGTGAATGAGGCCTACTAACGGTAAGACTAGCATTTAGTTATACATATATATATTATTCTAGTAATATCATATTAGTATAGGGTTGTATTTTAAAACTTTTAAAATCTAGGGCTTGAAATTTAAGTTGTCTAAATTAAAGCTTTTAATCACAAAAGTAAATTTCAAAACATGAGGGTAGGTTTTAAACATTTAAAACATGGAGGATCAAATAACAAATAATTCCAATTAACAATTAATATCCTAATTATCTATATTTGATTTATTCAAGATTTCTTTTTAAGATAATTACCAAAATAATCAAAATAATCAATTAATTATCATATAAGGAAATTAAATATTTAATTAGTTGATAATTACCTTTAACTAGATCAAGATAATAGTTATATTTATCAGAAAAACGAATTAATATTGATCTAATTAGTTTATGGTAAGTTAAGATAAGATAAACACAAAGAAATCCCGAATCTGGCCATTCCTGACGCCTGGACTCGCCGAGTGCACAAAGGGACTCGCCGAGTCAGGCCTACTCGTCGAGTCCACTTTGAGACTCGTCGAGTCCATGACTCAGAAACCAAAAAATCGAATTTTGCAGGTTTGTTTCAGTTAATCAAGCAATAATTTACAGAGAACCAAGCTAGGCTCTGATACCACTGATGGGTTTTAGCCATAAGAACTTTCCTATGTGCGCATGCAAAACCCTAATGCTTGGATCTAGGCTTTCTAATAAACATGCTTTGAATCCAAGACTTCTAATTACTAATTAGGTTAAATAAGAACATTGAAACAGATCTAGAATCATACCTTTGAGTTCCTTGTTGATCTTGAGGTCTTGGAGCTTCTAGAGTCACAAATGTCACTCCTCTAATGGCTTACAAACACCAAAGCAAGGAGGATGATTTGGGAGAGAGGAGAGGGGAGGAATTCGACCAGAGTTCTCTTGCTTTTTCAGAAGTGTCGAATTCCCTATCCCATGGGGTCTATTTATACTTGTAGATTCCTTAATGATTACAGATAAGTCCCTATCAGATAATCTTCTCTTAAGGCTATCCAAATCCATTCCTAGATAACTCTAATGGACGATTTTAGCTATCCTAATCCTCTTAGAATTCGTCCATAGTATATCCAAATGGATTTACAGTCTAAAGCTTAACTATCAAACAATTGACAGTTTATACCCCTTTATTTAATTAATCTCTTTAAGTCACCAAATTAATTCTAATTAATTCTATGACTTATATTAATCAAATAACAAATATATTATTCATTATATTATTCCCATAATATATTAATAATATTTATTCTCTCTTAATAAATCATCCTATCAAGTTGCTATGGTGAAGGCAACCCAAAAGGACCATGCACAACCGGATATAGTTACAGCCTTAGACACTATTCCAACAGTCTCCCACTTGGATAAGTCTAGTAACTATACAAGTACAATTCGGTTTGCAATCGTAGCTCTCAAAGACGCTGTCAACTCTGATCTAATCAATCTTGTCCTTTAGATAAGGGAACGTATAGTCCTCTGTCAGATATCATGCTGACAATCCTATGGAATGGTTAGTCAAGCATTTAGGTTTCTCGATCTCCGATTTATTTGACATGGAACTTAATTGAACACATCAATTCAGTTCTGACCGGGCCCGGCACATAAGTCAAATCAAATCATCGAGCGGCCGAGATATCGCTTTTACCTTCTTAGATAAAAGTTACAGATAAACTTCGACTTATATGCATTTACTTATTCATTTACCAACTATACACAACAATACGTTTTATAACATCAAGTTACTGATGCGTTTTCGTATTATCAATGTACAATCAATTAACAAATAATAAACCATATATCTAGGTTTTAAGACTATATGATATTATCGTCTTGCGATCACCTTTTATATCTTATTCCATAAGGTGATTCCAGCAAGCGCGGGTTTATTCCAATGCTCAAAACTAGTTCATAAGCACTCATGAACGTTGCAGCAATCCTTTGCTATGTCTAACACCATTTAGACATTCTACACACCAATTCATGACAATCTTCTTTCATATCTACTTCCAATATATGAATGATTGTGGACCATTTGAACAATTCTATTATTCCTAATAATTTCAATTATTCTGGAAGTCAAAACATGCAAAGTGAAACAATAGCTAAACAATTAACATAAGATAGTAACATTACTCATAAATAAAACTCCTTTATTTAATCATCAAATGTCAATTACATTTATCTATTACACGTTTCTAATACTATCTAATCTATGCTAATATCATCCTTCAGCCCAATACTCCTAGCATGCTGCAAGTGCTTAACCCTACTCAGTCCCTTCGTAAGAGGATCTGCTGGGTTATCTTCTGATGATATCCTCTTAACTACGAGTTGTCCTTCTTCTACACGATGTCTAATAAAGTGATACTTTCTGTCGATATGTCTTGATCTACCATGATCCCTCGGTTCCTTGGTTAAGGCAACCGCACCTTCGTTATCACAGAAAATCTCTATTGGCTCCTTTATGGCAGGTACAACTCCAAGATCACCGATGAAGTTCTTTAGCCATATTGCCTCCTTCGACGCTTCGCTCGCTGCAATGTACTCTGATTCGCACGTTGAATCAGCTACGGTTTCCTGCTTGGAACTTTTCCATGTCACTGCTCCTCCATTTAGGGTAAAGACCCAGCCCGACTGTGAACGGTAGTTGTCCCTGTCGGTTTGAAAACTGGCGTCACTATACCCTCGCACCTTCAAGTCATCACTTCCTCCGAGGACTAAGAACCATTCCTTCGTCCTCCGAAGGTACTTAAGGATATTCTTCACCGCAATCCAATGTACTTTGCCAGGATTCCCTTGATATCTACTAACCATGCTCAAAGCGAAGGCTACATCAGGTCGAGTACAAGTCATAGCGTACATGATTGAGCCAACTGCGGAAGCGTATGGTACTCGGCTCATTTCTGCTATCTCAGCTTCGGTACTCGGACTTTGAGTCTTACTCAACTTGGCTTTACTTTGTATCGGTAGTTCTCCCTTCTTTGAGTTTTCCATACTAAAACGTTTTAGTACCTTCTCTAAGTAAGTATTCTGACTAAGTCCAATTAGTCTCTTACTTCTTTCTCTTATTATCCTAATTCCCAAAATGTAAGAAGCCTCTCCGAGGTCCTTCATAGCGAAACACTTCCCGAGCCAGGACTTTACCTCCTGCAGAGTCGGAATGTCGTTTCCTATGAGTAATATGTCATCGACATATAGAACGAGGAAGCTTACTATACTCCCACTGGCTTTGACATATACACAAGATTCGTCTTCGCTTCGTACAAATCCAAACTCTTTGACTTTCTCATCGAAACAAAGATTCCATCTGCGAGATGCTTGCTTAAGTCCATAAATGGACTTCTCAAGCTTACACACTCTATCCGGATGCTTCGGATCCACAAACCCCTCTGGCTGAGCCATGTAAACATTCTCAGCCAACTTTCCGTTAAGGAAAGCGGTCTTGACATCCATTTGCCAAATCTCATAATCATGAAATGCGGCAATTGCTAACATCACTCTAATAGATTTAATCTTCGCAACTGGTGAGAAGGTCTCATCATAGTCAACTCCGGGAGTTTGAGTAAAGCCCTTCGCGACCAATCGCGCTTTATATGTGTGTACGTTCCCATCCACGTCGGTCTTCTTCTTGAAGATCCATTTGCACCCAACGGTCTTACGTCCGGGCACGTAATCAACCAAATTCCAAACTTGGTTATCATACATGGATTGGATCTCGCTATCCATTGCCTCTTTCCACTTTAAAGACTCCGGGCCTGCCATGGCTTCCTTGTAGCTATTAGGTTCATCAAGATTTACTAGTGTACCATCACTAATATACGTGTCCCCTTCGGTAGTAATATGAAAGCCATAAAACTGGGGATGAACTCTAACTCTATCGGAACGTCTAAGAGGTAAGGATTCGTCAATTGGTTCAACCGGAGTTTCCTCCTCGGGTTGAGTGCCAGCGGTAAAGGTTCCTTCATCCATTGACTCTTGAATCTCTTCAAGTTCGATTTGCCTCCCACTGTCTCCTTGGCTTATGAGTTCTTGCTCTCGGAAAACTCCTCTCCTCGCAACGAAGACAACATTGTCCTTCGGTCTATAGAAGAGATATCCAAAGGATGTCTGCGGGTAGCCGATGAAAATACATCGCTCACTTCGAGGTTCAAGCTTGTCGTGAGTATCTCGTCTTACGAAAGCCTCGCAACCCCAAACCTTGATATGTGCCAACGAGGGAGCTTTCCCTGTCCACATCTCGTGAGGTGTTTTGGCAACCTTCTTAGTAGGGACTCGGTTAAGGATATGGGCGGCAGTCTCTAAGGCATACCCCCAAAAAGAGATTGGTAGTGAAGCACGACTCATCATAGAGCGAACCATATCCAATAGGGTTCGATTACGCCTTTCTGCCACACCATTCAACTGCGGTGTCCTAGGAGGCGTCAATTGCGAAACTATTCCACACTCCTTGAGATAATCGTGGAATTCAAGACTTAGGTACTCTCCTCCTCGATCGGATCGAAGCATCTTGATTTTCCTGCCCAATTGATTCTCCACTTCATTCTTGAATTCTTTGAACTTTTCAAAGGTGTCTGACTTTTGCTTGATTAAGTAGATATACCCATATCTACTATAGTCATCGGTAAAAGTCACATAGAAGCGGTTCCTATCCTTTGTGGTTGATCTAAACGGTCCACATACATCGGTATGTATTAGGTCCAATAGACCCTCGCCCCTTTCACAAGAACTCGTGAAGGGCGACTTAGTCATCTTTCCAAGCAAACAAGACTCGCATGTGTCATCTTCCCTAAGGTCGAATGACTCCAACACTCCATCCTTTTGGAGTTGGGTTATGCGTTTCTTGTTGACATGTCCAAGACGACAATGCCACAAGGATGCTTTATCCATACTAGTGGAAGAATCAATATTCAAAACATCATTTCCAAAGTCATCAACAATCATAACAGTTTCATATATTCCATTATATGGTATAGCTTCAAAGTAAAAGACACCATTTAGATAAGCCAAAATAGAACCATTCTCATTATTAAAAGAAAATCTAAATCCTTGTCTAAATAAACCATGAAATGAAATGATGTTTCTTGCCATTTCTGGCGAATAGCAACAATTGTTCAAATCTAAAACTAAACTATTCCTAAGCACTAAGGAATACACTCCAATCTTGGTTACAGGCGACGATCTTCTGTTCCCCATGATTAGATTGATCCTTCCTTGCTCCACATCCCTACTTCTTCTTAGTCCCTGCACATTAGAACAAATGTGATAACCACAACCGGTATCAAGAACCCAAGAAATAGCATGATTAGAATCGTTAGATTTGATTGTATATATACCTGCGAAAGATGGCTTGATCTTTCCTTCTTTGATTGCTTGCAGGTAATCCGGGCAGCTTCTCTTCCAATGTCCTATCTTGTGGCAGTGGTGGCACTCTGCCTCCTTCGGGTTAGAGCAGGGCTTGGCGGGATCAACTTTGGTCCCACTAGAAGAGGCACCATCTCGGGCTTTCACCTTGCGATAGTTCTTCGATGAAGCTTTCCTCTTCTTTCCCTTCCCTTGTCCAATAGCCAAGACAGGAGCAGTGGGCGGATTGGGAGTAGGTGCAACAGACTTGTCTTTGAAGTTGCTCTCAGCAACCCTCAAGAGACCTTGGAGCTTGCTTAGGGTGACCTCTTCTTTGTTCATGTGGTAGGTCATCCTAAATTGGTTGTACATCGGAGGTAAAGAGTGAAGCACCATGTCGATCGCCAAATCTTCACCAAAGTCAACATTTAACTTGCGAAGGCGGTCGACATACCTTTGCATCTTTTGCAAGTGCACGGTAAGAGATTCTCCATGACCCATCTTCGCGGAAATCATGTTAGTGAAAATCTCGTACCTCTCTTGTCTCGCGTTTTGGTGGTACCTCTCCAATAGGTCTTGGTGCATCTCGTACGGGTACATGTCCTCGTAGGACTTTTGGAATTCGGAGTTCATGGTGGCGATCATGATGCAATGTACCTTCGTTGCATCTCGCTCATGAGTTTCAAATGCGGTGATTTCGGCTGGAGTAGCGATTTCGGTATTGATTTTCTCGAGCTTCTCATCAAGGACATACTCTTTGTCCTCATAGCGAGCAATGGTGCGAATGTATCTTATCCATTCGCTAAAGTTCGTTCCATCGAAGGTGACCTTTTGGCAAAGGCTCATCAACGTGAAAGAACTAGCAGTAGCGTTGTTTGCGTTTGACATCTACAATTAGAAAAGGACAAAGATAGATTAGAATAAGAATCCCTAATTATCACCCAATAAGAAAATTAGGGCTAGGATCCAACAATAACATTTACATACTAGAAAAGGGATGCCGTAATGCAAATAAATTGAAGGTAAGTGAATGACGATTCACTAATTCTCCATTACGAAACTTAAACTATTAGTCCTAAGTGTTTTTGAGAATTCCTAGGTTCGGATGAGATTCATTGAAACTATTCAATGGCATGTTTAAATCTCGATATGCCCCTCTTGTTTGTGACTGGGATGCCGAGGATCACAAAGCGGGTGTGAATTACCATGCAAATTCACATGGCGCCTTCATTGTAACAATCACCTATTCGATGTGCCGGTAAACCACACACGCTCCATTGAACTATGATAAACAACGAATCACCCTTTGCCACCTTCGCTTAGAACCAATTAGTGTGCCGGTAAACCACACACGCTCCACCAACATCTTAGCAAGGTGCAAAGTGTAATTTCATGGGATTGCATTAATTCACTTTTCCTAAAGTAACTAGGATTGGGAAATTTTAAAATATGTGTAGTTACTTTGTATTTCTTATTATACTTTTAATGAGAGGATGAGGTTGCCCTATCCTACCCGTTCGGCTAACGACCCTCCACCAATCAAGCAAGCGGTGGGTGTGAGTGTACACCCATTAAGCGCCATTTTATAGGCCGCAACCTTATACCCACCTTATAGATCGGCTTCGTGAATGAGGCCTACTAACGGTAAGACTAGCATTTAGTTATACATATATATATTATTCTAGTAATATCATATTAGTATAGGGTTGTATTTTAAAACTTTTAAAATCTAGGGCTTGAAATTTAAGTTGTCTAAATTAAAGCTTTTAATCACAAAAGTAAATTTCAAAACATGAGGGTAGGTTTTAAACATTTAAAACATGGAGGATCAAATAACAAATAATTCCAATTAACAATTAATATCCTAATTATCTATATTTGATTTATTCAAGATTTCTTTTTAAGATAATTACCAAAATAATCAATTAATTATCATATAAGGAAATTAAATATTTAATTAGTTGATAATTACCTTTAACTAGATCAAGATAATAGTTATATTTATCAGAAAAACGAATTAATATTGATCTAATTAGTTTATGGTAAGTTAAGATAAGATAAACACAAAGAAATCCCGAATCTGGCCATTCCTGACGCCTGGACTCGCCGAGTGCACAAAGGGACTCGCCGAGTCAGGCCTACTCGCCGAGTCCACTTTGAGACTCGTCGAGTCCATGACTCAGAAACCAAAAAATCGAATTTTGCAGGTTTGTTTCAGTTAATCAAGCAACAATTTACAGAGAACCAAGCTAGGCTCTGATACCACTGATGGGTTTTAGCCATAAGAACTTTCCTATGTGCGCATGCAAAACCCTAATGCTTGGATCTAGGCTTTCTAATAAACATGCTTTGAATCCAAGACTTCTAATTACTAATTAGGTTAAATAAGAACATTGAAACAGATCTAGAATCATACCTTTGAGTTCCTTGTTGATCTTGAGGTCTTGGAGCTTCTAGAGTCACAAATGTCACTCCTCTAATGGCTTACAAACACCAAAGCAAGGAGGATGATTTGGGAGAGAGGAGAGGGGAGGAATTCGACCAGAGTTCTCTTGCTTTTTCAGAAGTGTCGAATTCCCTATCCCATGGGGTCTATTTATACTTGTAGATTCCTTAATGATTACAGATAAGTCCCTATCAGATAATCTTCTCTTAAGGCTATCCCAACTACCGCCAAAATTCAGAACACATGCATGCAACATGTCCTCCAATGTCTAGATAGTATGCTCACTCAAACCATCAGTCTGCGGGTGGAAAGTGGTGCTGAAGTGCAAATGAGTACCCAACTCCTCGTGGAATCTCTTCCAGAACCCTGAAAGTAAACCAAACATCCCTATCAGACACCACAAAAATTGACACCCATTCGTGCCACCACTTCCCGAATGTAGATACCGGCCAACTTCTTCACCTAAATACTCTCCTAGATTGGAATAAAATGTGTGATCTTGATTAATCAGTCCACGATGACCTATATCGAATCCACTCTGTGTGGCGTTCGACGTAATTTGATGATAAAATCCATTGTAATCTCTTCCCATTTCCAAACGGGTACTTCCAATGGTTCCATTTTGTTAGAGGTTGTTAATATTTGGCCTTGACTTTCCTACAAGTTAAGCACCTCTCCACATACCATGCCACATCTTGCTTCATACATGGCCACCAATAGTCAAGACGGAGATCTCTATACATCTTTGTCGCTCCGGGATGAATAGAGAATCTCGACTTGTGCGCCTCCTCGATCAAAACCTGATTGTAACATCCCAAAATTTCCAAATAAATATTTTCATTTCAAACATCTAGTAGTCATGTCAAAACAACTAATAGTGTATCATCATGAAAATAATATCATAGTACAAATTCCAAAATGACATAATGCAGAAAAACCCAGGCGGATGCGGTGCGATAATGTCGGTTCCTTCCCTTTCGAGTTGGAAGTTGTTGAGAGAAAAAGTTGAGTCACACTTGAAAAAACATTAGGACAAGAAATAATGCGGAATAAAGTTTAACTCAAAGGATCATTAAAGCTCAACAATAATAACAAGTTAGATCGAGTTAGAAAGTTAGAAAGTTAGAAAGTTAGATGCGGAAATATAAGAAATATAAATGATAACAAGTATTATATCAAGTATACACATAAGTTGATACTTAACGAGAATTGCAGGCAATCCAAGTTAGTGAGTGAGATCAAACTTAGTGATGAAGTCTAGAAAGACTTGATCCGAAGAGAGATTTCAAACGGTTAAGAGTATATTTAAGTGATGAGTAAGAAGGGAGTAAGATGAGCGATAAGATTCAAGATGCATGAGAGATGTGTCTTCATTCTGAAAATGAGAACTCTATTTATAGAGTTCGAAGATTACAAAAGTCTTATCAGTTAAAAGTTGCAACGCATGACACATTGGATAAAAGAGAGTACTTCTAGAAAAACGGATAAAAGACTAAAAATAAGTTGTTGGGGCGAGGTCCGTCAGCGATTCATGGGGAGTACCGAAGTGGTACTCAAGACTACTGAGCTGATTCAGCAGGTCCGGAGCAGACTCCAGACAGCTCAGGGTCGGCATAAGAGCTATACTGACAAGCGTCGGTCAGACTTGGAGTTTCAGGAGGGAGATATGGTTCTCCTGAAGGTTTCACCTTAGAAAGGTGTCATTTGTTTCAAGAAGCGGGGCAAGCTAGGCCCCAAGTATATCGGTCCCTTCAGGGTTTCGGCTCGGGTGGGTCGGGTTGCGTACCATCTAAATCTTCCAGTGGACCTCAGCCATATTCATAGCACATTTCATGTCTCTCAAATGCCAAAGTGTTTGGTGGATGATTCCGCAGTTGTACCTTTGGAGGATATTCAGGTGGATGATCACCTGAATTATGTCAAGAGACCAGTGTCAATAATAGATTGGAAGACGAAAACCCTGAGGAACAAGTTTGTGGAACTAGTGAAGGTGCAGTGGCTGTACCACAAAGGGTTGGAGTGGACTTTTGAGCCTGAGGATGATATGAGGGAGCATTACCCAGGATTGTTCGAGGCAGCGGACTTCGAGGACGAAGTCTGATTCAAGTGGGGGAGAATTGTAGTGCCTGGTTTCCGGTATGAACTTATCTTTCTAATTGTTTAAATTTGCTTTCTGGACTTGGTGTGTTGGAAGTCTCAACACGACGTGTCAAGATGATTTTGGCCGCGGAGGTTAATGAACCAACACAATGAGTCGAGGTGCCTCAACTCGGTGTGTTGGCAGTTGGGAAGGAAACCCTAATTTTTAGGGTGTTGCACCCTATTTAAAGGCATTAAGTCCATTTGTTGTCCTCCTTACCAGCCTCCTCTGTCCAGAAACCCTAAAGTCAAGTATCATCTTCCATAGTTGAGTGTATGAACTTGTGGAGAGCCTTAAGTGTTGATTTTTGTAATCTTTTGAAGGAGCCTTGAAGTTTGAAGGTGTCTAGCTTGGAGGGAAGGCTATAGATCCAAAATCTCCTTACTTTTTGCAGTCTCTTTGAGGTATAAAGTAGTCTCTTTGAGGTATAAAGTTTATACCTTGCTTATTAGTTTCTTAGATCTCTTATTGGGTATGATTGTATCCTTTTAGCCATGGTTGGGTAGATGATGCGGGATTAGGACGTCCCGAATGTTTATTCTTTCAGATCTAAGATCTACATGAACTCTCTTGGCATAAAGATGCCAACTTTATGGTCTTAAGGGATTCATGCATTCATTAAGTCCTTCTTTTAGCCTCTTTTGAGCATTAGGTCATCTCCTATTCATGCATGAGCATAAAGTTGGAAACTTTACATGGCTATTCAGCTTTAAAGGACCAAATCTACATTTTGGGGCTATGTCTTCGGTGATTAAGTGCTTAATGATTAAGCCCTCACCCTTTTAAGCCTAGGGTTTCGGTTTTGGACCCATTTTGGTGGTTCCTAGGGGGTAAAGTTAGAAACTTTACCCTTCTAGATGTCATTTTAGTTGAGATCTGGTTTTTAAAGCTCTTAGATTCGATAATGTCCGCTTAAGGTATTAAGATATTGGGTTTCTGGCGAACTTGGCGTGTTTATTGATAAACACGGCGAGTTGGATCGGTTTCTACTCGATCTTACATTTAATGAAGAAACACGGCGAGTTGAAGGACAACTCAACGTGTTGGGTCAACTTGGGTCATTGACTTTGACTTTTGACTTTTGACTTTAGTCTTTGACCAAGTTTGACCTATAAGGGGCTTTAGGGAATTTTGAGTTGTATTTAAGCAATTGTTTCTGTTTAGGGGTTGAGTAGAAATGATATTCAGAGTGGGGATCTGTTAAGCTATTGTACTGTATTCAAGGTTAGTTTCCTCACTGGTTTAGCAGGCCTAAGGCACCAAGACCGACCCTCGTTTACTTATGTTATTATACTTGATATCTGTGTGGTGCTTAGATATGTATGTCTATTAGGCGGTGCCCATTATATGAGTGTGGGCGGGGCCTGTATCTCATTTATCCGAGTGTGGGTGGGGATTGTATCTCATCATTATCAAAGTGTAGGCAGGGCCCGTATCTCAATGGGGGCCTGTTATTCGAGTGTGAGCGGGGCCTGTATCTCACTATTATCTGAGTGTGGGCGTTGCCGGTATCTCATTATTTCATGATATGTCTGGTATGTGGTAGTTTGGGGAACTCACTAAGCTTTGTGCTTACTGTTTTCAGTTTATGTTTTAGGTACTTCTGGTTGCAAAGGGAAGAGCTCGGGTTGACTGCATCACCCACACCATTGGGTTTCCACATATGAAGTTTTACTTTGATTTTATGGCAATTGATACATTGGTTTTATTTGAAAGGTTTGGATGCTATTGGAAAATACTATTTTATCTATTAATAGAATATGAAATTTTTGGGACCATATTTTTGGATGTTACAATCAAGGTGAACAAAGTCTGGATCTACAAGCTCCAAGGTGCACCAAGAACACTCCAAAGCACTTAAAAACACCTTCTTTTTGCTCATAAGGCTCAATCTAGGTTAGGGTTTCAAGAGAGGGTGTTGGAGAGATGGTGGCTGAGAGTGGAATGGGTGTGGGGGAGTTAAAGAAATTAAATAGGGCTCAAACCATGAAAATAAGGTTTGGGCACTGATCACATACACACAACGTACTAGGGATTCCCTAGTACGTCCAGCGTACACATTGAGTACGTCCAGCATACGCGGCTCAACCCAAAACCGCCCTAACTTCAAAAGGTCATAACTTCTTCATTCCAACTCCGTTTTCGACGTTCTTTATATCCACGGAAAGGTGTTGAAGAGCTCTACAATATTATCTAAATATCATTGACTAAAAAGTTCTCAAAAAAAATCCATATTTCATGCAAGGACCCAACCTATGACTTATCTCTTTCTACCCTTCGGCCCAGAACACAATTCAAGGGTAAAATCTCTTTAACTATCATTACCTTCTTCCACAAGGACTAAACTTTGCCTTCCTAAGGCCCAAAACCTTACACCATCGACTTCCGGTCCATGGCTCAAAAATGACAGGAAAAAGGATGTTACACCAATTCACCTTGTCGCTGCTTCCTTTTGCTCTCGATTCGTGGTCATCGACGATGAGAGAAGGACCACAACGGTTTGCCGGAAGTTTCAGACCAGCTTGGTGGATAACATGTTGCATTTTTTTCTTGAAGGTCGTGAGTTCGTTTCGACATCCCCTAATGTCAAACATCCCCTAACATGTGTCAATCTGTAACCAAACATCTACTAATGTCACAGAAGGGTAAAATCGGAAAAGAGGGAAATTATCACAATTTTTTCCCAAATGTACGGTTTTGTGGACATAAAAATGAACTTAGGATATAACCGAACTTTTCTTGAAAAATTAGGGTTTTTATGGTATTAGTCCAATTTTATTTAAACAAATAAACAGATTTGGAGCCGTTGGAGGAATCACGAGTTCTTCAACCCATTTCGAGTGCCAAAATCTCAACATGCCCAACGAGGGTGTAATCTTCTCGACGGTACTGTCGATACCGCTAGCCTAAAACAACTCAACCCGAGCTTCCGACCACCCTAATGTTGGATACAAACCAAACTTCATACAAGTGTCTCCTATAAAAGTATTTTATTGATTAAAATATGTTAATCTAACATAATTAAAATCACATTTTGGGATAAATTTAAAAATTAAAACAATAATTTCAGGAATTAATCGACAAAAAAGAAAAAGAAAAAAAAAACAAATGTTACCATTTGAATTGCAAAAAAGCATAATAAAACAATAAAAAAAATATAATTTTATATGCACATTTTAAAAGAAAACATATATTATTTTTATAAATACTATAGATTTCTATTTCACATTTTTTTTCGAAACAAACATCATCTAAGACATTCATAAAGTAACTTCCCTAAAACATGGATACTCTCAATACTTAATCAATTCACCTTTGAAAATACAAAATAATAATAATAATAATAAAATAATAAATAGTAAATAAAATAATAATAATAGATATCTCAACTTCTAAGCATTTCGTTAGACCAATAACTAAATAGCTAATGTGATGCTAATCAATAACTAAATACATTATTAGAAATTCAATCGAATTCCTTGAGGTCCATTAAGTAATTATCGAATGATATAAGGTGACAAGTGAAAATATGATGGCCCTTATGATTGTGGTAAAAAATGTCCAAAGTGCACGATATAAATAATAGTATCTTGGTTGGTGTCATGTGATTGTTGCAAGAATATCTCCACAAAGAAACGTGGCTATTCTTTTAATTAATACCCATCTTATCCTTAAAACAAAATATCATTGTATTTTCATAATCATTCGTTTAGATAAAAAAAAAATCATTATTATTCTATAGTATATTTTCAATTTTCAATTATATTATATTAGTGATGATGTATTTAACGAAAAAAAATGGCTCATACTCTAAAACATAATTAAAATATCAAAATTTGATTTTTTTTTAAATCAAATCTAATATACTCCTAATTTCACTTATGTTTCCAACAAAACTTGAGTCATCGATTTCATCGATTTCATAGAGGGGGAGACAACACCAAATATCACTGGTTTACAAGGTTTTTAATATCAAATTTGATTTTTAATTAGTTACGATGAACACAATGCAAAAACCTTTTGTTTTTTATATATTCTAATTCATTTATATTTTTATTGTTTGGCTTCATTAATTCATTTTCCCCGTCTCATAAATTCTGCCTTATTTTGGTCAAATTATCTCTTAAGAATTACGGGTCGTTTCATAATTGTTAATTGGGTTGGAGTTGATTGGTTAGAAGTTGACTGAGTTAGAGGTTATGACCAAATCCACATCTGACTGAGTTTATGTTGTTTGAATATTTTTCTGTCTGACTATGGTGAATGATGATAAATGACCATATTATGTTGTCTTTTATGCTGGATAAAATAGTTATAAAAATACAAATGGTCGCATAAAATCTAAATTAAACATACATCATTTAAATCCAAATACAAATAAAAAACAACATAATAATTTGCATACAAATTTATGGACCGCGACACAAGCAATGACTATGTCTCTTTGCACTAGAACCGGATAAAGAGTCATTTGTTTTAAGATTGGGATTTTCGCCTTTAATACATCATAAACACATTCAATAACATTTCTAAGTTGTGCATGAGCATGATTGAACATTTCTTCCTTAGTTAAAGCCATGTTTCTTAGAAAATCGGCTAACCAATACCTAGTATTGCGGTAGGGAGCCATAAATCCACGGGTGTTGGTATATGCGCAGTCACAAAGGTAATTTATCTAGTAGACTAGTGTCACGTTTATTATATATGAGTGTTGGTAAAAAAAGGTAATACTTATTATATAAATTATAAAGAATATAGATAATAAAATTTATAGAAAGATTACATACCTGGTGCAAGGAATGAAAATCCGGAAGTCGGATCCAATGCAATTTTTTTTCAAAACTTTTAAAGCATGTGTTATGCCCTCCCATCCAGCCCATACAAAAGTGAATATCATATTAGAATCACAAATTTCTATTACTTTTTGATAACATTCATCTTTTTCTCTTCCCCTATAGCGAGTTTGTTCATCAATGGGCATAACTACATGTACAAGAATTCCATCTAGTGCACCTATTTTCCAGGAAAAATGTCTTTTAACCGTCTTTGTTGTTCTGAGGTATTTCTTGTTGTATTAGAAGATTTTAGTAGTATAATTTCTCTTGCAAAACACAGCATTGCACTTAAGACCTCGTGAAGAACTTTGATAAATTGTTTGTGTGGAGTGTTAAAACCTTCCTTTAACCGATTGAAAATGTGCATTATTTATAATTTAACAAATCACAACACATTCCAATGCATTCACACACACAAAAGAGCTTTTAACTATAATTTAACAAATCATTTATTATTCAACTCTTTTTTACTCATTTAACACACAAAACAATTTTTTAACTATAGTTTAACAAATCATAGCACATACCAATGCAAATATCTCAGCAAAAGTCATCAATAAATCGAAAAATCCATAGAAAATTGAAAAGGAACACAAAAAGGAACAACCAACTTAAACATCATAACAAGCATCAATAAATTAAACATCTCAGTACCAAAAATCGAACATCTCAACAACAAAAGTTGAGCAAACGGAAACAAAAACTCACCTAGTCCAAAAGATTTGTGGTCTCCAATTGAGTGGTCGAGCAACAGTCGTCAAAATGATAACAGTAGCTCGTCGAGGTCGTTGATGGATTTCGTATGTGGAAGAGTTCACAAAATGGTATGTACATATTGGAAATCAAACATATTTGTCATTTTTTCCCAGTCTAGCATTTGAATAGAAGGGATCGAATCAGCTCCAAAGCTTGGACCGAGTCATTGATTATAAAATCCATATCCAACATGATGATATTTTTTTGGACCGGGTCCCCTATTTAGTGGCGGAACCAGCTTGTAGCCAGGGGTAGCATGTGCTACCCCTCAAGTTTTTCTAAGAAATATAATTTTTTTAATGTTCCCATGGTGCTCCTACTAGATTAACCAAGTGATACTCCTTAGATCTTGCAAAAGAAGATGACTAGATGAAGAATCAAATGAGTACGTTTTCTTAACCCACTTTATCCTCAAATTTTTTATTTTTCCCAATTCAATTTTGACATAGATTCCAAATGGGTTTTTGTATTGTTTGTTTTTTTTTCATAATTGGTCTCATCTGCAACTGTTAATAATTTTAATTCATTTGGGTATCCTTATTGCTGGAATTTGGTATGTGTTAATGGTTATTTCTTTATACCTTACACGTGTTTGATGTTATGCCTAAAGGACTAGATCTAAATAGATTGGTCTCTTTGATCACGACTAACAATTTATGTGTAGCTAGTTGGTCTCAGACTTTGATAGTTAAGTGGTGCCCTTTCTATGATTCTTTGATTCACACTTTGCAATGCACTTCTTTTCACGATTTACTCGGTATATGATGACTATAATACAATAAAGTTGCATGTCATTTAATTGGGTGTCATTAATCCTTTCTTTCTTGTGTTAAAAGTTTTTATTGTGTATTTCACATGATTTTGACTGTTTTACTGCTTATATCTAAAATATGATGTAGGTGGACACGTCATACATAGACTTTATCCTTTCAAACGGACTTCCTTTTGATCAATGTTGTTTTTTTAGTTGTTAATGTTCATGGAGGAATTTATAAACTTTTTCAGATCAAAAGTTTGTAAAGTATCTAGAATGCCACAATAAGTACACGATCCTTCAGATTTCTGAGTGTTAATGAGACTTTCTTAATATTTCAAATATAATTAGCTTGTAAATGGTAATCAACTTGCTTATATCATTTTTAAGAATAACAAGATTTCAAATTATAGTTTATAAATGTGACAAAATAGTTTCACGAACCGGAAAAGATTGGAACCAAAAAACTGCTTCGTTGATTTGATTGTGTGCTTGTTATAAACCTGTTGGATCATATAGATAAAACTACATTTTGAATCAAATTTTTGCAATTTTTGGTAGGTAACTATCATTCAGAAGCAATTTATGTCTGGAATATATTGTTACGGATTCTCGAATTCCTATTGATGAACTGTGACATCCCCAATTTCACGGCCAGAAAATACCGATTTGTTTATGCTTTGTTTTATAAATCAGAGTATTCATTTAATGAAAACGGTTGCGGAATTTGTTCCCAAAACAAGATATGATAATAACTTATCAAAACATTTCTCAAAGAGAATGTATTTTCATTTAATAATAAAACTCGGGATGTCATGTTCCGATACAGACATATAAGCATAAATAGAACTTACATTTAATTACACTAATGATTTATATCTCCTTTAAATCTCTCTGTGAAATATGTCTTTGTATTGATACCTGTGATACAAAGAAAACTGAGTGGGTCAGGCTTGGGAGCCTGGTGAGCATATAGGATTTTCATCCAACAATGTTATATCATATATTTAGAAATATCGAACATTCAAACTTGTACATTTTCACCATATAAAGGTAACTCTTATCCTACCCCATCGATCCTCACAACGACACGATCTAAACTCTCGTATCTAAAATTTTCCTCTTTACCTGATCCCTACTTACGGATCTAAAACTAACCTTTTCACCCGATCCATACTCACGGATCTAAAACTAACCTTTTCCCCTGATCCATACTCACGGATCTAAAACTACCTGATCCATACTAATGGATCTAAAACTAACCTCCTGATATGATCCATACTCCTGGATCAATAATTGTACCCATTCCATACTCCCGGAATAGGGACAATTAACTATACCCTAATCCTGATCTGATCCATACTCCCGGACTAGGGACAATTAACATAGTCTTAATCCATATCTGATCCATACTCCCGGATCTATAACTATGCCCAATCCATACTCCCGGACTAGGGACAATTAACTTAGTCTTAATCCATACTCCTGGACTAATAGCAAGTTTATCTCTTTACTTGATCCATACTCTCGGATCTAAAACTAACCTCTTTGTCTAATCCATACTCACAGATCTAAAACTAGCCTCTTGATCTGATTCCTACTCACAGATCTAAACTAATCTCTTGATCTGATCCATACTCACGGATCTCATCTACCCATATCCTACCCAACATATTTGTAGTTACAAAATACATATACAGTTTAACTCATCAAAACCTATATAGTTCATGTATTCCACCTACATCTCAAATAAACAACAATATATAAACACATAGCACGTATTTCATAGCAAATACTTAATATTTATGTGTTACAAGAAAGTGACCACACACTCACACATATAAACATCTTTATATTATACACATAGCACGTATTTCATAGTAAACACTTAATATTTATGTGTTAGAAGAAAGTGACCACACACTCACATGATCAGAAGATGATCGGACAGCACTACGGCTTGCAATGGTAGTATTCTTCGGTGAAATCGAGATCACTTCACACACCGGGTTTCTCGCGGGGCAGAGCTTCGGCTTGGAAACTCTTTTCTTCTCGGGATCTTCGGGCTTTGGGACTTGATTCGGGTCTCGAGGTGATACCGGGGATTCGGGGGGTTAAAATTGCACGTAAAACGATGTAATATGGGAGAGATGAGAGAATGAGCAACCAAACTCGGATGGCCCTTCAAATTTATTTATAGGGCAAAATCTGCTCTTGCCACGCCGTGGCACCTTTTTCCACGTCGTGGGCTTGGTCGTCACTGCATGCGTCATCGCAAGTTGCATCTGGGGGACTCCTGGAGGTGTTAGAATACTTGCCACGTCGTGGTATCTGACAGTTTTGGGGTTTCGCGTCCCGGACTTCAGAAATTCATAACTTTAGCAACGAACTCCGTTTTCGGCGTTCTTTATATCGACACGTAGGTGAGATTATGCTCTACAACTCTCGTTTAGACTCCATTGGCTAATTTTGTCACACCCCCAAACCAGAATGGCGGAAACGTTCGGGGGCGGAGGACGTCATATTCAGTATCATAACAGTTCATAGAAAGGAAAGTACACACCTCCATATATATTAAAATTTCCAAAATGTTTACATAATTGTATTCGTTACATGTTCAAAAGTTAAATACATAAACATCTTTCAAAAGAAGTAATTAACGTCAGCACGTTAATCCTCAAAAGTTGATTTCCAAATCTGCTTAGCGGATCCCTGAGAATACAAGTTATTTCAAAGAGAAAGTGTCAACAATTAAGTTGGTGAGTTCATGAGTAGTGTTTTGAGAAAATGTACACCATTCGAAAGTTTGTGTATGTTTTCCAGAAAACGCAGTATTTCAAATGTAAAGAGTTATGATTCATTGTGTTGAAAATGAATGTATTAGATCCAGAAAATCCCATATTTTCCCTAATAGTTGAGATATGAATTGTTGTGTTTTCCAAGAAAAACCCTTATTTTCTTATAAAAGTATGAAATGCATATGGATGTTCGTGTTATAAGTTGTAAATAATTGCACCAGGAAAATCTCTTATTTTCCTATTAGTTGTTTGGTTTGTATACAGGAAAAACCCTTATTTTCCTAACATAACTGGCAGTCTCCAAGACCGAAAATCGCAAGCAACCGACGTGCTTAAAAGTTGTGTCATAGTTTTACATAATAAAGCTATACGAAGATTGCACTTGTTAGATGAAGAATAGTTTTAATAGCTACTCGTTCATAAAAGCATAATACCATAATAATTGTATATCCGGTGAGTTTTATAACCATACTAAACATAATATGCCTGTAGCGACGTTCTTCAGGCGTCGTAGAGTTATGACAAACTGTCACCCCAAAGGACAGACTGTAGCTAACAGTCAGGGCGCGGGATCATGACTTCCCGTATAGATCTATACACATTTGACACGTTCTCCGAATGGGAGACTCTGGTTATAGACAGGACTTGTAGTGATACCTTTTAGCAAAAGGTAGTATTTGAAGATGTACACGCCTCACGGATTCTCAACTAAGTCTGTATTAAAGTAATAGTTTTGTATGCAAAGTTTATCATTTTTCACAATGTTTGACAAAGCATAAATCATAAGTTCCTTGAATGTATAAAACGGTTTAGAAATGATGGTTACCCTTGATATGATGTATTTGTATGTAAATGTAAAAATAAAACATATTTCTATTTATAAAACATATTGTATCCCAAGAGGGTAAAGCTTTGTTGTGAGGTGTTTTGCATGATAATAACTTCATAAGATAGTTAAAACAACAGTATGAAAAGTATATCAAAAGATCGATGTTTCACACGATTTTAGTCATGTGTTTACTTGTATCCCCCCCCCCCTAAAAGAGTATAAAAAGCATTTAAAAATGTATTTAAAGTGTGTTTGCAGGGGTATGAACTCACTTGAAAGTTTGAAGATAGTGAGATGGAAAACCGGGCAGAGTTTCGTCTCGGGAAACGGATTTTTCTCGGGATTCTCGGGAATCTCGGGAGTAAAATCGACCTTCGGGACTTGAGCAAAATGACCAGGGCTTCGGGTTAGAACGGGCACGGAAAACGAGGCAAAACTCAAGAGAAATGATAGGAAATGAGCAAATTTTCTAGAAACCCTCGCATCCCTTTTATAGGGGTTGAGAGGCCTCGGTACGCGGGGCGTACAGGCGTACGCAGCCCGTACCCGTGCGTCATGCATGAGCGAGTCCTCGACTGCCCCGGAGCTCGGATGGGACGGATTCGCATAGGCTCGCATAGGGGCGACGTGGACGGACCGAGACCAAGGCCTTCGCGTACGCGGGGCGTACGAGGCTACGCAACGCGTAACTCGGATGAGGACGCTGACTCCTCCTTCGGATATTACCAGAATTTTGATTTAAATTTATTTATAATTTATTTAATAAACTTCAAAAAATCATATCTTCTTCATACGAACTCCATTTTCGATGGTCTTTATATCCACGCGTAGGTGAGACTATGCTCTACAACTTTCATTTAGACTCCGTTGGCAAATTATGAAATTATTTTTATTATTTATTTATTAAAATGACGTGATTAAGGAATTTCTTTAAAAATGCATAACTTCTTTATCTGACGTAGGCTTTTGCCAGACTTTTTACCGCTGAAATACCATTGTCGAGACCTTCGATTCTCGTTTAGGTCATTCCGGCCAAAAGTCGCTCGATCTCCGATTCGAGTTTTTAGTTGTCTGCTGCTAAGCCGAAATTGGAAAAATCATAACTTAAACATACGATGTCCGATTTGAGCGTTCTTTTTATGTACGTTTGTAGTTTAACGATATCTATGACTTTCATTTAGACACCTAAGGTCAAAAAGTATTTTATTGGAACTTCGCGTTTTTACGTAACTTCGTATTGCCGGGTTTTTTTTGTCGGAAAACTTAGAATGGTCATAACTTCTTCGTTATAACTCGGATTTTAGTGTTCTTTATATGCTTGGAAACCTTAAGACGATATCTATTACATAGCGTACTCCGAACAGAGCCTTTGAATACTTCATTTTTCGATGATATTCTAATTACTTTTTCAAAGAGGTTACAAGACTTGAATTTCAAGGACCTGAAAGGACGGGTTGTTACATCATCCCCCCGTTAGAGGGAATTTCGTCTCGAAATTAGAGTTCATGCTACGGATAGAAGTTTTATTTGCTCCTCATGTTCTTAATTGAACTCGGTTCCTTGCTTGGCATTCCAGCGAACCTTTCACTATCGGGATACGACTTTGCTTCCTTTGTTTGACTTCACTGACATGATAACTCTTCTTGGTCGAACGTATGTTGAATGTTTTTGTGGACTGTGAGAGTAGTACATCTTGTACCCTACAAGTAGTGTCTCCAGATCTTCGAAGTAATTACCGATGCTCCTGACTCAAGATCATGTGTTGTATAGTTAACTTCCTGTGTCTTAAGCTGTCTTGAGGTATAGGCAGTGACCTTTCCTTTTGCATGAGAACACAACCAATTCATACTGATTATGATGTCAAAATCTTGGAAGTGGATTAGATGTCATGAATATCTAAAAGAAAGTATAATTACTCCCGAATTAAGGAAAAAAAGATGGGTATTTTTGTTCTATCTGTCTCTCTTGTACCAATCGACAGAAAGGGGCATGTGTTGCATAGCTCTTAAATTTATCCATGATTTAGATGGTTTTTGGATTCATTGTATATATCCATAGCTCTTAAAACAGTTTTGGAGTTGATCATAGTCACTATGTGGCGGCATTATTTCCATGTAATTATTTTTTTTAAAGGAAATTAAAAATATTATAAATGTTTAAAATGTTTGTGCTTCAAAAATAATAATATATCATATTTTTTATATAAGAATAAATATAGTTGTATTAGTTATTATTTATGAAACACAAACATAAAGCTTTTAAACAAATAAAATATAAATATATTAGTCTAAATTATTATACGAATATATTTATTTTTATAAAAAAAATGTGAAAGGTTATTATTTCTAAAATACAACACTTTTAAACATATAAAATATTTTTATTTTCCTTTTAAAGAAAATAAATTGAATGTAATTAATGACAGATTATTCATATGTTTAACTATTTTAGCATATATAGCAGTGAATTTAATTATTAGCTAACAGACGTTTTTTTTTAATTTTGCTTTGAAAAGCTCAAATATTAATTACCGAATACATTTAAATTTGATAAAACTAAATAAATTTTTAAAATTTAAATATCAAAAGTTTATATAGAACCAATATAAAATTTACCGTACTTAAAGGTAAAAATATATTTTGATTTTTGTTTCGTAATATAAATACGGTAAATTTATATTGGTTCGATATAAACTTTTGACATTTAAATTTAAAAAAAAAAAACTATTTAGTTTTATCAAATTTTGAATATCCATTAATATTTTATATGCTTATAATCTTAAGGGACTTTTGCAAAATATTTGTAAACTTAAGGGTTGTTTTGCAAATAATATTTCATGCTAGCGTGGAAACCTGATATTTCAAGTAAAAATGGCCAAATGGAAAAAAAACAGCAAGTTTGAAGCATAAACGAACCAAAAACCCATCGGAGGGTAAACTGTAACGTACAAATACTCATAACCAAATTTTTTTATTTTTATATTAAATAAAACATCAACCAAAGATGTTTGTGAAAACCATAAGGTATTCAGAGAGTGTCCAAAATCTTCCCAAAAGTACATCAGAGTCACTAAAGCGAGCAATCGCGGTGTGTGCAATGTGATCATCCCGAGCTCTTCCCCTTCGAGCCGGAAGTACTTGAAACATAAACTAAAAACCAGAAAGCACACAGCTTAGTAAGTTCCCCAAAATACCGCATACCATACGTATATGTTACCTCAAGTCTGTACCGGGTCTATTTCACCCCCGAGTCTATTTCAACTCATATGTCAGCACATGGCTGTACCGGGTCTATTTCACCCCCGAGTCTATTTCAATTAATATGTCAGCACAAGGTTGTATCGTGTCTATTTCACACCACATATATAGAAAACATGAACACCGGCATACAACTCATACACCATGAGGCGCAAAGACTACAAGCACATACAATCCCTAGTGTCCTACAATATACTGAGGAAACTCAGCTCGCACAATAGCTCAAAGGTCAACACGCCCTCAAAATCTCACAACAGGTGCTAAATGCCACCTAGATAATCACACAAGGCAAACCTTAATATACTTATTAGGAACTAGCCGGACAAACATCCATAAGTCAAAAGCCAGCCCTCAAGGTCAACAGTCAATGTTGACTCCATTCAACCACCACGACGTGGTCATTCTTGGCCACGTCGTGGTAGCTAGGGGTTCCAACAGCTGTTTTCTTCTATTCCAATAGCTCCAAAGCTCAGCTCTATTCCAAAATCTGATCTACAAGGATAAAGTTTCTAACTTTCTGCATTATGACCACCCAAAAGGTCCAAAACCCAAATCCGTAACTATCAAAAGGCATAAAAATGCAAGATCTTAACCAATAAGCACTTATTCCATAAAGTCAGAAGTCCATCCTTTCCAGAAGTGATTCTAGCCCCAAAACTAACCTAAAAGTTGGTGCTTCATAGAAATGCATGTCTTGAACCCATATTAGGTCAAAATGAGGGTTTATGACCTAAATCTCATGCATGGATTGAAAACCCTACCAAACTTCATATCCAAGGCACACATTACACCAAATGCCCTAGAGATTCAAAAGGTTGCAAACTTTAAGAGATCTCACCATCCCAATAAGAAAAAACAAGAAGTTAATGGGACAAAACTCAAGATCTAGCAGCCTAGCATAATAAAAATCGTGTCTTGGACACTTACAAAGGTCCAGAAGAGTCCTAAGGCGAAGAATGGAGACTTGATTGCTTGATCTTTGCTTCCTTCTTCCTTCTTTAGCTTCAAGTTACACCAAAACCAGCTCAATAATGGAGGAAAGTGATTAGGGTTTTCTTTAGGGCTTGAGAGGGCTGATGGAGGCTGTGGATGAGCAAACCCTAGCCTCCACATTCCGTTAAATATGGAGCAAACCGGGAAAAGTAGGGTTTTCATGTAAACTGTCCACCATGTCGTGGCCAATATTGTCATGCTGTGGTGGCTTAAATGAGACACGCGGACCGTTATTGCCTCGCCACGTCATGGTGGTGCCTCCACCATGTCGTGGCAATCCTCAAAATGATAATTTAATTATGAATAATGTACCTAAAGACCCAGACATTACAACTCTTCCACACTTAATTTAGACTTTGTCCTCGAAGTCCGTCACCTCAAACAACTCGAGCTAATGCTCTCTCGTCTCATCCTCTGGCTCCTACATCCATTTTGAACCCTTTCAATGTTGCCACTACACCTTCACGAGAACTAGAACCTTGTTTCGTGTAACAATTGTGACTTTTTCACCGATCGTTATTTATGAAAAGTCACCAACGTCAAATATAATAGACTTAATACGTTATATGTATCAACATCTGATCAAGATATAAAGTTTCGTATTAAGAAAAATAGGAAAAATCAACCTAATCGTCCATAAGTAAGAAAAAAAATAGTGTGCCGAAACATATACATATATTATGTTTAGAAAGTATGTGTCTTCCTGGTCCCGAAAATATAAACTTTGTAAAAATCCGAGTTTATATGAAGGAGATATTAATTTTTATAAGATATAAAAATCAGTCGCGTAGTTAAAGTTATTAACATCAAAAGGTATGGAGAAAATGGTTGAGTTTTAGTTAAAGTCACTGAAACGATAATCGTAGTAATCTTTGAAATAATAGTTTTGGTAAAAGTAACGCCAAAATCGAATTTTGTACGAGAGAGTTACCATTCTTTATAAAATCATTAAATCATTTAAAAATAAGGGCTAAAGATAAAATTCGTAGTTAGCCAATACAATCTAAAGGAAAGCTGTAGTACCCATCAAGAGCTACGTGTGGATATAAAAAAAATTGAAAATAGAGTTCGTCTATAGGAGATACGAATTTTTAAAATTTCGTGAAGAGCGTCTGGCGCAAGAGGTACGCACGACGCACACATGCTTCTAGAAGAAGGTACAATGCACCAGCAGGAAAAAGACATGTGTCAGACAAGCAATGGGAATACGTCGCAAGGGCGCGCCGCACACCTCCCTCGCACGGCGTGCATTCTCAGTATAAATAGAGCTTGTTGCTGCTCATTTGTTACTCACCCCAAATCTGTTTCCTTTCTTTCCTTCTCTACTTCGAGAATTCCTTACAAAACCTTAGAAAAGTTATTATTTATGTATTTTAGTTGTTAGTAAGTTAGTTCTCGAGCCCGGTCGATCCCGAGGCAATCTTCGAGTCCCGAGTCCCGATTCTACCATACTTTACTTGTTTCACACTTTACAAGTGAGTTCACGGCCAATTTTTCTATCGTTTTATAAAATATAGGGGGGGGGGGGGGGGGTGATACTTGTTATAAAACTATTTTATCTATATTATCAAATATTATTATCTGCAATATATTAAGTAGTTATGCGATAAATATGTTAGGATAATATGTTGTTACTTACTATGTCTAGTTAAACAACGATATTATGCCTACTCGTTATGATGACCAATTCTAAGTAATAATTATTATACGGTGTCGTCACTCTGCCCGTATAAATAGTAATATTTAGTATACACCATCGATACTCTGACGGTATAAATATCCATAATTATTAGACGTCGTCGTCACTCTGCCCGTATAAGTAGTGATATTTAGTATATGTCGCCGTTATTCTGCCCATATAATTATTATTATACGATGTAATCACTCTGCCCGTATAAATAGTGATATTTAATATACGTTGTCGATACTCTCCCTATATAAATATCCATAATTGTTGTACATTGTTGTCACTATGCCCGTATAAATAGTGATATTTAGTACACGTTGTCGATACTCTGCTCGTATAAATATCCATAATTATTATATGTCGTCGTCACTCTGCCCATATAAATAGTGATATTTAGTATACGTCATTGTTATTGAGTCTGTATAAATATCCATAATTATTATACGCCGTCACTCTGCTCGTATAAATATCCATAATTATTATATGTCGTCGTCACTCTGCCCATATAAATAGTGATATTTAGTATACGTCATTGTTATTGAGTCTGTATAAATATCCATAATTATTATACGCCGTCTTCACTTTTGCCCATATAAATAGTGATATTTAGTATACGTCGTTATTACTCTTGTCAAACATTCAAAGCAACATTATAACCAGTCATAGCACTAACCAAATTTGGGTTAAGGCACTGCACCTAGTTGTTACTCTGCTCAAATATCATGTTTCCAAGTAACTATAATTAGAAGATATATATATATATATATATATATATATATATATATATATATATATATATATATATATATATGTGTGTGTGTGTGTGTGTGTGTGTGTGTGTGTGTATCGCAAAACAAAAAATATATATATATATATATATATATATATATATATATATATATATATATATTTGCAAAATAATTATGAGATTTGAAAAGACATAATTATCAAATATAAATTTAAAGTGGTTTATATTATGATGGTTATAGGAAAACACTCAATAAGAAAGATAAAAGATATAATCACTCTACTAGAAGTATCCAAGGGGCATAATTTTTTAATAAAAAATATAATCACTTTAATAGAAGTATCGAAGGGCATACTTCTGGAATAAAATATATAATCACTCTAATAGAAGTATCCAAGGGGCATACTTCTGGAATAAAAGATATAATCACTGTAATAGGAGTATCCAAAGGGCATACTTCTGTAACAAAAGATATAATCATTCTAGTATAAGTATCCAAAGGGAATACTTCTTGAATAAAAGAGATAATCACTCTCATAGAATTATCCAAGAGACATACTTCTACAATGAAAGATAAAATCACTCTAATAAAAGTATCTAAGGAGCATACTTCTGGAATATAAGGTATAGGCGTTATGTGCCTATAAGATCATAATACAATATATAATATTATATTATACTCCATTTGATAGGAGAAAAACTAATGTGAATGGTAGTATGTGATAAAAAGTAAAGCATTAAAAGTTTAGTGTCTAGCATTAGTAAAAATCATATTAGAAGATACATTATCAATATAAATAAAAATACTTTTATAAATCAATAAAGTTACACATAAAAAGTATTTTCAAAGATATAACACTCAAACCTATCAGCTCACAGATATTATGTTGACGCTTTCAAAACCACATGTATTCCTAGGAAACCGTGAGCTTGAAGCCTGCCTGTTATGGCACCTCTAGGAATTTTATCAATCTGATGTAACACTTGTATTGATCAATAAAAGTGACATTTATGTTTTCTATTGTTTCGTACTATTTAATGTATGTTCAATGATTGCGATCCAATATCCTTACGTTCCACAGCTCGGCGCTTTCGCCGTTGGCAGAGGGTGTGACATTTCACAAAGTCTTCGTCCTCCTGTCAATGATCGCCACCGGTCTCTCTATGTAATCCAGGCAACCATCCACTTGAATGTCCTCAAATGGAACCATTGTAGAATCATAACAAAACACTTACTCAACTGAGAGACATGAAAAGTGTTATGAATCTGACTGGGCTCCTATGGCATATCCAAACGATACGCCACACTGCCCACCCGGGTTATCACCCTGAAAGGACCAATATACCAAGGGCCTAGCTTACCCTGCTTTCTGAATCGGATGACACCTTTCCAAGGTGACACCTTCAGGAGTACCATGTCCCCACCCTGAAACTTGAAGTCTAACTGGCGTCTATCTGCGTAAATCTTCTGTCGGCTATGTGTTGTCTGAAGTTTGTCGCGAAGCTGTTGAATCAATTCCATCATTTTGATTAACACCTCCGTACTCCCCATGACCCACTGACCAACCTCACCCCAACATATTGGGGTCCTACACTTCCTACCATAGAGCATCTCAAAAGGAGGTCGATCAATGATGGTGTGATAACGTTTGTTATATGAAAAGTCCGCCAAAGGAAGATACGTATCCCAACTACAGCCAAAATCCATAACACGTGCATACAGGATGTCCTCCAATTTCTAGATAGTATGCTCACTCAAACCATCAGTCTGCGGGTGGAAATGATGGGTTTTATACAAACAATCCTACATGTGCATGCAACCCTAGAGTTGGATCTATCTTATCACTATTAGTTATAGAACATTATGAACATGTGAAGAACCCTAACAAGCTTCTAGGGTTTCGAAATTCACAAAGAAAGTTGAAATACATACCTCTTGTTGTTATATTATAATAACAACTTAAATCTTGAATCTTCTTGTCTTTGAAAGCAAGCGCCACAAGTGTCACGCCTCTAATGGCTCACAAATAAACCTAGCAACCAAGGATTACTATGGAGAGAGAAGGGAAGTGGAAAATTCGGCTCTAAGCCTCTCTTGGAGCGCCTTAGACGAAATCCAACTCTATAGGGGTTTTTATATGTGAAAAGGAAGGTTTATGATATGGTAGGTGTATCTTAGATAACCCTAATCCCTTAACTTCCTCCCTAAGGCTTCCAAGGCACCCTTAGAGCCCAAGGAAACCCTAGGACACTCTAGATTGTGTTCCCCACCTCTAAGGGAGGGTCTAGAATGCTTCAATGCTCAACTTTTGAACATTGTCACCTTTAGTCCCTGTAGTTTCAATTAATTCCTTTAATCCTAAAATTAATTCCAAATTAATTTATGATTAAATATTAATTAAACAATATGATTTCTAATCAATATATTATATCCATAATAAATTAATAAATCATTCTTCTCTCTCCGACAATTATCCTATTCCATCGTCAGGTTTGAAGGCAACCCAAAAGGACCATGCACAACCGGGTCAAGTACTTACCAAATATGATTATAGGCTTAGACACTAATCCAACAGTCTCCCACTTGGATAAGTCTAGTAACCATAAATGCAAGTACAACCTGCTTGGCAATCATATCTCTCAAAGACGCTATCGAACTCTGATCTTATCAGTAACCTGTCCTTTAGATAAGGGATCATATATTCCTCCATTCTAGATATCGTATAGACGCGAGACATGGATTGAAATCATTCTCTCAGTCTATGTGTTATTTCCCGATTTTTGATTTACGACGACTGACTAATTGAACAAATCAAATTAGCCCTAGCCTGGCCGAGCATTTACATTTGTCATCACTAAATCATCGAGGGGCCCACAGATATGGCTTTTATCATACTTTGGGTAAAAGGAACGGATAAACTTCAACTCAATGCTTGCTTACACTCACTCACCAAATCACACACAACAATATGTTTTATAACACAAAGTTACTGGTGTGTTTACATATTATCAATGTGTAACCGATTCGCAAGATACAACTCACACATCTCGGTTTCAAGAATACAAGATATTATCGTCTCACCAATCGCTTGTGATAAAATTCATGAAGCGATCCAAGTGAGCGTGGGTTTAATCCAATGCTCAAAATCATATTCATAAGCACTCATGAACGTTGCAGCAAACCTTTGCTATGTCTAATACACTTTAGACAATCTACAAACTAATTCATGGCAGTCTTCATTCATACCTACTTCCAACATATGAACGACTATGGACCATTCGAATAATTTGATTATTCTGAAATAATTAATTATTCAAGAAGTCAAAACATGCAAAGTGAAACACAAGAATAATACTAATACTATATGGTCCCAAACCTTTGAGTATAAATAAAACACCATTTATTTATCACCATATCGATTACCCATTATTTGTTGTTTCGGTTAATTAACTTATTACTTGAATTATTACTACAATTGTCCCATGCTCTTAGCATGCACACAATGTTTACCTATGGTCCTTACTTTGTGAAATAGATCAAATGCACACATTTCCAATCATACTCATTTCACAACTCCCAATCCTTATCACAAGTGTAAGAATATCAAATTCTCGCCACTTATAGAATATGTTATATTCTAACGTTTTATGCAATGATCCTTTCGTAATGTCATTGCACTAAAGTCACAAAGACTATTGCCAATGAAATTAAAAATTCCTCTATTGGAGATTGTTCCAAGACAATTCCATAGATACGAAGTCTCATAATCAAGGTACATTCCTTTGAATATCCTTCTGCATAAAAGTTTCTAGCCTAGACATATAGATTCTTAATGTCCAACTCCCAATATGGAAATATTTCTACATTTGCCATATGACAACTCATTATCAAATCTTGTAATAATAATGTCAGTATGGTCCATCCACTACTATACTTCCAACTATTCACAAGCAACCAATCCTTGGCGAATCTTAGATTGTCCTTTGATAGTTGCTTAATAAACTTAGTCATGTCCGGTTCTAGTCCTTTTTCCCTCTTTTTGCTCTAGGCATTTGGAAAAGTTTAGAACGGTCAATTATTACAACATATGCGATCGATCCTATACTCGAAGCGTATGGAACACAAAGCATAATGTATTACATAAAGACGTGATACTTTATCAGTCTTTTGCCATAATATTTCTATTTTCCATGTTCTCAAAACTTGAATTAAGAAAAGAGATGTCGTAATCAGAATCAAATTTTGAGAGTGCAATTCATATATTTGACTAAATTTGATTAAAATTTCTCGATCTAAGCTCTTAGATTTTGAAACAAAGTACAATATTCTCTCCCTTAATTATAGCAAAACAACTTTTCAACCCTTGCAACTTTTCAAATTAAAACACTTGTTTTCTATAATTAATATTGCTAACTTGCAACTTACCATAATTATCATGCTCCCACTAACATGATGATTATATTCATACCAGCATAACATTTATGCTCCCACTAGCTTTGACATGTATTCAGAAAACAGTTGAACTTCTAGAAAACAATGCTTATTGAGTTTCTTAAGTTCATATTTCTAATACTAAGACGCTTCGATAAGACTTTATCTAAGCTTCTCAACCTTATACACCTTTTCTTAGATAACTCATGTGTGTTTCTAAACAATTCTAGAACTTATAGCAATAAGTCTAAAATGTTCAGACCCATTTGCTATTTCCCACATTTTGAACTATGAAGAGGGATGCCGTAATCATAGTTGAATTTGAGAAACCCAAATTACATAATCCTATCTTTAAAATCTCTCTTAGTGAAAGCGTTTCCTCACAATCATTTTCATGAAGGAGAGAAACCTTATGACACTTAGATTTTATTGTGTATGTGCCCTTATCCATGTGAATTTATTATAATCATAATCACAAGATAATGTTAGTGACAAATCCAAACTCTTATGGACAGAACATGTTCATTCTTAATTTCTTGCCATCAAGGGTCCCACCATTGCTTCCAAGTTATTGAGTAGCTCACCCCTTCGTTTCAATGTACTTTCCATTAAAGAAGGTGCCTTGACCTTATGCAATCCATTGAGAACTCATATAACTCACATGCATAGTTGACCAAACTTGAATGGCACAGAAACAAAAATCTGTCAACACGATAGGTTAGAAACCTCAAGTCATGTGCTAGTGTTTAATAATAGGTTTACTCTTGATTAGTTCTTGAACCTATTCAAGATCATTTATACTCCCACTGACCTCTTGAAATATAAGATTCTCTTGTCAAGAAACATTCCTTGACAAAAAAAAATATTCAAGAGTAAGTGTGTGTCTTTATCAAGACAAAACCTACACACAATTTGGTACTAGTTGGTATTTGTCTTATTCTAGACATCACAACTCACCAAAATGTGAAAAAATAAGAACATTCCTACTTAATATTTTATCACTCAAGTCACAATCTTGGAGTTAAACTCTAAGACTTGATCTTGGAACGAAGTACGATTCATCTTATTGACTTAACCTATTTTGACAATTCCTGAATCCTCTTCTTAGCCATACTTAGTGCACCAAGGTGTCCTTAGAGGATGAATTGTAATATGGTTCTTAAGATGATCATAAAACATGATACAAAAGTACTCTCCCTTCTTCTTAGATTGGAGAAACTTTTATCTTTCTGCCTAATTGATTCTTCTTATTCGTTCTGCCATTCATTAAAACTTTTCAATGATTCAGAATTACACTTAATCTTGTAAGCATAATCATGTTTACTAGACTTTTAGTAAATCATGAAGAATAATCTTGTTGTTATTTATGGTGGACTTGACTAAACCCGTCCGGCTAAAGAACCTCCCCCAATCAAGGAAGCAGTGGGTGAGAGTAAACACTCATTCAATCGCCATTTTATAGGCAATTTCCTTATACCCCTTTATAGATCGGCTTCGTGAATGAGACGTCCTAGCGGTTCGACTGACTAGTCTTATATATATATATATATATATATATATATATATATATATATATATATATATATATATATATATATATATATATATATATATTAGACCTTTAATGTTACATATAATATAATGGTGTATTTTTAAAACTTTTCAGAAAATACTAAAGTTATATTTTAAAATTTTAAAATTAATATTTAATTAATTAAATAAAAAATAAAACCAATCATGAATTCAAGATAAGGATATCAAATTACATTTTAAAAATATTCAGTTTTATACAATAAAAAATATTATTAAAGGTAATTATCCTAATCAATTCATGATATATCTTAAAAACTGAAAGTTTAGGATCTGATAGTCTAACACGTCGTGGTAAACAATCACCACGCCGTGTCAGGACGATTTCGTAGGCCAACACGCCGTGGTGGAAGAACACCACATCGTGTTTGCGGTACAAAATGACGATTCTGTTTGCTCCTTATTGTTCAAGTTCAACCATTGTATCAATTCAATAGAAAACTAAACCTACACTCTGATACCACTGATGGGTATTATGTAAAACATATAATCCTATGTAAGCATGCAACCCCAAATAATTTTGATCTACGTTTTCTCTAATTGACCATACAATATGAACAACAATGTAGAAACCCCAGAGCACTAGTATGTAATCAAAGCACACAATTATGGTTATAAAAAACATACCTGGATTGTTATATAGCAATAACAATGCACATCCTTAGTGTTGTTGAGGCCGTGAGAGTAAGCGTAACTATTAGCATGCCTCTAGTGGTTCACACCCAACACTAGCAATGGAAGATGATTGAGAAGGAGGAGGAAGGCTTCAAATTTTTGACTTGTGCTTCTAGGGAATAGATTGTCGAACATTGTACGTAGGGTTATGTCCCCATTTATAGTGCAGATAGGAAACCCCTAGATAATCTCAAATCCAAGATTATCTTAAACCGATTAATTATCCACTTTCCTGATTATCCATTAAAGACTATTTTAGAAACCCTAAGGCATATGAAAACTGTCTATAGCCTATGGAGGGTTCTAGATTGCCTCTTGCTCAACTATTGAACAATGGTAATTTAGTCACTGCACTTTTAATTAATTCTTTTAATCCCAAAATTAATTCCAATTGATTTCTGATTAAATTTGAATCAAATATTACTATTTCTAATTAATATTTTATTCTCATAATATATTAACAAATTAATTTATTTCAATTTATTAATCAAATAATAAATCAACCTCTTTCTCCAAAATCATCCTTCCCCATTGCTAGTCTTGAGCGCAACCCAAAAGCGTTGTGTTACTATCAAGTTAAGTATATAGAAATTATAATTATTGGCTTAGACACCTAATCCAACACTTCCTAGATTGTATTCAGGTCACTCATCGGTTATTGTTGTAGGTGATCGGGTTGATTTTGGTGCAAGACAAAGCTCTTTTATGTAAACTTTAAAGACTTAAATCTGACATACTGACTTGGAGGAGTAAGTTGATTTTTAAAGATGAAAGGGAGTTGGTGAGTCTTAATAAGAAGGTGGAAGATCTCAAAATAATTGTTGAATCTCCGGCTCTCAATTCGCCTTAGATGTTGTCGAGAATGCAGTGGAAGATGCGAATTGTGGAGATTGAGTGCATTCGAAAACTTGATCTCAAACATAAGGCGAAATTTAAATGGGACATTGATGGAGAAGAAAATAGCACGTTTTTTCACGAGATGATAAATTGTAATAAGAAAAATAACAGAATAAATGGTCTATTGATTGATGGTGTTTGGACCACTTGCCTATCAAAAATCAAGGAGGAAGTCAGGAGGTTTTTTGCCAATAAATTCGATGATCACTTCCCCATCAGACTAAAGTTGGTAAATAATAATTTCAGAAACTGGAGATTTGCAACATATATTCTTGATAAGGCCTTCACCCGTGAGGAGGTCAAAGATTTCGTATGGGGATGTGAAGATGACAAAGCGCCATGGATGGATGGCTTTACCTTTAAGTTTATTAAATAGTTTTAAGAGACAATACATACCGACAACTTCAGTTTCATCAAGCTTTTTGAGGCGACAGGCAACTTTAGTAGAGGCTGCAACTCCTCATTCATTATGTTGATTCCGAAGACCAAAGATTTGTTATACTTAAAGGATTATAGGCCTATAAATTTGATATGTTGTATGTATAAGATCGTTTCTAAGATTCTTGCGCTGTGTCTTAGACAAGTGGTGGAAAAACTCGCTAGTATGGAGCAATCTGCTTGTATTGAGGGAATAAGTATTCTCAATGACCCTTTAATAATTAACGAGTTTGTCACTTGGGCGGAAAAGGCGAAAAAGAAAGTTTTATGCTTCAAAGTGGACTTTGATAAGGTGTTTGATTTACTTAACTAGGTTTTTTTGGATTCGGTCATGGAACAAATGGCGTTTAGTTCCAAATGGCAAGGATGTATAATGGGATTTATTTCGTCTCGTAGGGCTTCCATACTTGTTAATGGCTTAGCAACCAAGGAATTTGCCTTTAAATGCGGTGTTCGTCAAGGGGACCCAATGGATCGATATCTTTTCATTCTATCCATGGAGGGGCTTAGAGTCACCATGCAATCTGCTTGTGAGCGTAATCTATTTCAAGAAATCAACCTCCCAAACGACGGTCCGCACTTATTGCACCTTATGTACGCGAATAATGTTACATTCATTGGTGAGTGGTCTGGAATGAACCTAGTAAACTTAAAAAGAATCTAGCAATGTTTCTTCTTGGTGTTCGGGTTGAAAGTGAACCTTATGAAGAGTAAGGTATATGGCATAAGGGTGGAGGAAGAGGAAATTATGAATCTTGTTGGAATTTTGTGTTATGAGTGGGGCAGGTTTCCTTTCAATTACCTTGGGCTTCCCTTTGGAGCAAATATAAAGTTAGCTAAAAACTGGAATCCGATAATAGATAAGTATAAAAAGAAGTTATCTTTTTGGAAGGAGAACAATCTCTCTTTTGGAGGAAGGGTGACACTTGTGAAATCGGTTATGGGCAACCTTCCCTTTTATCTTTCTCGTATATAAAGATCATAGAAAATTTATTGAGGTTCTATATGTATTAGAAGGAAATTCTTATGGTGTGGATCAAAGGAAGGAAAATAGATCCACTAGGTAGATTGGAAAACTATTACCTTACCAAAAGACAAAGGGGGATTAGGAGTGGGATGCCTTCATAGCCTAAATGTTACACTTTTGGTGAAATGGGTGTGTAGGCTTAAGATAGAGCATACAAGTCTCTGGTCCTGGTGAATTAAATCTTGGCATGGTATCAAAGGAATTGATGGAAAAGCAATTGCAAAGGATTCTCTCTTAGGTACATGGTCTTCGATTGCCAACATCAAGTATGAGCTCAAGGGGTGGAATTTCAATTTTGATGATGTTATTCAAAGAATTATTGGAGACGAATCTGGCACATTCTTTTACAAAGACAGATGATCAGGGGATGAGGTTCTAAAGGATGCCTATCCATAGCTTTACATAAATAAGGCTAAAAAGGAATGAAAAATAAGCTAGAGATTGGTATGTGATAGATCTAGTCAAGGGACAATGACAAATTGGAGTTAGAAAAGGTGATTGAGTAAAGGTAAAGAAGAGAGTTCCTTGATAGACTTGGAATCAAAGTTTTCTATGCTTAAGTTAACTTCTAGACGTGACTCATGGTGTTGGAAACACAACAACAATGGGGGCTTCTTAGTTAATTCCTTAAGGAGATGCATAGCTGATTATGAGTCAGCTTAACAGGGTTCTGATTCTTCATAACCTTTCCAAGAGAGGTATTAATTTAATCTCGATGTAGTGTGCCTATTATTTGACGAAGACTGAAGAAGTTGATCATCTCTTCTTCAAGTGCGATTATGCAAAGGATATGTCGTGGTGGTTCTTGTTGGATTAATGTCTAAGTCCATAACTATAATTGGTAAGACTTGACCCGACCCGGCATGGTCCATTTGGGTTGCATACCATCATGCACTTGGATAGACTATAATGAGAGAAATAAGACACTTATGGTTATTAATATATTATAAGTTCTAGTATATTAATAATAAGAATAATAAGATTATTTAATTAGTATTGATCAAGAATTAATCTAGGATTAATTAAGTGATCAAAAGAAGACTAATTAAATATATGGGTTGATTGTGTAAATCATCCATACTTGTATAGTGGGCTAATGCTCCATGGATAATCAAGTTGGGCTAAAACCCATAGGATGGTCCATGGATGCTCCATGGTGTATTTGTACCCATGGATCATGGAAATGAAAAGCCATGTCAATTAGGGTTTACATGGTGTAACCCTAACTATATAAGCTTCTTATTCTTGACCAAAATCGGCCACTAGAGTGTGAAGTGGAAGGGCTAGCCGATTTCATGAGTTGTAGAATTCTCTCAAGCTATTCTAAGTGTTTTGGTGATTGTGATTCCATTTGAGGCTTCCACACTATTGGGGCTAGGCACTCAAGCTTCATGAAGACTTTCTACATCAAAGAGGTATGTATTCTATCTTGTTACACTCATTGTTTTTGTATGCTAGATTAGGATAATACCTTGGATGTTCTTATTTGCATGTATAATAGAGAAAACATAGATCCAAGGTATTTAGGGTTGCATGTACACTTAGGAGTGTTAGAATGCTCAAAACCCAACAGTTCTATGGATGGTATAAGATCTTAGAGAAAGCTCCCTCGAGTTTTAATTCTATGGTTTAGATGGCGGTTCCTTTAAAACCTGACAAGTTTAAGTGGAAACTATTTTGGGCTATGGTTTATGTGGTGATTTGGGCTACTTAGAAGTCTAGAAATGATTGCATTTACAAACATAGAAAGTAAAATCTAATGAGAACAACGGGCAAAATTCAACTCAACACGTTTAATTGGATAAAACATAGAACATGTTTTTTTTGGCTAAATTGGCATGATAGGTGTATTATTCCTTCTATTATTTGTACTTTGTAATGTTCTCACTATCATCTTGCTAGTCTTTAAATAAAATTCTTCCGCCTTCTAAAAAAATCTTATACATACTCGTGCCATGATGATCGCTGATTTTGTTTTCTTCTAGAAGAGAGTTTTGCCAATGCTTCCTCTCCTATACCCATTTTCCAAGAGGTAGGATAATAAAGTGTCATACCAAGCTTATGGGGTTTGTTTTAGACCATAGAAAACTTCGTCAAGTGTATACACATGATTTTGATACTATTGGTCTTCAAATCCATGGCATGTTTAAGAAAACATTCCTCTTTCAGATCACCATGTAGAAACACAGTCTTCACATCCATTTGATATATCTTTAATCATTTTGTAACACTCATAAAAATTGAACCAATTAAAAACATTTTAATTCATTCAAAAACCATTAAGGTATTACAACTTGTTTTCAAAAGAGTTTAAACATTAGAGTATCCCCAGAACCAAATCACAAAATCATGAAGTATAAGGAGCGGTACGATCACGCATTCGCCTTGCCACGATCTCCTGAAGTACCTAAAACCAAAACACTACAACTGTAAGCCCGAAAGCTTAGCGAGTTACCCCCAAAATACCAACCACATATAACCATACTCATATCATATCACAATACATAACAACCATGCATATCGAGTCTACAGTGTGAATGGTCTGCCCGCACCGGGCCTTTAGTCCACCTGGTCCACTCTCCGAGTCTAGCCATGTATATCGAATCTAAAATGAGACTGGTCCGCCCACACCGGGCCTTCAGTCCACCTGGTCCACTCTCCGAGTCTACAGTATGATTCGTCCGCCTACACCGGGCCTTCAGTCGGCCTGGTCCACTTTCCAAGCCTCGGCACATCTGGACCGCCGTCTTGGGGCCTTCAGCCTATCCGGACCGCTCATTGGGCCTTCGGTCTATCCGGTCCGCCCTAGGTATCTTGGCCTACAACACAAAGCAGGACCCGCCTCAACCCAACCCCATCCAAACAACCATGTTCTCATAAAACAGTTAATCACATAAAAATCCTCATCCAAACAAACGAATCTATCAGATCATGCACCATAGCAACATCCTAACCAGGATACCGACCTAACCGGTCACTAACATAACATTACCCCACATACCAGGATACCGACCTTAACCAGGTCACTAACATAACACCACCCTAAAACCAGGATGCAGATCTAGCAACTCAAAAACATATCAAACAAATACCCGGATTCCCATCCGATAAAGGGCCGACCTTGGTGCCTTAGACCCAGTTGATATAGTGAGGATAACTCACATTCCAACTGCCAAAACCGAATCACGAAAGCACAAACCCGAAGCACTGCCTCTAACTCCAACACCTATAATCATCAATGATCCAATGACATATATATCCAAAAATTACCATAATACCTCTGAAGGTCAAACTGGTCAAAGTCCACCTTCCTAATTGACCCTACTCGCCGAGTCAACCCATTGACTCTCCGAGTTTCTAAACTCAGGAAACTCTCATAACACCACTCAACTCGCCGAGTCACACCATGACTCGTTGAGTTCAACAATCTCCGAGTCCTAACCTGTCCAACTCACTGAGTCACCACTCAACTCACTGATCTGAGTCTAACCAGAAGAGGTTGGGGGTTTTGTACTCTGACTCGCCGAGTCCAAGAATAGACTCGTCGGTCCACGACAATATTCATCAGACTCTCCGAGTTTTTCTTCCACTCGTCAAGTCCAAGCTCATCATCATATGACTTGCCGAGTTCAACCATGTGAATCGCCGAGTCACTACGCGACTCAATGCCTAAAGCCCTAGCCCAACTCACTGAGTTGATACGGGTATTCCCATAATCGAAAGATACAGATCTACTCCTTTGCTCCAAACAATAGATCTGGGTCCCTAGAGTGCATTAGCAACATAAAGTTGCTACCTTTATGTGCTTCATGCCCCAAACTTCCAAAAACCAAGCTAGAAAGGAACTTAACTCATGGGGAATGGCTTTCGCATAGCAATTAGAAGGGCTTTCTGCATATTTGATCCAAATAAAACTTAGATCTGGAGTTTCAGCTCCAGATCTAACTTATGCACCAAGATCTCATCATATTATCTCCAAACAAACCCTAAAACTCCATGAAAGATGGATCTAGAAAGCAGGACCCGCCTCAACACAACCCCAGCCAAACAACCATGTGCACATAAAACAGTTAATCACATACAAATCCTCGTCCAAACAAACGAATCTATCAGATCATGCAGCATAGTAACATCCTAACCAGGATACCGACCTAACCGGTCACTAACATAACATTACCCTACATACAAGGATACCGACCTTAACCATGTCACTAACATAACACCACCCTAAAACCAGGATGTAGATCTAGCAACTTAAAAATATATCAAACAAATACCCGGATTCCCATCCGATAAAGAGTCGGCCTTGGTGCCTTAGACCCTGTTGATATAGTGACGATAACTCACCTTCCAACTGCCAAAACCAAATCACGAAAGCACAAACCCGAAGCACTGCCTCTAACTTTAACACCTATAATCATCAATGATCCAATGACATATATATCCAAAAATTACCATAATACCTCTGAAGGTCAAACTGGTCAAAGTCCACCTTCCTAATTGACCCTACTCGCCGAGTCAACCCATTGACTCTCTGAGTTCCTAAACTCAGGAAACTCTCATAACACGACTTAACTCACCGAGTCACACCATGACTCGTCGAGTTCAACAATCTCCGAGTCCTAACCTGTCCAACTCACTGAGTCACCACTCAACTCTCTGATCTGAGTCTGACCAGAAGAGGTTGGGGGTTTTGTACTCTGACTCGCCGAGTCGAAGAATAGACTCGTCGGGTCCACGACAATATTCATAAGACTCTCCGAGTTTTTCTTCCACTCGTCGAGTCCAAGCTCATCATCATATGACTCGCCGAGTTCAACCATGCGACTCGCCGAGTCACTACACGACTCAACGCCTGAATCCCTAGCCCAACTCGCCGAGTTGATATGGGTATTCCCATAATCGAAAGATACATATCTACTCCTTTGCTCCAAACAATAGATCTGGGTCCCTAGAGTGCATTAGTAACATAAAGTTGCTACCTTTGCGTGCTTCATGCCCAAAAATACCAAAAACCAAGCTAGAATGGAACTTAACTCATGGGGAATGGATTTTGCATAGCAATTAGAAGGGCTTTCTGCATATTTGATCCAAATAAAACTCAGATCTTGAGTTTCAGCTCCAGATCTAACTCATGCACCAAGATCTCATTATATTATCTCCAAACAAACTCTAAAACTCCGTGAAAGATGGATCTAGAAAGGAGAAGGCCAAGGATAACGATTCATTACCTCCAAAACGACCTCCTACTGAAGAATAAACCGAATCTCCACAAATCTCCTTGATCCAAGCTCCTTGATCTTCAAGATCTCTTCACAAAATCACTTATCTAAGTTCCAAATTGCTTCCAAGGACTCTCACTCACGATTTTAGGGTTTCTGGATATCAAAGGGTAGTAAGGGGGTTGAGGGGAGGACATTAAGTCCTTTAAATATGGTGCAAACTCTAAGATTAGGGTTTCCCTCTTCCAGCACTGACTCCTCGAGTCCAGCCGCCGACTCGGCGAGTCGGGCCACTTATCACGTGCTCTTCACACGCTCCGACTCGACGAGTGATAGCTCCAACTCGCCGAGTCTATCCTTCTAATAACACTTTACACCCCTGAACTCCTGCTTCTGAACTTGGGGTTTTACAATTCTCCCCCACTTAAATTAGGCTTCGTCCTCGAAGCCTGCTGCAGCACACAATTCCGGATGATACTCCCAAAATGCTTCCACTGATCTGACACCGACCCAGATTCCTTCAAACACTACTATCGAATCGCTATAAAATCCATCTCTTCCCCTGCAGGTTCCTGACAACTGCCACAAGCCGGCCACCGACTTCTTTTCTCTCATGACAACACTCATCAACTAAGTGTCACCTGATGCTACTACCATACTTCCGTCTTATGCATTCATTCGCCGCCTGCGAAACTGGATACCATTATAAACCACCGGGTCCTGACCCAGTATTAACCCACTATCCTTTGTCCAACTGGCGCTACTCCTATCAATTTGCACTGATGGAAACTCATCTCGTTTCCTCCCTGAATCAAATCCATTACTGCGCTGACATGATAATACCCCTACAGCTTTCGCGTAACTCCCATGAACACCCATCTACAACACATATACACATCGTACCTGGTCCAAACACCCTTGGGCTGGAAAACTAGGCACACCTACGATGGGTCCAGTCATCCCTAGGTTGGGACATCACCACATACATAACTCATGACCACAACCATACTTGGATCCCAAGGATCTACCCTTGCATCACTTCCGAACTCCTCTGATTCGACATCAGCGCTAATCATTTCCCAACCTCAACGGACACCCAATCACGGGTGTGCTTCCATACAACTGGTACAATCTCAGTGCTTACTACCAATAACTGAAATACTTTCGATCATCCATTTACACTACTGCTTTCCCTTTAGATGACCAACACTCCTTCCCGGAGCCACATACCTTTCCCTTACATTTTTCAAGGAAGTCTACTCAACGATCTTTACCATGTCAACAAGGGCCATGGTGCTAAATCTCCACTTTACACCACCCATGCAGGACAACTGCTACTCCCTAACTCCCATATACTTCGAATCTGATCACACAGCTAACGAAGCCCATACACGGCCTTTAGCTAACTCCATCATCATGATCAATACTTGGGGCCAGACCTCAGCGATTGCTTATATCACGGCGACATACTCACTCATTCTCCGCATACGAGTCTACTAACAAATACATAGTCTTCAGCATGACTAGACCGCCTTACCAGGCCTTCAGCCTATCTGGACCACCCTCAGAACCTTCAGCATGTCTGGACCGCCCTTCTGGACCTTCAGCCTGTCTCGATTGTTCTTCGAGCCTTCGGCCTGACTGGTACGCCTACCGTCCTTCAGTCTATCCGGGCCGCTCAAAATTTTCGTACATCACCCTGCACCATTCTTCCCGGGAATCTCTCCCACGCAGTCTGTTCTAGCCCTCTAAGGGTTCCGAACTCCAGACCCGTTCTATGAATTTTACCCCGGCCTAAACACAGGCTTCACGTTGATCAACTACCTTACCTGAAACCATGGTCTATTCCCTGCCCCATATATCTATCACCTGTTCTAACCATACCACACTCTCGGCTAATGACACTGCTGAATCCAAACAACTAACCCACCTCGGATGCTTGTTGTTTCATCTGAGAATTTCCAATTCTCCCCGCTTAGTGCACCAACTACTAACTACCGATGACAAAACTAGCATGGCTCGATCGACCCTACTTGATATAGTCCCTCTTCTCCATGAACTGGTTCCCTTCGGAGTGAGCAACCTCCACAGAACAACTCTCCCGTCATCGCACGTCCCGAACTCTAAGGAAGTTCGAATCTCAACTGAACACTTCTCACATCGCAGCTACTATTCCTAGCAGCGAGATCATATATCTTATATTCTTATCATCAATCCTCCTGGACACTAACCGACTACCACACCTAACTACTAAGATTCTCAATCACACTACAAATCATGCGGGAAAGGCAGATAGGTTAACAATATCACACAAATAACAAGATAAAAAGATGGAAACATACCCGCAGCTGCATCTAGATCCACCCTGACCTCCTCTGTTATAAGTTGGAAAACGTGTCCCTGAGCCCTCGGAGGTTCCGCTCCACCCTGACCCCCGCCCGTAATCCTCAAACTAGCCGGTGCTGGAGCCTGCACCTGTCTTGCAACAAGCTATGGATAGTTGACCCTCAAGTGTCCAACCTGATGGCAGTGATAACAAATCCTCATATCCTGTACTGGGGCCGACTGACGACAACCCCTCGCATAATGCCCCTCTCTCCCGCACTTGCGACACGCACCACCGGATCTGCAAACTCCGGCATGACCCTTCCCACACTTCTCACAAGTGTGGCTGCTCTGACCTCCAATCCTAGAGTCAATGGTTTTGGACTGTTTTGGCGCTAGCTGCGACTGTACCGGGGCCTGCCTCTGCTCTCACAGCTACAAATCAATCTCCAACTCACGCCGCCTGGCGTCCGTCTGCAACTCCAACAAGGTATCACATCTCTGCGTGGACACAAACTGCTGGATATCCCTCTTGAGCATACTCAGATATCGGTACATCTGAGCCTGCTCTGAAGCAAACTCAGGGTAGAACATTTCCCTCTCTATGAACATCCTGGTGATTTCCGTCACCGACTCTAAATCCTGCTTCAGCTCCAAGAACTCCTGAGACAACCTCTCTATCTCAACCTGTGGAACATAACGAGTACTGAACATTTCCCAGAACTAATCCCGCATAATCACAGCCCGCTGCGCATCAGAATAAGACCCCGTAGTCAACCTCCACCAATCCTTCGCTCCGAGCCTCAAAAGGTTCAGAGCACACCTCACCCTCTGATCCGCAGGGCATGAACACGTGAAGAAACAACCCTCCACTTCTGACAACCATCTCATAGCAATGATAGGATCCTGAACTCCATCAAAGGTAGGGGGATTCGTATTATCGAATTCCCGATACTGAAAACCTCGACTGGTTCCTCCCCCTGCCGCCGCTACAGCCGCTACAGCTGCCGCGACAGCCATCTCTGCAAGATCTGCATAGTGCTCATCAAAGTACTCAACCATGGCGGTCTTCATCGACCCAAACATCTCCGACAACTCAGCCCAAAACATAGCAGCAACCTCATCATGCAAGATTTCACAAATCCTGGCATCCAACTCATCCGTACTCATCTGACCAATGGCCTCGGGTAGTACTGGTCTATCCTGATCACCCTCTCCTGATCAAGAATTAATTCTAAACAATTCAGCAAATAATTCCTATCATCTTCTAAATTCATAAGAACATGAACATGATCATCAAAATTTCAAGAATTATAGAACACATAAAAATCATGGAATTTTGATATATGCTATTGTAAATGGATTAGAACAACCATTACACCAACTAAAACAAGTTTTAAAACACCAAAACAGTTTAGGGTAATGTTTCTAGTCCATTTCCAGCAGCTAAAGTCGAAAATCTGCACTCTGTCGCTCCTACTCGTCGAGTGCATGAACCTACTCGGCGAGTAGGTTGAAGATACACATGGACTCGGCGAGTCCCCCCATGGACTCAGCGATTTCATCAGTCAGACAGCAAGTTTTTCGACTTTTTCAACTATTTTGCATCAAGTATCAAACAAGCAAGCCTAGGCTCTGATACCACTGTTGGGTTTTGAGCAATCTAACACTTCCTAAGTGTCCATGCAACCCTAATAAACCTTGGATCTATGTTTGTCTAAATACATGCAAAATAATAATTTTCCAAGGTTTATAACCTATCTAACATGGCATGGGGAACATTTCAACATAAAAGAGTTAGAAGAGATTACATACCTTTTTGATGAGTTTGGTTCTTGAGGTGTTTGAGGGCCAAGCACCAATAGTGTGAATGCCTCAAATGGAATCACAAAACACCACAAACTCTTGGAAAACTTTGAGAGAGTATACACACTTGTATTTTCGGCCCCACACATGCTCACACACACTAGTTCACTAGTTGCCATTTCATGCTCCATAAGCATGCTTATATAGTGTGCATGGTTAGGGTGAAACCCTAATAACCCATGACCTTTCCTTTTCCAAGGATCCATGGGTTAAAAGCTCCATGGATCATCCATGGACTTCCATCCAAGCCTAGCCCATTAACAAATGAGCATTAGCCCACACCATATAAAACAAATAGCCCATAATCTAATTAGTCTTCCTTTTAATCTCTAAATTAATTCATAATTAATTTAAGACTAAAACTAATTAAATAACATAACCTCATATTAATATATTATAACTTATAATATATTAATAAACATATGTGTATAACTCTCATAAAATTATCCATAAATAGTTCGGGTGAGATGCAACCCAAATGGACCATGTCGGGTCGGGTCAAGTATATACCAAATAAGTTATGGACTTAGACACCTTATCCAACAGACTCCCACTTGGATAAGTCTAATAACTGTATTTGCCTATATAACTTCAGGAACCAACCAGCGTAGCTCTCGAAAACTCCGTTGAACTATGAAGCGCCATTTTAAGACAAGTGATCATATAATCATCTGTTCTCATGATATCAGCCGGACAAACACATGCAACTATGTCTTGCTTATTGTCTGGCAGTTGTTTCTCAATTTCTGATTTGTTTGACAAGGAACTTTACTGAACACATCAGTTTATTTCTGACCGGGCCCGGTACATGGGTCAACACAAAATCATCGAGGGGCCCAGATATCGCTGCTATTTCTAGAAGGAACAGATAAACTTCGACTCATATGCTTGTTCTACTACTTGTTGAATTGTACACAAAGGCACGTTTTATAACATCAAGTTACTGATGCATTTACGTGCAATCAATGCACAACCAACTCATAGGTAACAACTCATATCTATAGATTTGAATACTTATATGATATTATCGTCTCACGATCACTCGAGATAAATTCCATGAAGTGATACAAGTGAGCGTGGGTTTATACCAATACTCATAACTTATGAGTACTCATGAATGTTGCAGCAACCATTGCCATGTCTAAACACCTTTAGCCATCTACAAACCCAATTCATGACAATCTTGATTCATACCTACTTCCGACGTATGATCGATTGTGGAGGTTTGAATAAATTAATTATTCTGGAAGTCAAAACATGCAAAACTGAAACAATAGTAAATAATTGACAATGACAGTAACACTTTACTCATAAATAAATCACAAATTTTATTCATCATCAAACGTCGATTACATTTTACAAGTTTCAGGAAAACTATCTAATATGTAAAACTAATATCGTCCCTCAGCCCGATGCGCCTCGCATGCTGAAAATGCTTAACCCTCGTCAGTCCCTTCGTAAGGGGATCTGCAGGATTCTCATCCGACGATATCCTCCTTGCCACGAGGAGTCCTTCTTCAATCTTGTGTCTTATGAAGTGATATTTTTTGTCAATGTGTCGGGATCTGCCATGATCTCTTGGTTCCTTGGCTAAGGCAACCGCACTATTGTTGTCACAGAAAATCTCCATAGGTTCCTTAATAGCTGGTACAACTCCAAGGTCTCCGATGAAGTTCTTTAGCCATATCGCCTCCTTCGCTGCTTCACTCGCTGCTATATACTCTGATTCACAAGTCGAATCAGCCACCGTCTCCCTCTTGGAACTCTTCCAAGAAATTGCCCCTCCATTTAAGGTAAAGATCCAGCCCGACTGAGAGCGGAAGTTATCCCTATCAGTCTAAAAACTAGCATCACTATACCCTAATACTCTCAAGTCATCACTCCCACCAAGGGTAACGATCCAATTCTTAGTCCTCCGCAGGTACTTGAGAATGTTCTTCACCGCGGTCCAATGAGCCTTGCCAGGGTTCCCCTGATACCTGCTGACCATGCTCAAAGCAAATGCCACATCAGGGCGGGTACAAGTCATAGCATACATGATCGAGCCAACAGCGGAAGCATACGGTAATTGGCTCATCTCATCTATCTCTGCCTCTGTACTCGGACTCTGAGTCTTACTTAGTTTGGCATTGCTTTGGATCGGTAAATCTCCTCTCTTGGAATTCTGCATGTTGAACCTATTCAACACCTTATCCAAGTAGATACTCTGACTAAGTCCAATTAGTCTTTTACTCCTTTCTCTTAATATCCTTATCCTTAGGATATAGGCAGCCTCCCCTAGGTCCTTCATAGCAAAGCACTTCCCAAGCCAGGACTTAACCTCCTGCAAGGTTGGGATGTCATTTCCTATAAGTAGTATGTCATCCACATACAGTACCAAGAAGCTAACTATACTCCCACTAGCTCTGACATACACGCAAGACTCATCTTCGCTTCTCGAGAAACCAAACTCTTTGACCTTCTCATCAAAACAAAGATTCCAGCTACGAGATGCTTGTTTTAATCCATAAATGGATTTCTTAAGCTTGCATACTCTATTAGGGTACTTTGTATTGACAAAACCCTCTGGCTGATTCATGTACACATCCTCAGCCAACTTTCCATTAAGGAAAGCGGTTTTGACATCCATTTGCCATATTTCATAATCATGAAATGCAGCAATGGCTAGCATAACCCTAATAGACTTAATCTTTGCTACCGGCGAGAAGTTTTCATCATAATCAATACCCTGAGTCTGAGTAAAACCCTTCGCAACCAGTCGAGCCTTATAAGTATGCACTTTTCCTTCCATGTCGGTCTTCTTCTTGAAGATCCATTTGCACCCGACTATTTTACGGCCTGGTACATTATCAACCAAGTTCCAAACTTGATTGTCATACATGGACTGTATCTCGCTGTCCATAGCCTCCTTCCATTTAGCAGACTCCGGGCCTGCCATGGCTTCCTTAACACTGCTAGGTTCATCCAAATTTACCAGTGTACTATCACTGATAAACGTATCACCTTCCATAGTAATATGAAAGCCATAATAAAACGAAGGTGTGTTCCTAACCCGTGTGGAACGCCTCGGAGGTACAGACATGTCAGCTTGCTCAACAGGAGTTTCCTCCTCAGGTTGATTGCTAGTGTCTGAGGTTCCTTCACCAATTGCTTCTTGAATTTCTTCAAGATCAATTTGCCTCCCACTGTCTCCTTGGCTTATAAATTCTCTCTCACGAAAGACCCCTCTTCTTGCTACAAAGACCACATTCTCACTGGGTCTGTAGAAGAGGTAACCGAAGGATTTCTGTGGGTAGCCGATGAAAATACACCTTTCACTTCGGGGTTCGATCTTATCATGAGTCTCACGCCTCACGAAAGCCTCGCAACCCCAAATATTGATGTGGTCCAAATTGGGAACCTTCCCAGTCCACATCTCATGAGGTGTTTTGGTAACCTTCTTTGTAGGGACTAAATTAAGGATATGGGCGGCAGTCTCTAAGGCATACCCCCAAAAAGAGATTGATAGCGAAACTCGACTCATCATAGAGCGAACCATGTCCAACAAGGTTCGATTACGCCTCTCAGCTACACCATTCAGCTGTGGTGTCCTGAAAGGAGTCAATTGTGAGACAATCCCACACTCCTTAAGATAGTCAAGGAACTCAGTACTAAGATACTCACCACCTCGATCGGATCGAAGCATCTTAATGTTCCTGCCCAATTGATTTTCTACTTCCTGTTTGAATTCCTTAAACCTTTCAAAGGTTTCTGACTTATGTTTGATTAAGTAGACATACCCATATCTACTAAAATCATCAATAAAAGTCACATAATACCAATTAGCATCCCTTGTGGCGGTTTTGAATGGCCCACATACATCAGTATGTATTAGGTCCAACAAGCCCTCACCCCTTTCACAAGTTCCAGTGAAGGGTGATTTTGTCATCTTTCCAAGTAGACAAGATTCACAACTATCATCCGATTTAAGGTCGAATGATTCCAAGACTCCACTCTTTTGGAGTTGGCCTATGCGTTTCTTGTTTACATGTCCAAGACGACAATGCCACAATGATGCTTTATCTAGGCTAGTAGAAGAATCAATATACAACACATTATTTCCTAAGTTGTCTACAATCGACACAGTTTCATACACACCATCACAAGGTAACGCTTTAAAATAAAACACATTTTTAAAGAAAGCATTAATACCACCACATTCATTATCAAACGAAAAGGTAAAGCCTTGTTTGTACAAAGCATAAAAAGAAATAATATTCCTCGCCATTTCAGATGAGTACACACATTTATTCAAATCTAATTTTAACCCATTATTAAGCAACAAAGTATAAACTCCAATCTTGGAAACAGGTGAAGCCTTCCTATTCCCCATGATCAAGTTTATCTTCCCGTGCTCCACATCCTCACTTCTTCTTAGGCCCTGCAAATCAGAACATATGTGAATACCACATCCTGTATCAAGCACCCAAGAGTTAGAATATGTTGAGTAATTAGACAATATAGTGTAAATACCTGCATAGGTGGGTTTCACTTTCCCATCCTTTAGATCCTGCAAGTACTTAGGGCAGTTTCGCTTCCAGTGTGCCTTTTCATGGCAATAAAAGCATTCAGCATCCTTGGGAATGGCAGAAGGAGTGACAGAACCGCTCTTTGTCTTCGATGAGGAGCCTTCAAGAGACTTTCCCTTGGTACCCTTCGAAGGGTGCTTCCCCTTTTTCCCTTTGCCTTGCCCGATAGCTAAAACAGGGGTAGATGTTGGAGTAGAAGTAGGAGAGGTAACAACCGCCTTGCCCTTAAGACCAGTTTCAGCGGTCTTCAAGAGTCCTTGAAGCTTGCTGAGGGTAACTTCCTCCTTTTTCATATGATATGTCATACGAAAATGGTCATAACAAGAAGGTAAGGAGTGCAAAATGATGTCAATTGCCAACTCCTCAGGGATGTTCACATTCAGCTTCAACAAACGGTCCACATACCTTTGCATCTTTTGCATGTGAGCCGTGACGGAATCACCGTCCTTGATGCGGATAGTTATTATGGAGGAGATTATTTCATACCGCTCCTGACGAGCACTCTGATGGTACCTTTCCATCAGGTCCTGGTGCATCTCAAAAGGGTAGAAATCTTCATATGACTTTTGGAGCTCGGCTGTCATCGTGGCCATCATGATACATGCCACCTTAGTAGCATCTCTCTCATGTGTCCTGAATTCAGCGATCTCCTCAGGAGTAGCAGTAGACTCATCAAGCTCTTTTAACTCCTTATCGAGGACATATTCCTTGTCCTCATAACGAGTAACCATCCTGATGTTCCTAATCCAATCCATGAAGTTGGAACCATCAAAGATGACCCTCCCACAAAGATTCATGAGAGAGAAAGAACCAGTTGGGTTAGAGCCTGAAGCATTAGTGTTGGAAGACATCTGAAAGAAGAAAGCAAGTTTAGATTAGATATATAGAATCCTTAATAAGACACCCAAATGTAATATTAAGGCTAGGACCCAATCACAATATATTATACTTAGAAGAGGGATGTCGTAATCTAAGTAATAATATATTTGAAAGGTAGGTGAATGACGATTCACCAATTTCCACCATGAAAACAAAATGTATTATTAGGTTTTAATTGGATTTGAAATTCCTAGATTCTTTTGAGATTCATTGAACTTTTCAATGGCATGTTTCAATCTCGATTGTGCCCTTCAAGTTTTGTGACTGGGATGCCGAGGATCACAAAACAAGGTGTGAATAATCATGCTAATTCACTTGGTACCCTTAATATTATCACCTAATCAATGTGTCGGTTAACCACACACGCTCCATTGATCTATGACAAACATTAAGTCGCCCTTCGTGATCCTTACTAGTCCAAGTTAGTGTGCCGGTTAACCACACACGCTCCACCAACGACTTGGTAAGGTACAAAGTGTGAATTCCATGGACTAGCACCATGTTCACATTTTTCCTAAAATAACTAAGATTGGGAATTAAAAAGGTTTAGTTACTTTATAATAATCATTATACTTTTAATGAGGATTTAAAGTCATTGTCCTACCCGTTCGGCTAACGACCCTCCACCAGTCAAGCAAGCGGTGGGTGAGAATGGACACCCATTAAGTCGCCATTTTATAGGCAACAACCTTATACCCACCTTATAGACCGTCTTCGTGAATGAGGCCTACTAACGGTAGAACGACTTATTCTTATACATATATATATATATATATATATATATATATATATATATATATATATATATATATATATATATATATATAATAATTAACCATTAATGTTATAAATAGTATAAGGGTTGAATTTTAACTATTAAAACTCTAAGGGTTGGAATTAAAGTTTATTAAAGTGTGTGAAACTTTACAAATTCCAAAACTTGAGGGCAAGTTTTGTAACTATCCAAAACTTTTCATTTCATAGCTTATGAATTAAAGGTTCATAAAAATGAAGACTCTTCATTTTCATGTAACTTATGTGTTTAAATGTGTGTGTTAAAGAAAGTGACCTTTGGATATCCATAACTTGAGGACAAATTATGGACTCCATTAAAACACATAAATGATCAAGAATTAATTCTAAACAATTCAGCAAATAATTCCTATCATCTTCTAAATTCATAAGAACATGAACATGATCATCAAAATTTCAAAAATTATATGAACACATAAAAATCATGGAATTTTGATATATGCTATTGTAAATGGATTAGAACAACCATTACACCAACTAAAACAAGTTTTAAAACACCAAAACAGTTTAGGGTAATGTTTCTAGTCCATTTCCAGCAGCTAAAGTCGAAAATCTGCACTCTGTCGCTCCTACTCGTCGAGTGCATGAACCTACTCGGCGAGTAGGTTGAAGATACACATGGACTCGGCGAGTCCCCCCATGGACTCAGCGAGTTCATCAGTCAGACAGCAAGTTTTTCGACTTTTTCAACTATTTTGCATCAAGTATCAAACAAGCAAGCCTAGGCTCTGATACCACTGTTGGGTTTTGAGCAATCTAACACTTCCTAAGTGTGCATGCAACCCTAATAAACCTTGGATCTATGTTTGTCTAAATACATGCAAAATAATAATTTCCCAAGGTTTATAACCTATCTAACATGGCATGGGGAACATTTCAACATAAAAGAGTTAGAAGAGATTACATACCTTTTTGATGAGTTTGGTTCTTGAGGAGTTTGAGGGCCAAGCACCAATAGTGTGAATGCCTCAAATGGAATCACAAAACACCACAAACTCTTGGAAAACTTTGAGAGAGTATACACACTTGTATTTTCGGCCACACACAAGCTCACACACACTAGTTCACTAGTTGCCATTTCATGCTCCATAAGCATGCTTATATAGTGTGCATGGTTAGGGTGAAACCCTAATAACCCATGACCTTTCCTTTTCCAAGGATCCATGGGTTAAAAGCTCCATGGATCATCCATGGACTTCCATCCAAGCCTAGCCCATTAACAAATGAGTGTTAGCCCACACCATATAAAACAAATAGCCCATAATCTAATTAGTCTTCCTTTTAATCTCTAAATTAATTCATAATTAATTTAAGACTAAAACTAATTAAATAACATAACCTCATATTAATATATTATAACTTATAATATATTAATAAACATATGTGTATAAATCTCATAAAATTATCCATAAATAGTTCGGGTGAGATGCAACCCAAATGGACCATGCCGGGTCGGGTCAAGTATATACCAAATAAGTTATGGACTTAGACACCTTATCCAACAGTTCTAACATATCACATAATCAAATAACTTGTATGGTATTTTGGGGTCTACTTACTGGCTCTGGCTGATCGTACCCTCTACATCCTCCTTTACTTATTTCGAAAAATATTTTGAAAACCATTTTGAAAATCCCTCCTTGATTTGAGACTGGATTCACACGAATGTTCCTCCAATTCACTCAAACCAAGGCTCTGATACCAACTTGTAAAAATCATAAAAATTTTCACCAATTTAAAACATTTTCATTCATTCAAAAGCCATTAAGGTATTACAACTTGTTTTCAAAAGAGTTTAAACATTAGAGTATCCCCAGAACCAAATCACAAAATCATAAAGTATGAGGAGCGGTACGATCACGCCTTCGCCTTGCCACGATCTCCTGAAGTACCTGAAACCAAAATACTTAAGCCCGAAATCTTAGTGAGTTACCCCCAAAATACCAACCACTTATAACCATACTCATATCATATCACAATATAGAACAGCCATGCATATCGAGTCTACAGTGTGACTGGTCTGCCCGCACCGGGCCATTAGTCCACCTGGTCCATTCTCCGAGTCTACAGTATGACTAGTCCGCCCGCACCAGGACTTCAGTCGGCCTGGTTCACTCTCTGAGCCTCGGAACGTCTGGACCGCCCTCTTGGGGCCTTCAGCCTATTTGGACCGCTCGTTGGGCCTTCAGTCTATCCGGTCTGCCCTGGGTATGTTGGCCTACAACACAAAGCAAGACCCGCCTCAACCCAACCCCAACCAAACAACCATGTGCACATAAAACAGTTAATCACATACAAATCCTCAACCAAACAAACGAATCTATTAGATCATGCAGCATAGCAACATCCTAACCAGGATACCGACCTAACCGGTCACTAACATAACATTACCCCACATACTAGGATACCGACCTTAACTAGGTCACTAACATAACACCACCCTAAAACCAGGATGCAGATCTAGCAACTCAAAAACATATCAAACAAATACCCGGATTCCCATCCAATAAAGGATCGACCTTGGTGCCTTAGACCCTGTTGATATATTGAGGATAACTCACCTTCCAACTGCCAAAACCGAATCACGAAAGCACAAACCCGAAGCACTGCCTCTAACTCCAACACCTATAATCATCAATGATCCAATGACATATATATATCCAAAAATTACCATAATACCCCTGAAGGTCAACCTGGTCAAAGTCCACCTTCCTGATTAACCCTACTCACCGAGTCAACCCATTGACTCATCGAGTTCAACAATCTTCGAGTCCTAACCTGTCCAACTCACTGAGTCACCACTCAACTCACTAATCTGAGTCTAACCAGAAGAGGTTGGGGGTTTTGTACTCTGACTCGCCGAGTCCAAAAACAGACTCGTCGGGTCCACGACAATCTTCATCAAACTCTCTGAGTTTTTCTTCCACTCGTCGAGTCCAAGCTCATCATCATATGACTCACCGAGTTCACCCATGCGACTCATCGAGTCACTACGCGACTCAATGCCTAAAGCCCTAGCCCAACTCGTCGAGTCATCTCCCAGACTCGCCGAGTTGATACAGGTATTCCCATAATCGAAAGATACATATCTACTCCTTTGCTCCAAATAATAGATCCGGGTCTCTAGCATGCATTAGCAACATAAAGTTGCTACCTTTACGTGCTTCATGCCCCAAAATTCCAAAAACCAAGCTAGAAAGGAACTTAACTCATGGGGAATGGCTTTTGCATAGCAATTAGAAGGGCTTTCTGTATATTTGATCCAAATAGAACTCAGATCTGGAGTTTCAGCTCCAGATCTAACTCATGCACCAAGATCTCATCAGATTATCTCCAAACAAACCCTGAAACTCCATGAAAGATGGATCTAGAAAGGAGAAGGCCAAGGATAACGATTCATTACCTCCAAAACGACCTCCTACTGAAGAATAAACTGAATCTCCACAAATCTCCTTGATCCAAGCTCCTTGATCTTCAAGATCTCTTCACAAAATCACTTATCTAAGCTCCAAATTGCTTCCAAGGACTTTCACTCACGATTTTAGGGTTTCTGGATATCAAAGGGTAGTAAGGGTGAGGGGAGGACATCAAGTCCTTTAAATAGGGTGCAAACCCTAAGATTAGGGTTTCCCTCTTCCAGCACTGACTCGTCGAGTCCAGCTGCCGACTCGTTGAGTCAGGCCACTTATCACGTGCTCTTCACACGCTCCGACTCGACGAGTGATAGCTCCAACTCGCCGAGTCCATCCTTCTAATAACACTTTACACCCCCGAACTCTTGCTTCTGAACTTAGGGTGTTACACATTTAAAAGAAGCATATGATTAGACAAATATGATAACTTCTAGTATTGAAACTAGATAAAATTTCCATTATAATCAAGGCCTTCAAGATGACTGAACCCATTACCTACCAATCATGCTATGCTTCTGATTACTACAACAAGTTCATTAAGTTTGCTTTTGTACACCTATCTTGTCTAGTAATTGTCTTGTTTGATAGCTTAAGTACTAAGGTCTATAATACTTTGAACACCTTACGCTCATTTTGCATTGCTTTTATCCATTATAATTATATACAAGCTTTTGTGATCTTCTTGGGTTCCCTCATAGAAACAAAGTTCACATATAGACCAAATTTACTAGAAACTTGATTATTGGTTTGTACATTAGTGCTCATATTTCCAATAACTTGGCTAATGAAATGATCTCTTAGAATCTTGATTTTAAAGCTTGATTTGTTGGTTGTGGATCATCATATGAATATCATCTTAAACACTTCTTTGACACCACGAGTGCTTTGTTTAACCAAACGACGAAGTTGTTTTTATCGAAAGGAGGGCATTTGCTTAAAGAGTTGGAAGTGAATTGGCTTGATGAAGATATGATGACTTGATTAATTAGAGGAAAAGGATTGCAAGAAGCAAATATGAATATCATCTTAAACATTTATCTTATTTTAGTTCTTGGTCCTATATAATTCAATAAACAAGCTTAAGACACAGGAATGGTGAAAGTGAATAACATCTATTAAATATCTTCAAAGACATGTAGAATAATATACGCCATACCTCATATTATAAATAAAATGTTTGAGATATAACTACAAGCTAACTAATAACTCTCAATGCTCACTCACAAAAGTATGTAAAATATAGATACCAATATAAGAAAATTGATTATCAAAACTTGTTAGGATACTTGTGTTGTTATCTTGAATCTGCAATGGCTTATCTTTATCTCATATTTGAATTCTTTATCTTTGGTATCTTCGTATAAACACACATGTTATATTGCCTTAAATAGATAGGACTTCCAAATGTTAAGTTGGTCATGCTTCAAGTAGCTCAAGGTATCATCTGCAACTACACATGTCTTTGTTAGCCAATGTCAATGAAGTTCTTAATGCACAACTTAGTCAGCTCATGCTAACAACTAATGTCACCTTACTAACATGGTATTGAACATCATCAAGTCACATTGTTCAATCTTAACATCAAAGAACTGAATGTCATATTATATCAAAACATATTACTAATATCCAATAAATCAATCAAATAGGCAGTTGAAAAACCAAATTTAACAGGCAGTGGAAATACTTGAGAAGTAGTGAAAACATTAGTCTCTCCACCACCTATTACAGAACAAATTGTCATATAAATTTGAGTAATTATAATGCACCGATATAGCATGTGCCTTTAGCATTTTATACTAAATACCAATATGCCTAAAATATTTTTTGGCTTGAGTGTTGCGTTGCTAATTCTCTAGTTGATTGCATATGAAGAAGGAAATCATGGTCTTTGAAGATTTTTAGTAATCGTCATTACGAGCATCTTGCAAGTCATAAATAGTTAATCGTATGATGCCTACAAATATATTACTCCCCATAAGCTGCATGTTTGTCATCTTATGCATCAATAAGAATTAACTAGACTCTTTGGATTCCTCGTTATGCTATTTTTTTTTCCTTTAGGAGTCTTTTTAATACATACTTGTTTTCTTTCTTAAAATCACTAAAAATAAAAGACAATACAATACAAACGAATTTAGAATCTCATAATGTATAATGATTTAGATGATCAACTTGTTAATGAAGATAACTTCATGGTTGTTGATTGTTTATATAGATTAATGTTTATGAGTTTTAAATAACTTACTTGAAAGTTGAGTCTATTGGTGATATCCAAAGTATCACCATGTTCATCTATTTCTATTTATATGTTTTTTGAGAAACGAAAATTAAAAACTAGTTCCCTTGTCAACATAAATTGTAACAATTAAACCTTAATCGTGAATTCATAGTAATATGATACAGGTTAAATAAGAACCTCGCTTTCGAAATTATTATCGCAGATGTTAAGCGAATTCACTTTATTCGAAAATTATTGTTGCAAATAATAGTCATTTTTATAGAAAAACGATACACACACTTTAAACTACTACTAACTTCCACATATGTTCTTATTAGAATTTTAACCATCGACCTGACAAAAAAATCATCTCAACATAAAACATTAAAAATAAAACATTAAAGACCTATTAATTAATTGTATTTGTTTGGTGTACAAGAAAATTCACATGGATATATTTGGATATCAATATGTATTTCATTGAATAACTGAAAATACTATTAAGGTATAATTTAAAATATTCTCGGCAAAATATTAAATTAGAAGCCAATGGTAATGGCAGTTTCCGAGCAACAACCATCTTCCTCAGCCCTTCTATAAACAATTCAAAGCTCTCAAGATCTTATAAACCCACCCACCCACATTTCCATTTCTCTCTCGCCCCTAAAATCAACTCAGAGCTCAAATCCACCTCCGTCACCGCCGCCGCCGCCGCCCCTTCAATCACTACATGAGATGGGTTTAGTGCCGGTGACCCTCAGAACCGCCGTCATCTTCCTATGCTTCTTCTCCGCCGTCGCCAAATTCAAAACCTTAAACCGAACCTATCCTTACTTCAACAATTCCATGACCACAGAAGCCAAAGCCGAGTTAATATTACAAAACCATGCGGTGCTAAGCCAAGATGCTCTGCAGGTTACTCCGGACTCCGCCAACCCGCTGGTATTCGGACTCCAGAACCAGTCCGGTAGAGTGATGTTCTATCAAAAATTCAAGCTATGGGACGGCGACGTCAACAGCAACTCCGCCGTCGCCTCCTTCAACACCTCCTTCCTCGTCAATATGTTCCCAAACAACGGCACACCCGGAGAAGGCTTAGCTTTCCTGATCGCACCCACCATCGACATCCCGCAGAACAGCTACGGCCAATATCTCGGCCTCACTAACGCCACCACCGATAACCAAACAAGTAACGGAATAGTCGCCGTCGAGCTCGACACGGTCCAACAAAATTTCGATATCGATAAGAACCACATAGGTCTCAACATACACTCGATCAGATCTGTAGTCTCCGAATCATTAACACCGAAAAACATCACTCTGGTTACCGGCCCAATCCCGTCGTTCGAGAACATCTGGGTTCAGTACAATGGCGACGAGAAGATCATCCGGATTTACATCGCAAAGCAAATGGGAAAAGATGACCCGACTCCGCCCATGCCGGAAAACCCCATCATTGAACGAAAACTAGATCTCCGGACAACAGTTAACCAGCACTCCTACTTTGGTTTCGCCGCTTCCACCGGAACCCTAATCCAGCTAAACTGCGTTCGTCGATGGAACTTAACAGTGACCTACATACCTGAACCGAAGGGCCCATTGATGACAATCTTACTCAGCGTTGGGATTCCGGTGGTGGTGGGGTTGGTGGCGTTGGCGGCGTATATCGGTTACTATCTATACAAGAAAAGGTTGGTGGACCGGTCGCAATCAAACATTCTGAGCCGGCTGAGAACACTGCCGGGAATGCCGAAGGAGTTCCATTTCCGGGAACTGAAAAAAGCGACGAATAATTTCGATGAGAAGAGGAAACTTGGGCAAGGTGGATATGGGGTGGTTTACAAGGGGGTGTTGCCGGAGGATAATGTGGAGGTCGCCGTGAAATGGTTTTCAAGGGAAAGTTTGAAGGGAGAAGATGATTTCTTGGCTGAACTCACCATCATCAACCGTCTCCGGCATCGTCATCTTGTTCGATTATTGGGTAAATCTTGTTTCCACTTTTTTTTTTTTTTACTTTCCATTAAATCCAATATATTTTAAAAAAAGGTTGTTAAAATAATTTAGATCTTAAAATTGGAATTAATTTTACATTTCGAATATGGTTCTAGAAAGAGAATATTTGGTTATGTGGAAAGATTATGGGAGTTATAAAAGGAAAAAAGAATATTATTTTTGTTTATGTTTTCACTAAGCATTAAAATATTTGCAATAAAGACTTGTACTTAATGGAGTATGAGTTGTAAATAGTGACAAAAAGCACTAGCTTTTGAATTACAATCATAATGGTCGATAAGGATTAGGTCACTTTTTCAAAATGGGCACGACAAAAGCAGGCTGGTAGATAATTAAATTAGCTGTAATTTTGGACATACTAAAATTGAGCTGTTTACCCTTTTGTTTTTAATTTTTTTTTTTTTTTTTTAATATTTAATCATTTAACATCTTTCGACTAGTGGCTTTTTGGACCTACTTTCATCTCCTCAATCCTCTTCATGCTTATTATATTTTATTTTTCTTAAATTTGTCTTCATAAAAAATTATTTTATTTGATAATCGACATGTCTATTAGATCATATATAAAATTAAAGTTTTAAGATTAGAAACGAATCCCTAATTGTTTTTCAATGCATTAATTTTCTTACAAAATCCTAATTATTTATTGCAAAAATCTTAGCGTCAATTCCATGTATACTTATCAATCAAAAAACCATGATGTTGACCTTGCAAACTAAAATATAAATCCTTACGAGACACCGTGTTATGATAAAGTCGTCACATAGTTGTATTACTTGTTAAATCCTTTAAGTGGATAAAATTTGACAAAATCAATAAATGCTAAGTCGTTGAATTGGAAAATTCATATACATTAAACTTGTAATAGCTTCATTTAAGTCGTTGAATCTCACCAATGTATCGTATTTGACTTTTATAGTGATTTTTAAAAATTGGAATAACTTCATTCTCAAGTATGGCCTACAAACACTGTTTTTATTGAAGGAGACAACTTTGTGCATTTTCAATCACCGCCTGCCAACTTATCATATTCCATTTGTTTATCTTCCCCACTATAGCCATCTTTTATTGGTCTCATATAATTAAATGCCAAGTTTGATGATACATTTAATAAACGTGACATATTCATTTGTATATCGATTATATTTATCATGGTATTTGTATATCGATTATATTTATCGTGGTATAAGAGCCAACGTTTTTAAAAGCAAAGTCTTTTATACATCTAACATTATCTAATGATTCAGGATGGTGTCACAAGAACGGGAAGCTCCTATTAGTTTACGAGTACATGCGAAAAGGCAGTCTTGACATGCATCTGTTTACAGTAACCGGTGAGCCCTTAAGCTGGGCCCTCAGGTATAAGGTCATAGTCGGTGTCGCCTCTGCCCTCCACTACCTCCACTACGAATACGACCAAAAAGTCGTCCACCGTGACATCAAAGCTAGCAACATCATGCTCGATTCCAATTTCAACGCCCGTCTTGGAGATTTCGGCCTCGCGCGTGCCCTAGATAACGAAAAAACCTCGTACGCGGAAGCAGAAGGCGTACTGGGAACCGTCGGTTACATCGCTCCCGAATGTTTCCACACAGGAAAAGCCACTCAACATTCCGATATTTACGCTTTTGGCGCTCTACTAATCGAGGTTGTATCCGGTCAACGCCCGGGGACAAAAATCAACGGGTTCCAGTTCATGGTGGATTATGTATGGTCGTTGTATCGTGAAGGGCGAATCTTGGAAGCGGTTGATAAGCGTATTGTGGATGATTATAACACCGAGGAGGCGAACAGACTATTGTTGTTAGGGTTAGCTTGTTCGCATCCGATAGCAGGCGAGAGGCCGAAAACACAAGCCATTGTTCAGATGATATCGGGGGCACTGCCTGTGCCCCCGGTACCACCTTTCAAGCCGGCTTTTGTGTGGCCTGCGATGATGTCCATCGACGACATGTCGATGGCCACATCGATCGATACGACACCGTTATCGATCAGTCAGTATGAGACTGACTGGAGCCCACTGAGCCGGGAAAATTACTCGGGGTACACGGACCGATCCATGGTTTAGTTTCTTTTGGTATGACTATAACCTTTGGGGGTGAATTCTTTATCTTGTGATTTTATTTGTGAGGCAGGAGAAAATTCTTCTGGTTGTTATAATATTGGGATCTTGTGTTTTGTAGTTAACACTATATTTCTTTGTTGATAGGATACGGAACAAGAAATGCTCGTGTATAAATTTTATGGGCTATGGTTTTTTTTTCTTTGTAAAACAAGTTTACTCTTTTTGTTTCTTCTTTCATTCATTTATATTTGTTTGTACCTTCCTGAAGAATATTTTAGTTAACAATGAAATAGTCAAGTAGATACTTAATTCTTGTGCGCATGTAATAATAATTTAACAAACCGATAAGTTTTCTGTAGTTAGTTGGTAAATAATGATATATGTGCATGATTAAATCATATGTTATGAATCTATGTTATTTAGGTGAGTAAAAAGTAGATTTCAAATCTTGAAATGGAATCTTAAAATCCTTAGGTATCCATGGTCAAACTTTCAGATTGTGCCCAACAAACAAAGCATGTTGCTCTTTGCAGAATGGACCCTACAAAAGCCTTCACTAGATGATATGCATCAATAATTATAAGTCAAATTTGTCTAGTTACATTAATACTTTTTGCAGGAATTGAACTTTTTGGCTAATGTACCCCATCTTTAATTCTTGGTGCATACATACTTCAAGATAGCCTTGGAAAAGTAATCTAACATTCTAACCTAGTGTTACATAATGTTAGATTATTTTTATTTTACACCTCTTTACACTTGCTAAAGGTCTTATATATGGACGAGACCAGTCATTCTGTATAGAGATATAACCGGTGATATGTACCTTTTCGTCTATTTCAATTAAATTTTGAGGTGCAACATATATTAATGAAAACTTGCAAGAAATAGAAGGTGCAAAATACATTACTGAAATCCTGCAAGAAATAGAAGGTGCAACATCAAAATGCAAAATGAAATGAAATGTCTGTCAAATTGTTAATAGTGTTTTATAGTTAACAAAAAAATTATGTGTTAAACTACTAAACTTGCAAGAAATAGACGGCTTGACTTGGTTTTTTTCCCTAAAAAAACTGCTTGTTAGCAAACAAGAGGAATCGGCTAATTTGCCAAAAAATAAAAATAAAAAAAAATAAAAAAAAAACGGTTCAACAAAACCAATTAGATATTTCAAAAACCAGTTTTAATAAATCTCTAAATATTATTAAAAGAGAATCTTTAGTTCACCAACGAAGCAATCAGGGTCGTTGATTGTGTTTTAACCTTATATTTTCCACCATTAGATCAAACTGCTGATATCATTTTCCTAAAATAAAATTCAAATACAATTACATTTAATTATAGAATCTTGAAATTCAGTAATTATTTTATCAATTGAAACATATCATTCTATTTATATAAATGATATCAATTTCTCTAATTAACATTGTTCCTAATTTAACTCCCTTATTTATAGCTTTTGATTTCCAAATTCAAACCCGTTTATTTTTTATTTTTATTATTTAAAAAAAAAACTAATTAAACAAGAATATCAATAATTAAGTTATTAACCTATAAAATCTAATCTAATCTCATTAAATGAGCAAAATTTAAGAGTCAAAATTAAAGTCAATATTATTCATAATTTATCTCTCAGTATATCCCACATAAAATGAATCAATTTGAAAGTATTGTTTGAATTTTAAAACTGATTAAATAAGAAAGTAAATTAATTTGAAGTTTTGAATTAATATAACTGATATCTTTTTTTTTCCAAATGAATAACCAAAAATCTCCAAGATGATATCTTAGGATTCCAATTTTTTTAGAAGATAATGATTTCCTTTTTTCAAAAACACCCTATATATATATATATATATATATATATATATATATATATATATATATATATATATATATATATATATATATATATATATATACACGATTACACTAAAGTGGTTATTCTTACAATTTTGGATTGAGTCATATGATTTACAGTGTTTTTCTTGAGCAATCTTTTTCTCCAAATTTTTTTTCCAAACTTTTACTTTACTCTATTCTCCTTATTATTCTTCAATTTCTTGTGTTTATTATGTTATTATTATTTGTTATTATTGTGTTCTTGTTGAGAGGTCATAAAAAAAAAAATCAATATACTTGAAGCATATTAGTTTCATTCATTTAGTTACAGAAACAAAATTACACCATTTATAACGATTTTTTTAATGTGTTGACCTATGTTTGTCAAGTGAAAGTCATAAAAGTCGTTTTAATGCATGATGACAAATCTAGTGGAACGGATCAAAAGTAGGATAAAAAAGTTTTTTTATTGTTACGCTTCAACTTGCATGAACAAAGACGTATCTGTTGTTCCAATGTTTTCAGTAACTCTTATATATATATATATATATATATATATATATATATATATATATATATATATATATATATATATTCTAATCTTCGATTAATTTTTCAAATTTTATATTATTGAATTTGTTTATATCAATGGTTTTAATTTCAAAATCACCATTATAATACAAGACTTTACCGACGTGGTGTCACTTACGTTATTTGATCGTGACGCAAAGAAACTTCTGGAAAAAAAAACACACAAGAGTTGCTTCAAAAGTTTAATGAGATTATCGATATTAACTTCATTTATATAAAACTAATTACTTTTTGTCTGTCTATTTTTATAACCGTTAAATTTTCCATTTTTAGGAGGGTAATATGAAGATTTATCCGTCTGCTTTGAAATTACTTTTGGATAAAAAGTTTCCGTTCAAAATTCAAATTTCTCATTATAATTTGAAGAAGAATGTTGATGGTTATGCAATCTCAAACTTCAATGTTGATAATAAAATCACTATTGAATTGGAAAAAAAAATTAACATCAAACATGTAACATTCTTTAATGAAACATACTACAAACACTACACTTATTAAATTCGTTTTTTATATTTTAGTTGACCAACTAACATATGTCTATGTACTACAAATATAGGTGCCATAATCCGATTCGTTTAACGTTTTATCGGCAAAATTCGGATGTCAGGACACATTAAATTTAAAGGTTTTAAATATAATATAACTAAATCTAATATTTTAAATACTTTAAAATATTATTAACTTTTAGATTGACAGATGAATTTATTTTCTATATTTAGGATGCAGTTTCGTTTACTGGTGATAACATCATACTGGTTTCGAATCTTGATAAAAGTATTGTAACAAGTTCACTAACTAAGTGGACTTCCTTTAAAAAATGTCTAGACATGACGAATTAAAACACAACTTGAAAGATGTTTACGATGTTGATAATCTGGAAACAATCTCCTCAAGCGAATGATCATTAACATCAATGACAGATCGTACTTCTGGAGAAGGCAAACCAAAACTGTTAATTCCAAAGAAAAACACATAATATATGATTTTCATGATTCCATATGAGTAGTTGGTTGATTTGAGTACGGTTGATTTCATATTATCTTTACATACTATTTGGTTTTTGAGTTTGTTTTTTTATTACTTTGTTTCATACTATTCGTTTTTTGGGTTAGAATTTTGATCATTTAAATACATTTTAGGTTTTATGAAATGTTGAGTTATTTATCTATTTGCCTTTTGGGTTTAAACTCATATGAATTTAGAATTTTTTTCATTTTTACTCTATTATTCCGTTTGAATGCGAATTTGTCAATATTGTTAGAATGTTATTCATTACAATTTCAATATAAATATTAGCAAACTACAATTTTTTATGAAATTATAAATCTTTTAATCGTTCTAAAAAAATTATTTACAATTCCTTGTGAATTTATTGAAAAATTTATTAGTAAACATTTACCATTGAAATATTATTATTTTTTAGATATTAATGATATCCACAATTTTACAAATTTAAATAATAAAACCCAATACAATGACGCTAGAGAGATGTAAAGACAAAGATTTTACATTTTTTTTTTTGGAAATGGAACTTCCCTAACGAGGGTTTTTGGGTCAGCTTTCACGCACCGACTAATCCCCCGCTACGAACACGAGGCTATGCCTCATGACATAGTGTCGCTGCAGACGAACCTCCATAGCCACAAAGGTTGAGTAGTGATAAGATTTGAACATGGGTCAATAGGTTATCCACCATATCTTCCACATGTCTTACAAAGTCACCACAACCCAAGTGTAAGACATTTATATATACAAAATAGAAGATTAAATTCTATGTCTAAAAGAGAAACTTTATTTCATCATCTAAAGCAATAAATATTTTTTATTGTGTTTCACTTATACCTTTTCCACCCTTAGATCAAATTGTTTACGTCATCTTGGCCAATGTTTAGTAAAACACGTTGTCCATCAACGTTTCCGCTCAAACCTTCACGAATTTTTGTTATCCCTAAATTAAAATTAAAATCCTCCCCAAATTTAAAGGCATAACTTATGCACTAACCATCCTATATGTTTGCAAATTAACGTGATATATCTTTTTAATTATTCTATTTCTTTCTCAGTGCACATCGGTGGTACCAAAATTCATCAAGGGCAAAACAATTACCTTGTGTTTAATTCTTATTAATATAGTAAATACTTCCAATTTTGAATATAATAATCGGTCTCATACATGTTAAATTACAATTGCTCGATTTCCAACTATCTAACTCAATAACTTTATGTAATTATTCTTAAACTTACATTTTTCTATAACGTTATTGATTAGATTTACTATGATTAAGTCTAAATTGCAAAGATTTTACTTGAAAGTGATGAGCATTAGTTGATGTTTTTTATTGAATCTTGAGGATCAATAATGCAAAACTCAAAATCTCTTAGTGGTAATATCCTATATACTTAATAATTGATTATTTCACCAAAAATACTTTCCTTTAACTTTGATAACAAATTTTTTGAATTAAGCATATTTTTATGATTATAAATTTGTTTTCTCTACTCACTTGTACTTATCATCCTGAAGATGAGAAAAGATTAACCATGTCTATATTTATAAAAATAAAAAAAAATAAAAAAAAAGGCAAAAAGATCTTATTGGTCATACATTTCTGACATGATCTTCAAATGTTTTTCGTTTTTTATTTCTTTTTGTGTATTTGACTTGTTTCTTCAAGAAACTCAGTTTTCTATTAATTTTGATAACAAATTTGTTGAATTAAGCATACTTTTATGATTATAAATTTGTCCATTTTCTATTGTTAAATCAAGTGTAAATGAATTTGAACAATCGTGAAATTTCATATTTTATAATGTAATTTATGCACTAATTAATCAAATAATAGTACACATCCAAGTGGTCGGGTATCTCCAAGACAATAAGCAAATATGTAAATTATATGTAATTTCAAAATATTGTAATTTTTTTACTGGATTTAAATGAATAATTACTTCTTTAACTTGATTTAGATTCTTGATTACTCATATAAGGTTGTAATAAAATAAAATTCTGATAAATTGAAAAAGTTGTTCAGCAAAACCTTAAAATTTTGAAATTTGTTGGAAATTTGGTTATATGCCAAGTTAGGCTTCTTTTTGTGTTGTCATGTCTGTTGATTTGGCTATGTAGGGTTCATTTGAGGTTTCATTTCTCTACAACAATGTTAATGTTCACATCCAAGTGGAAACAATCAAAACTGGTAAACATTCTAAATGATTTTTTCACTTACATTAATCAAAACTGTTATTTTATGTGGTGCGTTCTTATGGATGTCACACTGGTTGTCACTATATAGACCTTCTAGCGGTCTATAGAAGAATCCTAGCGGCCTTATGAAGAATTTTGCTACGTTTTTAATGAAGTATCACTTTGTTAACATTCTTCTCTATAGTTCTTTCTTTTATTTTCGATATAGATGCGTGTCACAACAATAAGACATAAAGAGGTGTGAGTGACCATTAAAGTTGAAAAGTTACTATATAATTTAAGAATAATACATAAAGTGTAAATTGTAGATTTATGATATTTATTTCAACGAAAAATATGTTGTTTGATTGTTAGGTTATATATCTGTTTTTTTATATAATTTGATTTTGACAAGTTTGATCTAAATTTGATAATTAAAACAGGTAAGAAAGATATGTGCTAACGATTTTGAATGTCTATTGCCCTATAGAAGCCAATCGTAGCCTCACAGACTATTCCCTCATATCTCAGTAGGTCTTAACATTTCTCAAAATTTAGCTACAAGAAGTCATCGATGTACTTCTTGAATCAATCCTTTAAACCAAATTTCATTTGTTAGTTGGATGTAGTGACCAAAATGCAAGATTTGTGAAAGTTCATTATTATTTATTAGTAATAACCTTTAGCAAATTATGAAACTAATATTATACTTTATTAATAACATTTTTTATAATAATTTATTTGATCGGAAGATATGTATATGTGATTAGGTGTAGCCTGAAAATCATATTTTAATATTTATAAGGAAAAAATACTTTGAAATCGACCAAGTTACAATGTCTGAATTTGATGTTTATGGTTATGACAACTCATTTTATTTGTAATTTTTATCGAATTTCTTTGCAGAATTTAATGTTGTTGGTACATGTAACAACTTATTGTTGCTTTTGGTTTTACATTTCCAATTTGAAAAGAGCCATATAAGCCTTCATGGGGGTTGGTACACCGAACATAGTCAATTCATAAAACTACTATACAACATGTTTTAATCAAAAAGTCGCATTATGTTGTGATAAAACAAAGATCAAATAAATCATTTATTTTAAAAATTACTGTATTAAAAAACCAAATTGTTCTAATATAAATATTAAATATTCTTATCTAATAAGTTCGGTGCAAAAACTCTAAAAATGAATCTAACTAACATTTTTTTTATTAAAATTCAACCTAAGACAAAGTCACCTATTAATGTGATACGTATTTAATTATTGTCCGCGTTTAACGCGGATCATAATCTAGTATATGTATTAAATTTAAAAAACAACTACAAGAGCCAATTTATAATAAAATGGTAATTTCACCTAATCAACTTTTAACTTATTAGCTAAGTTATAACCGCCAAACACATAGATACTTCAAAGTTTTCTCTCATCTAGTTACTTATAAGGCGTAATCTGTAATCTATTTCATTTAGTTGGTCGATATAAGACTAACTATAAGTTGTAAATGTATGATATAAATGGATTTTTCAAAAATATATCTATTTTTCTTTTAACTAACACACATTATTTTTTTCCAACATAAGTTAGGTCCTAATTTTTTATTATTATATAATATATAGTACATCTTGAAAAATTAAATGGATCAAAGGACTCACTTTATAGTAGAGTAGCTTTTGTTTTGTTGTATTGAGAAATAATGGGGTAGGGTCACCGGTCCACATAAAACCAGGTCGGTCAAGCAACCCGGCCTGTCTGCCCAGAGCACAAGCATCTACCTAAATGTCAAACACTAAATCAAGAATCACCCTCCAAAGCAATAATCATAGTACATACCCTATAAAGCATCTCCAGGAAACACAGAAAAAGCAAGACTGTTTTAATAGAAAAGGGGGTTGACCATCATAACCGGGAGATTGATGTAAAGCCCGCAAGAGGAGCCAAGAACTGGTTTGTACCTTTGCTATAAGAACGAGCCCTCGCTAAAAGGTAACAAGGAAACATTCTAAGCAATTCATATACACTTAATGCATAAAAAATGACTTCTGGCTTAGGCATCAGAGAGCAATACTAGGGGTCCGCCCTCTGTATGGTTATCTAGCATATACTTGTTGCATACCATGCAACGTGCTACTTCGACTGCTCATTGGAGAAAGCTCTAAAAGGGACTACCAGAAACATCTAGGGAGCCACGTAACAACATTGGCACCATCTGTATATAACCATGCAAGAAAAAACACAATCAACTCGGCCAAGAATCGAAACACCATTATGCCGATCGTAGACGTTCAGACCTCGAGTTCTAGGTTGGAGGTTTTATGCTTCTAACGTTGTCACCTCGAGTTCTAAGTTGGAGGTTTGGGCCTCCACTATATTGGTCCCTTCAGGATGATCGCCCGGGTGGGCAAGGTTATGTAGCGATTGGATCTAATTGACGATATCAACCAGATCCACAACATGTTCCATGTCTCTCAGTTGTGGAAGTGTTTGGCTGATGACTCCATAGTGGTTCCTTTGAATGATATTCAGGTTTATGAGCGTTTGAACTATGTGGAGAAGCCGCTTACGATCCTCGATAAAAAGACGAAGAACTTTCGCAACAATGTGGTAGATTTGGTTAAGGTGCAATGGAAACACCGAAAGGGTTCAGAGTCAACATAGGAGCCCGAGGAAGAGATGGGGGAACATTACCTAGAGTTATTTGTAGCAACGAACTTTGAGGACGAAGTCTGATTCAAGTGGGGGAGATTTGTAACACCTGTATCCTCAGGTAAACACCTTTAAGGTTAAAGTTGTCAATTTTCACTTTTCATGTCCTATGAAGAGCGTAGGATAGCCTCCTACGTTGAGCGTAAGTAGGGGATCCCATGTGAAGGTTTAATACCATACGCTGAGCATCAAGAAAATTATGTTGAGTGTAGGTGCACAACATCAAAACCCTAATTCTAGGGCTGTGAGCCCTATTTAAAGGCTCTAAATCCTTGAGGGCCTCTCCATGCTCAACCTCCACCCTCATATTTAGTCATCTCGAAACCTAGCCACCTTATGAGATTTTCGGTATGCATTCTTGAATCAAGAGTCCATTGGAGAAGCATTTGGGAGCTCTTAGCTTGGTAGATCCATAGTTTTCACTTCATCATCCATCTCCAGGAGGTATAAATTTTGCATTTTGATGTTCCTTCATGCTAGATCTAGTTATCTCATGAGTTTTTATGCTTTCTGTCCCATAACCTTGGTCTTAATGGATATGAGCTACTCTATACCATATGAGTATCATTTCCAGACGTTTCTAAGGTTGTAGAGCCATGAAAATGGGAGCTTGGTCACTCTCAACCATCCATGCATGAGCACTTGAGCATTAGAGTGTTTTATGGACTTAGGATTTGGACTTGTGCTCTTTTTAGCCATGCAAAGGTGTAAAGTCAGAAACCTTACCCCTTAGGACATTTATTAAATTAAGTTCTAAGGTTTGGATGGTTGGTCTTTGTGAATTAAGAGCTTAATAAGAAGTTGGTAAATCAGCAAATTACATTAGGCGTAATCTTCTCTACGCTTAGCATAGCCTGAATTTCCCTCGTATTCCCATCTTAGGCTCTACGTTGAGCATAGAGCATGACGTTATATTAGGCTTAGCACCATAGGATTTACTCTTAACAAAATGGATTATTGGTCAATTAGAGTGGGTCCTAGTCTTAGAAGGGTAAAATGGTCTTATACCTCAAGGAGAGTTAATTATGAACCAAGAACCTTGAGTATGTATTAGTACCTTAATTTCTAATTAGGTTTTTATTGTGTATATGATTAGTGTGAGGAGTTCGAGTATCAGCAGCTGGAGTGTGAGATTTGTCTGTCTACAGATTAAGGTGAGTCTTCTTACTATACATTATAAGATGCTAACTGTCTTTATGACTCTTACATTCTATGTTAGGTTGGGCCTATTTATATGTTAAGCTGAGCCCATTTGTATGTTGGGTTGGGCCCATTTTCATGTTGGTTTGGGCCATTTTGGATGTTGGTCTAAGGCCATTTGTATGTTAGGTTGGTCTCATTTGTATGTTGGGTTGGGCCCATTTGTATGTTGGGATGGTTCCATTTGTATAGTGGGATGGTCCTATTTGTATGTTGGGCTAGCCTATTTGTATGTTGGGCTGGGCTCATTTGTATGTTGGGTTGGGCCTATTTGTATGTTAGATTGGGGCCCATTTGTATGTTGGGTTGGGCCCATGTATATGCTAGGTTGGGCACATTTGTATGGTATGTGGTGTTGTGGGGAACTCACTAAGCTTTGTGGTTACGATTTTGTGGTTTAACATTTTCAGGTACTTCTTGTGTTAAAAGGAAGGGCCCGACCTGACTGCACAACATTCCCCTATGATTTTCGGCATTAATGACTATTTTTTACTCTGATATCCGAGATACATTTATATCATGTTTGGTTTTGGAACACTTGATGTATGGATTTGACGGTTTTAAAAATCAAAAATTTTATCAGTATTTTTGGGACATTACAAAGGTGATTGAAAGGGTGGACAACTACATCATGCATGAAGAAGCCCTAATGAAAAGTATATGCTCACTTGACAAGAATACGATTCACCATCAAGACCTGTTGATGCATGGCACCCAGACCAAAGAAAGTTTCATCCCTGACACTCTAAGTTTCACCTCAAGAATAACAAACCTCCTAGATAACACAACAAATCTTTCGGAGTTTTTTTTCATAGCTTTTTTCATAATGGAAAAGCTTGAAAAAGCTCCTATTGTGGATGCTTTAAATATAGTTGATTCTAATAAAACATCTAGTATCTAATGACTATTAATCAAACATTTACACACAAGTTGTCTATATGCCCACAAATCAAGGATCAACAGTGTTTAGAAGTTGGATGATGAAATAATCAGATTGCATATTTTGTCCTTTGGACCAAAATATTCTAACATTGTTAAAAAATTTATATATCTTCAAGACATGACCGGTATACCATTGAAATTGTAATGACCTCTACTAGTAATCCAATATGAGAATATAAAAATCAAATTGAATCTATATTAACTTTTTGAGCATTATAAAAAACTAGGTTTGATGCTTACCTTACTACATTTGCACTTTTGTTTTTTCACATATACCAATAAAGATAAAGACTAAGCAAATATTCTTGAATAATATGTTGCAATCAACTTTTTACAAAATGAAGATTAAGATTAAGATTAAAGATTACCATTTCTTAGGACAAAACAATGTTAGAATATGATGCAATTTTCACCAAAAAGTCACATCATGTCTTGAGCGTTGCACCCTTCTTTGAGTTTAGGCAATTTGTCAAACATAGTAAACATAAACACTTATGAAGAGGGTCAAGATCCTAGAAAGAAGTAAAACAAAGGTGTTTCAATATATCATAAGATATTAAACGGAAAATAAGAATAGAAAACAGAGTATCTCTTGAACTTTGTTCCTTCGTTTACTCGCTATCTCCATCTTCCTCAAGGGAATGTGAAATTCGATTCAATAATATAGTGTGAAGCGACCACATGTTTTTGGATTGTAGACGGACATACCATATTGTATTTTAAATAGAAACATAGTATCCAATCTGTTTGCTCCATTTGCTCTCGTCGTTCACTCCCTTTACCGAAGCATTATAAAGTTGTACTCCTTGCATGATAAATTATCCCTAATATTTACCTAATTTGACTCTGAACTCTTCACTATACATTATTCTATCTGTTAAGTCTTCACCTTTAAGAGATCGACCATCATTGATGATCCTTCTACTCCTCCTCCGAACTACACCAACAAAGGATCCAAATTAATGAAACAAGACAATGGTCCCTTATTGTGTTTGGCAGGGGGTTCTTAGAGTTTGGAATGGTTGTAGATTAATAAAATAATTACAAGCAATCTCTTAATATTTCTACAATATGAGATTGTCTTGAAATGGTGAAGTTGCTAAAGAAAAATTGGGATAGACCACACAAGGACAATAAGACATTCATCAAATATCTTTGATTTTTATGGTTAAACTTTAACTCAAACCATGGTATGCACCATCAAAATCTTTACCACCCAAGAAAAGGACACTACCATCAAATGTTTACTGTTTTAGTCCACAAACACAATCTTCCTTGCAATTAATTTCAATATCCATGCTCCACAAATAGTAAAGCTATTGTGATCGATGATGTAGAAACAAACAGATTTATATGCTTAAGTTCCATAAAAATAATGGTGGTAAGGTCACATAATATGATGATCAATGTTCAAGAAGACGAGGTTGGCGAGGTTAAATTTGAAGTAGGTGTGGGTGGTGAGGCCAAAGTCAAAGTAGATAAAGGTTGGTGATATGATAATTTGACTAACTATTAATATAATGTCTTTACATCATTATAATCTAATAATGATTAACACGTAAAGGATTTTAGGGCGATACAGTTTGCAAAAACTTCATATGGGTTGAGGTAGCTATAGTGTAACTCTGTTTTTAATATATGAAAATGACCACAACTATAAGAAATGATTTTTTTATATTGAATATGATGTGTATATATTTCCAAAACTTTTGTATATCCCTTGTGAGATGATAACACCTATTATGGATATTTTAATTTCTTTGTATGAAAAAAGATAATGGAGTCATAAGTTCATTTTTCATTGATTCACTGTTATGTCAGAAATCCCACATGCTCATAGTTATTTAACTAATGGTTTTTTTCTTATGCATCGCAATGATCAACTTCTGATTAGCAGATTAATTGTTTTGAGGAGCGACATGGAGTGGCAATTACAAGCAAATATTTTTGGAGATGGTGTTGGTAGGAATAGTTCATTAATGAAAATGAACGATAATAGGTGGAATCCAAACCATCCATCATATACAAACGAATCCAATAACCCCCGTATCTATTAATCCCAAAATAACCTTAAATCAACCATCCTCTTTTTCCAAAAACAAAAAAATCTCTATAGTCTCTAATCAAAAAAAGACTTCTAGACTTATGACACTATAATTCTCATTAGTTTTAGGGATCATAATAACTTGACTTGGGCAAAAAACCATCTCTACTTTCATTCTCTTATTTTTGTGGAAGAGAATTTTCCATTTAGATATAAATCTCATATACATGTCTTCAAAACTAAATAAAATATTCATTGCATTGGTAAATGTACGAAACACAAGCTCTTTAAATTATAGCTTCACTGATAATTTGCTATGATGTTTTCTTTTGTTTTAGCAAGAATATTTATTACTTTTAATATAAAGCCGAACACAGTAGTGATTATATGGCTAACATTGATTTATATGCAATTATAGGTTTGTGGTTCTAGATCGATGGTAATGGAGGAGCAACCATATATAATGAAGTGATAAATGTTTCATATAATCATCTATACATGTATCTATATGTTTTTACTTATGTGCTCTATGCCATAATATCAATGCAAGATGGAATTCATTATTCCTACCAATTGTTTGATGTAATTCTTTTAAGAACTTTTTTGTTTTAATGAGAATCATACATAAATTAATGAGATTCATATTTTTTTCATCCTTGGAAATGACCATAGCATGCTGGTGAGTTGGGAAAATGTACTCATTGATCTCTAACAACTTTCTAATGAAATCAATAGAGAAAAATAACAAACGCAAGAATATATGTGGAAAACTCTAAAATCAAAGAGAAAGAAGGGAATAATCAAATAATTCAAGTGCAGTGATTATGGTACTTTGAAATCAAAATCATGGACTCATTTTGTAGGCTTGAAATCCACCCAACTTTCCTTCCTTGTATCAATGTGGGATTAAACATTATTCATTCATTTAGCCAAAACTCAACAATAAGTTCATGATCTTTTAAATGTTATGTGATTTCACTTGTTTTTTTTTCTTTATACGTCCATATTTTAATGGTCCTTTTACTTTAATGGTTTTAGTTTATGCCTTGATAAGAGTAGTTGAAGGCATACTTATTTTTCAACTTTAAAAAGGTCTAAAGTTCCTTTTGATGGCTATTAATTTGTAGAGTCTTGTGTCAATACTCCACATGAAAGTGTCAAGAACATAAAACGATATGAATTCACTTTAGCACATAGCAACACATAAAGGTAATCATAGCGATGTGCAACCTAAGGCATGTTATAACACTAGTCTCACCTTTATCAATAAAGCACTTAAAGTTTAAGTCTAGACACATATTATATTACGTAGTTCACTTAAACTCATGTTTTAATACCAATGGTGACATCCTTCAATTTGGTTATTCTTAAAACCAACTTAAACTCAATATTTAAAATAAATATTTTTATTTAACAACAATAATTCTTAGATTTCAAAAACATTTTCTTTTTAAATAAACAACCATTATTTCAACATTCTCGGGATGTCAACTCACGTATATCAAACCATAAGCAAAAGCTTACCCTAAATAGCGAAATATAACACAACGGCTAAAAGGTCTAAAATTCAAAGCGTCAGTAAGTATCATTTACTAACGGTTACCTGAGACACACATCAAAATAATACGTCAGAATAGAAACCCTAGTGAGACACATAAGGTTTTGACCCATACATACATACATATAGTTTCAATGCACAAGACATACAAGAAGGTGGTGCAAAACACATAAGTTCATATACACATGTTATTATACCTTTTCCACTCATGTTCAGTCCATAACATAAACTCACAACTTCAAAAACACATAGGGAGCCACCCCTTGACCAAATACATGACGGGAGATGAACAAGTCAGTCCGCTAATTGTCTTATTTGTGTCTTTTAGAGGAGCAAGCACATAAGTTGTCCTTACTTGTGCTTCGTATGGGTCTGAGTACATAACATGTCTCTAATATCCCATGGGGGTCCAAGCACAAAGTTTTTCGCTTCACACCAGGTAGCTAGCCTGAGTGACAATGGCAAGAATGTCTAGGATTGATGGGGAATAGTACCCATAGTCATAACAAGCTAAATAATAATACTATAAATAGCAGTGTCTTTTTGGGTTATACGTAATAACAAAATAAATCAAAACTGAAAATATATTTATTTGAGGGGCTTATTTTGTTAATTGAATAATAGTTTAATTAATTAATAGCAAATTAAGGAATATGGAATATTCCAAAATGATTTGAATACCATAGATAATTACTATTATATTTGGTAATTATCTTTAAGGTTTCAAATCACATCATTATATAAAAATGGCTCCAAATCCAGTTTTAGTATGAGAGAAAAATACTTCTCTACTACAAAAGTTCGGAACCATTGGGTAATCCCTAGAAAAACATAAAGTCTTGATACCACGTTGCGGCACCTCTTCTGCCACATCATGGTGATGATCAGATTCATCGATTTGAATCAGTTTTGTGTTGGTTCTCAGTGGTAATTTCAGATTTGTTGTTTATTTGTGCCTTGGGTGCGATTACAAGAGAGAAACTCTACGTTGGGTTCTCAAGTTTGATCATCTAGCTCTTCAAATGAAAACACAAAAGAAAGTAAAGGTATAATTTGTTCTTTTGTACTCATTAAGTGCATATATGGTTTGAGTTTGATCCGATCGTTTCGAGTCTATAGATAATTATTTTTTATTGCTTCTGTTGTCCCGATTCGGTCTTTGACTAGGCTTGAAACCCATCAGTGGTATCAGAGCATGGTTATATCAAATAGATTGCACTTAGGCTTTGTATTGACAGGTATGTTAGGGTTTGTATGTGTAGGATTTCTATTTTAAATCACTATAAAAGTCTAGAAATTTGCCTTGGTTAAAACTGAATTTGTTTATGCTTGAAAAACAACGTTTTGGTTGTTCTGCCTCTTTGTTATGTTGTTGCTCGTCCTCCACCACGTCGCGGACTCGGTTAATGTTGAACTTGGGTGGCGACTGCTTTTATTGCCACGTCTTGGTCACGTCTTGGCCACGTCGTGGTTTGTTGCTGAGAACCTAAAACAATAATTTAATAAGACATATGTTTTATGTGCGGCTGTTCCTTCCCTACGTCGTGGAACCTGAAGTTCCAAAATTTTCTAAATTTGTTCCTTATTTTGGTTGCTCATTCCTTTTGATTTTAAACACATACAAACTAAGCTTTATACTAAAAGTCAAAATAAATTTGATTTAATTATACGATTAGTTAAAAGACAAAATATTAGGACTCCCTTAATAATTTAAGTGTTGGCTTACAATGTATTGTTTAGTTAATTGAATTAAAAATACATATAAACTCCAAATGTATGTATGTATGTATGTATGTATGTATGTATGTATGTGTGTATATATATATATATATATATATATATTGTAAAATCGTATTTATATGTATCACTTCAAAGTACAAACATTGCATCCTCACGTTTTTCTTAATGTGTATTGTTGGTCTAACCACAACTAGATTCATCTACTTTATTTGCTATAAGGGAAGTTTAAGGTAGGTCTCTTTGGTTCCTAATAAGGTTGGTTTTTAAGTGGTATTTATTGCTTGCCACCCTCACCGCCTTCTTGCGTTTGACATCCACATTTTTACGGTCAAAAAAGACATTTTTATTTATGCTTATTTTAAAACAGAGTATTCTTATATTACAGAATTTGTCCCGTAAAAAGTAATTACCAAAAAAAAGTTTTTTACTAATTATTAAGACTCGGGATGTCATAACAGATGTAGAAAACATAAGTATAAACGTAGACATTAAAGGCATTGTAATATCTTTTATACTATGTCCTATATTTCCTCGAATCTCTCATTTGGTTCGAACATCATTATCTTTGTACTGTTTCCTATGATACAAAGAAACTGAGTGAGTTAGGTTGGGAAAGCTAGTAAGAACGTAGGGTTTTAACCCATAATAATATAATAGATGTTTATTGATCTACATTTTCTTTACCGTATCTTTTTGGAATCGAACTAGTGATCTTTTATGCTTATATTATTAACTGTTTCTAAAAAGTTTTCAGTAAGGGTTTGGAAATAGGTTATATTTTTGAGTAAAGTGGATGATTGAACAAAAGAGGACACCCACTTTTTTATGAATTAACACTAGTTGATGATATTTGTTGTTTTAAATTATGTATGGTTAAAACAGTTCATTACACATTTGAAATACTTAAAAACTTATTCATTCAAAGGGAATGTTCTTTATTGTGGTTGACATTGTTGATTAAGCAACATTCATATGTTTCTAAACCTTATTCCACCTTCATTCTCTGTTTTTGCTAAAGTTATTAGATGTGAAGTGTATCAGAGTCAAAAATTTAAATGTCTAAGTCTAGGAAGTCAACTTAGTGTGGCTTAATCACTTTCATCAATAAACTTCATTAGTGATTGTACATGTTTGAATAATTTCAAATCATATTGGAGGACCCAAACTCATATCTAATGTCTGATGGAAATTGAATCCACTTTAGATGTTGGTTATAAACGTGTCAGTTTTGTTACCTATATTGATAACACCAATTGAATTTTCCTTCATCAATGTGTTACCTAAAAAAAATCATTATCTGGAGATAGCCGAGACGGTTTTTCATTTGATATGGTGCTATATTTCTTGGATGCCTACACTAATCGTCGGACATGTTTCATGCTATAATGTGAAGGTTAGTCAATTTTGCTACTTAATTATAAAATCATTGTTTTAACTTATTACAATCTAATTTATTGTGACTTATTACTAGTACGCATTATCTTATTGTATGCCAAATGTCATTGCATGTCTTCCATGGGTTTGTAAGATATTAGATTGCTTGATATTCAAAATACTATTACATAGAAATATATAGTGAATACCTAAACTCTAATGGCTAAACCCAAAGGTCTTGGGTCTAAAACCTAATCACTAACAACCCCTTGTAGTTTGATCAAGAGGGGATGATTAAACTAAAAAAATAAACATAAAATATAACAAAAAATGAAGACAGTGGTAGAGCTCTAACAATGACGGCTAACAACAACTAGTCGTTGGAGACGCGGAGAGAAGAAGTGGTGTCCAGTGGCGATTCATTTGTATAAGAAGAGAGGAGCAACGGTGGCAACGATCATTGAGTCGGCAGCATATGAGTCTAGAGAAAAGCAGCAAGAAAGAAAGAGGGTTCGAGCTACCACGGATGGATCCTATTTTGATAGACTCGGAAAATAGATCTAAAGAAGAGACAAGTTAAGGAAAAGGCCATAAGTTTAAAGGCAGGAACCATCCAATGAGGAGACATATGCAAACGAGGAAGTAGAAGAATCCGGGGGTAAGAGCTCTAGTTTGGTGTTCGCGGTTGTTACATAGAAATGTATAGAGAATACCTAAACCCTAATGGCTAAACCCAAAGGGTTTGGGCCTAGATCCTAATCACTAATAAGGTTTATGTCTACCAGGTGTGTATGCTCCATAATTTCATCAAAAGTTGATTGTATTTGTGTTTTTTTTGTTGGATATTAGCTACAAAGATTTAGTGTTTATAGTATATTTCACACTATTTTTATCAATTTGGTGTAGAAGATACTGTTTAGGGTTGGAGATGGTGTAATTTTAATCTAAAACTCTTTAATGTGAAAGAATCAAAGACCTCAAGAACTATTAAATGTAAACCTAAAAAACCAAACTAGATAAATGGATTAGAGGAAAAACAGTGATTCTTAAACAAGTTTTTCTTATGTTTACTTTATATAGATTGTTTACTAAGAAGAAAGTGTGCATATCAAAATTCAGGCACTTGGTGGAAAAGAAGTATTGAAGTGGATCCTTTTATTAAGGATGCTACGTTTGGAAAGAGTGCATCTTTTTTATAGAGACAGATGACATTAGGGTTGGGTTTATATCCACACTAGTTATATAGATTTGGGATGTAAAACTCATTGTGTTTCAGTTGGGTGGTTGTGCATTCTTCTATTCGACTACTTTTATGCCCTATGGAAATGAAGGAAAGACTTGGTTAGGGAGTTTAGCATTTGGGGGGGGGGGGGGGAGTGTAACGCCCGTAGATCCAGGCAAGTCAAATTAGAGATAATAGGAGTCGAAAACGACTTTTCGACAAAAAATTATTTAGAATAAATAATCTTAACTAAGTTGTAGAATATGTATCAAGGGTTCCGTACATATAAAGAACGTTGAAATCCGAGTTATAACGAAGAAGTTATGGCCCGTCGAAGTTTTATAGCAAAACCGGCACGGCACCGGGAAGCGTAATAAGTGAATTTACGATAGAAGACTTTTTAGCCTTATTAGTCTAAACCAAAGTCGTATAGTATGTTAAAACGAGAAAATCCATAAAAAGAACGCCCAAATCTAACTTTGTATGAGGAAGTTATGATTTTTCAAAGTTTCGGTTTAGCAGTGTACAGCCCGAAACTCGAATTTTAGTTCGAGTGGTTTCTGGCTTACGTGACCTAAATGAGAGTTGAAGATCTCATTAATAGGAACTCAACGGTAAAAATACATACGAAAACGGAGTCCGTATGAAGGAATTACGAAATCTTCGCGGTCATTTATCAGTCTAATCTCCTCGTACTGTTAAATTTAAAATCGGTCGAGAATTAGCCTACGGAGTCTAAATGAAAGTTGTAGATCTTGCTTTTACCTACGTGTGGAAAAAAGAACGTCGAAAATGGAGCTCGTATGCGAAAGTTACGGGGTTTAGAATTTGGCAGGGTGTTGCTGTAAAAGGGGTGACGTGGCTGAATATGGGCCAAGGCTTTCTCCCCAAGAAAAGCCATCAGGTGATGACACGTGGCACCGACTCGGCGAGTCCGTCAGAATTTCACCCTATAAGTAGAGGTGTCGGGTTTCCTCATTTCCTCACCCCTCAACCCTCTTCTTTCTCTCTCTATACTCTCTCTCTAAGCTCCCTAACTCCCCCCCCCCCCTAAAAGCCTAGGTAAACCCCCTAGCACCCGAAGGAAGCCCCGAGGCTCCCGGAGTCCCGAGAAAAAGGGTCTTTCGGCTGGGAAACGCTGCTCTAGCGAAGCCCGGTTTTGCGAAAAACCCGCTGTAAGTGAGCTACGCCTACGCTATTTTTAATATAGCTTCTAATTAATTATAGTAACATTATTAGGGCCTTAAAATAATTGCTTGGGATATTATTATGAGTTATATAGTGTTGTTTAACACTTATATAATAATAACAACTACTAGACTATTAAATTAGTCTCAGTAAATACTGAACTAAACCCTAGTGGTAATGATACTAGGTTTTGTCGAGGGAAATTGTTTTAAGAGTAACGAAGTGTTGTCCAAGTACCGAGTCACCACCGTATCAGGTGAGTGCATAGTCCCTTTCATGAACATGATTTTAATACAAGTATTGATTGAAGTATTAATTATATGTTTATGTGCGAGTTAATTGATGTTGCCTGAAATACGTGTTAAAGAACATACCTGATTATATATGATGATTTAGGATAAAGAGTAGACCTAAATTAATTATGAGGAATATCGGGTAGTATTTTCTTATGAGTACAAGTGAGTTATACTCAGAGAATAGAACTTTAGTATATGTCATTTATCCGGGAACATGGATTAGATACGGTCATTGTCCCTAGTCCAAGAGTATGGATTGGACATAGTCAACTGTCATTAATTCGGGGGTATGGATTAAGACATAGTCAGTTGTCCTTAGTCCGGGAGTATGGATTAAGACATAGTCATTTGTCCCTAGTCCGAGAGTATGAATTAGGCATAGTCATTCGTCATTAATCCGAGAGTATGGATTAGTCATTCGTCCCTAGTCCGAGAGTATGGATTAGGCATAACCATTCGTCATTAATCTCAGAGTATGGATTAGGTAAAACCGTTCATTTCTGATCCGGGAGTATGGATTAGGTAAAACGGTTAAACTTAGGTTTGAGAGTATGGATAGTCTCGTTGTGAGGATCGACGGGGTAGGATAAGAGTTGCTTACACATATATGGTGAAAATACATATTTTATGAGTTCTAAATTATATATATGATATAACATTGTGGGATTGAAATCCCTATGTACTCATCAGGTTTCCCAACCTGACCCACTCAGTTTATTTGTATCACAGGTGTCGATACGAAGCTACTTTACACTGAGAGATTTAAAAGAGATGTAGATAACTAGTGTAAATAAATGTAAGTTCTGTTTATGCTTATGTTTCTGTATTGACGATGACATCCCAAATGTTTTAAAATGAATAAAAATACTTTTCTTCGGAAATGCATTGATAACATATTTATCATGTTTTACTGGGAACAAATTCCGCAACATTTTTATTAAAAGAGGTACTCTGATTTTTATAAAGCATAAACAAAATCGGTCTTTTCTGGCCATGAAAATAAGGATGTCACAGTTGGTATCAGAGCATTAGTTTAAACGAACTAGGAATATGGATTTATTTCTAGACTTAAACTTAGAGTGCTAAGCGATGATTGTGAGGTGTGAGCACTAGCTTATTTTAGGAATTGTGCCTATGTGTTAAATGCTTGTGCCTGATATGCTGTTATTTGTTCAGATCTATGGTCTATTGCCGACCGGATCTAGAAACCTTATGTGTTTAGGTTTCTAAGCGTTTAACTACGATATTAGAACTAGCATATAAACGATTCGGAGTGATAAGGATTATTTAAACGTCAATCCTAAATAAAGATCTAGATTCACCTTATTTGGTGTATAGATCAAGATGGTAAGGACCCGTAGCGGAAACGTGAATGCAAATGGGAACCGAGATCAACCCCCAATGATACAGCAAATACCAATTGTAGTAGAACTTGCACCTGAGCCAATCACCACGGCTGGAGTACAAGCCATGATGCAGGCTATGTTAGCTAAACAAAGGGAAGAAATTAGGTGGATGATGCAAGAGAATGGGGATGAAGCCACCGTGCCCGTTGTGCAACAGGAGCCGATTCCCGAACAATCGGAGGAAGGAAACTACAATAGGTCAGTAGGCCAAGCTGATCCGCCAGTTAATAGGAGAAAAAGCCAAGATGATGTAGTCGAGAGAAACAGATGCAATTACAAGGATTTTCTGACTTGCAAGCCATCGACTTTCACTGGAAAGGATTTTCTGACTTGCAAGAAAACATCTCAAATCATGAAGGTTGCAAAATGGCGTGAGGGGATAGGACTTAAGGTTGAATATATATATATATATATATATATATATATATATATATATATATATATATATATGTGTGTGTGTGTGTGTGTGGGTATATATATATATATATATATATATATATATATATATATATATATATGGTCCAAAACCTTTACATTAGGGTTTGAGTCCAGACGAGTTATGCCCAATGTACGCCAAACGTCGTCAGTACCCATTAGAGGGACTTACTCCCAGCATACCAGGCTTGTACGCCCAACGTAAGTGCCTCATGCTCAATTCTAAAAAAATGTCACTATGGGCCATTTTGGAATCTTTTCCATGCACAAGAGCTAAAATGCAAATAATCTTCATTCTTAAGATTAAAATTATATATATATATATATATATATATATATATATATATATATATATATATATATATATATGGTCCAAAACCTTTGGATTAGGGTTTCAGTCCAGACGAGTTACGCCCGACGTATGCATGGTACGCCCAACGTACGCCAAACGTCGTCAGTACCCATTAGAGGGACTTACTCCCAGCATACCAGGCTTGTACGCCCAACGTAAGTGCCTCATGCTCAATTTTAAAAAAATGTCACTATGGGCCATTTTGTAATCTTTTCCATGCACAAGAGCTAAAATGCAAATAACCTTCATTCTTAAGGTTAAAATTAGAAGTACCTCGTCATTAAGATGTTACACCGGGCTTCGCCTCGAGTCGATTTTTTTACAATAGAATGCAACATGGACTAAACTTGCCAAACTATGGAACATATTGTGGCTAAATTTTGAAGACTACAAGCTTTTGTAATAAGAGACCAAAAGTGTAAGAATCAAAAAGTTCAGTGGCACATGTCTAAAAAAAGTAACTTTCCGATTCCTTAAACCTTTGAGAATATATATATATATATATATATATATATATATATATATATATATATATATATATATATATATATATATATATATATATATATATATATATATATATAATAGTTATCAGCGACACTTGCTATTTTCTCATAATTTACATTTTCTTTTCAAATGCTCTATAAAAATGACATTTGTCATTTTCTCATTTTTTTTATTTTTTATAAAGTATTGATGTTGATAATAAATTAGACTATTATTTATTTGATCCTTGATTTTTAAGAGAAATTTAAATTCGTCTTGAATAAGTTTCGGTTATGTTTGTCGATAATTAATTGTATTCATATATTGAAAATCCTACAAAAATAATGTTTAATTAATAATTTATTTAACATAATTGATTAATATTTATGAGTTTTGACTATAAAAAATTAATTATTTTTGTAACTGTGGCTCCTAATAACTATAAGCTATTATATATATATATATATATATATATATATATATATATATATATATATATATATATATATATATATATATATATATATATATATATATATATATATATATATATATCTTATAGTATATTATAAAACATATTAGTAATATTTTGAATTTTAAGAGTTATAAGTTATAAAGTTTTTTCGTACAAATCAATTATTATTATTTACCAAAAGTTTGAATACTTGAATTTAGGAAAGTTATTAAGAAATTAAATTTGAAGCAAAATGACAATTTTAAAATATTAAATTCATGTATATAAATTAATTTATATTTTTTAAACTAGACACAAATATTAAATAATTTGCAATATAAATATAAGATCTAAACATAAATATTTTATTTAAAAGTTGTATTTTTTATTACACAATAATAAATAATAAAATCTATTAATTATTTCCCTATAAAAAAAACTATTCGTCAAATGAACTATTTATCGCAACCGTTTTACGCTGGCTCACATCTAGTGTGTGTGTGTGTGTGTGTGTGTGTGTATATATATATATATATATATATATATGCAAATAACCTTCATTCTTAAGGTTAAAATTAGAAGTACCTCGTCATTAAGATGTTACATCGGGCTTCGCCTCGGATCGATTTTTTTACAATAGAATGCAACATGGACTAAACTTGCCAAACTATGGAACATATTGTGGCTAAATTTTGAAGACTACAAACTTTTGTAATAAGAGACCAAAGGTGTAAGAATCAAAAAGTTCAGTGGCACATGTCTAAAAGAAAGTAACTTTCCGATTCCTTAAACCTTTGAGAATTAATATATATATATATATATATATATATATATATATATATATATATATATATATATATATATATATATATATATATATATATAATAGTTATCAGCGACACTTGCTATTTTCTCATAATTTACATTTTCTTTTCCAATGCTCTATAAAAATGACATTTGTCATTTTCTCATTTTTTTTTATTTTTTATAAAGTATTGATGTTGATAATAAATTTAGACTATTATTTATTTGATCCCTGAGTTTTAAGAGAAATTTAAATTCGTCTTGAATAAGTTTCGGTTATGTTTGTCGATAATTAATTGTATTCATATATTGAAAACCCTACAAAAATAATGTTTAATTAATAATTTATTTAACATAATTGATTAATATTTATGAGTTTTGACTATAAAAAATTAATTATTTTAGTAACTGTGGCTCCTAATAACTATAAGCTATTATATATATATATATATATATATATATATATATATATATATATATATATATATATATATATATATATATATATATATATCCTATAGTATATTATAAAACATATTAGTAATATCTTAAATTTTAAGAGTTATAAGTTATAAAGTTTTTTCGTACAAATCAATTATTATTATTTCCCAAAAGTTTGAATACTTGAATTTAGGAAAGTTATTAAGAAATTAAATTTGAAGCAAAATGACAATTTTAAAATATTAAATTCATGTATATAAATTAATTTATATTTTTTAAACTAGACACAAATATTAAATAATTTGCAATATAAATATAAGATCTAAACATAAATATTTTATTTAAAAGTTGTATTTTTTATTACATAATAATAAATAATAAAATCTATTAATTATTTCCCTATAAAAAACTATTTGCCAAATGAACTATTTATCGCAACTGTTTTACGCTGGCTCACATCTAGTGTGTGTGTGTATGTGTGTGTGTGTGTGTATATATATAATATATATATATATATATATATATATATATATATATATATATATATATATATAAATGGTTTTACTCTCCTTTTATCATATGTGATTCTAATACACATCCTAATTAATATTATATCATGTGTCATTTTTTTGCTTCTTAATTTTAAATTTGCCCCCAATAAATCAACAATAAATGTTTACTCAAGAAATCAAGATATAATCCCATAAAATCAGCATTCCGTTTTCAAAATGCTATAAATAAACAATTCCCAACAACCTAATCAATTTAAATACTATACATGATTAGATGTACAAATTATATAAAAATATATTTGTTTGCATGATTAATAATTGTTATTCTTATAATATCTATGTTCCTTTATTAATGGTAACCATCTGTATAGTATACGGGTTATCACTAGTATATATTAATAGAAACAATTATCCTCATTCATTCATAAGAGTTGTACTCTTTCTATTAGAAATTAGGATAATCTTCAGAAAAGTTGTAATATTTTAGGAAAACTTTTAATAAATACCTAAATTTTATTTCTTAAACAGAAAAGTCCTAATTTTTTAATTTTTTTGAATAGAAAAGCCCAAGAAACCGACTAATTTATTCAGTTTAGCCTCTTTGACCTGTTCAGCAGATTTCGTCAAAATAATGAGACTTTTCTGCAGATTTCGTCAAAACTTGTATATAATGTTTAAATGTATTTTTAAAGTATGTATATCTGTTTTTACGTATTTATGTATTTTTTTTAAAATTTTTATTTGTATATATTTATGTATTTCAAATGTATAAATATATTTTTTTTACTTATTTATATGTATTTTTCTTAAGTATTTTACATATTTTTTATGTATTACATATTTATATCTATTTTTACGTATTTATGTATTTTTTAAGTTTTTATATTTATATGATTACATTTTTTGTATTTTAAAATTTTAAATGTATTTTTTACGTATTTTTAAGTATTTTACATATTTTTTATTTGTTTTTATGTGTTATGTTTTTATGTATTACGTATTTATATTTTTTTATATAGATATTTATCTATTTTTATGTATTTTAAATGTATAAATGTATTTTTACAGATTTATATATATATATATATATATATATATATATATATATATATATATATATTTAAGTATTTTACATATTTGTTTTGTATTTTTATGTATTTTATGTGTATTTATGTATTTTTTTAAAGTTTTTCATATAGATGTTTATTTATTTTTATGCATTTTAAATTTATAATTGTATTTTTTACATATTTAAGTATTTCTTACTTCAAGTCATCTTCACCATTTTATCCAATTCGGACAACTTCTTCAAGTATATCTAGATGGTTTTCTTACAAACCCACATATGTTAAGCTTTTCCCATTTGTTTATCATGAAATTAAACACCGAAAGAAAAAGCTTAAAATATGTGGGTATGTAGGAAAACCCCCTAGACATACTCGAAGAAGTCATGCGAATTAGATGAAATGGTGAAGACAACTTGAAGTAAAAAAATAAATAAATACGAAAAAATAATATGATTATACATTTAAAATAAATAAAAATACATAACCATTTATATAAAAACTAAAAAAAAATACATAAATACGTAAAAATACATATAAATGTGTAATACATAAAAAAAACACATAAATATACACAAAAATATGTAAAATACTTAAAAAATACAAATAAATACGTAAAACAATACGTTTATACATTTAAAATACATAAACATCTATATAAAAAACTTAAAAGATACTTAAATATGCAAAAATACATATAAATACGTAATGTAACATTTGTTCCTTGTATCATTTAATTTTTTCAAGTTTTTAGGGTTTTATGTTAGGACTCGACGAGTTTAGGAGCTCCAACTCGTCGAGTAGAGATCATTTATGAGGATGCGGGAATTAGATCCCACTCGACGATTCGGAAGGCCCCGACTCGACGAGTAGTCGCTGTAAAGGAAAACCCTAATTTTTAGGGTTTGCACCCTATAAAAAGGACTTAATCCGCCTCTTGTGGCCTCCCTTACCACTTCACTACCCAGAAAAAAGACCAGAAGTCATTCTTTGTTGTTCCTTGTGCTTGAGAGACTAAGAAAAGGGTTTTTGGTGCATTTTGTTGAAGAAGTTTGAAGGTTGAGAAGCTTCAAACGGGAAGGAGATTGTAGATCCAGCTTCTACAATGTTTGGGCACTCATTTAAAGGTAACAAGCTGTTACCTTGATCATTCTAGCGTTAGATCCTCTTTTTCTTGGGTATTAGGTCATTTTTAGTATGTTTGTGGAGCATTTCGAGTGTTGAGTAAGATCTAGAGTTGCAACTTCAGATCTGGACTCCTCTAAGTCCTTAGAGTTATAAAGTCACTGAATTTATCAAGCATTGGCCCTTTTCTTTGGCTAAAACCCCTCCCTTAGCTTGGTTTTGGCACCTAAGAGCTTACATGCATGTAAAGTTTGCAACTTTACGTGGAAACCATGCCTTAGGAGGCCAGATCTGCAATTTGGAGCCTTGGGGTAGCTTAAAAAGGTTCGAACACAAAAAGGACTGAAGGAACTTGTCGAGTCCCTTAGCTAACTCAACAAGTCAGGTAGGGTTTACCCGTTTTCGAGATACCTAGTGATTTTTGTGAAGGATTGGAGTTTTCGGTCTACATGGGTTTTCGGTCTTCTGGACATTGAGGAACTCGACAAGTTACACAGGTAACTCAGTGAGTTGGCGAGTTACTCGGGTAACTCAACGAGTTGCTGGATGCACTCGACCAGTTGAGGTCAACATGGACTGTTGACCTTGACTTTGACCAGGGTGACCAGGGTTGATTTTGAGGACATTTATGGTATTTCGGGATTGCGACAAGGATGATTATAGGCAGTTGAGTTGGAGCAGCGCATGGGATTTATCTGATCTTATCTTATCAGTTCAGCATTCAAGAGAGGTGAGTCTCCTCACCATACCAATGGGTCGAAGGCACCAAAGTCGGCCCATTATTGTTATGAGTTAAGATTAGTTGGTTATGGGATATGTCATATGCTTGTTATTTGTGATACTCGCATGAAAGACCTCCGGGGGGGGGGGGGGGGGTCTCGAGACACTTATAAGTAAGACCTTGGAGGGTTTCTATGTCATTCTAGTATATTTGCTTGTATGGATTGTATATCATCTATTGATTGAAAAACTGTGTATGGGTTCCCACGACAAGAAGACCATGTAGGGGTTCCCATGGTAGGAACACCATGTGGGGGCTCCCATGACAGTTAGCTAAGACCACGTGGGGGTTCCAGTGGTACTTGGTGTAAGACCCTGGAGGGTTTCCATGGATTCCTTATATGTTGTATGCATGGCTTATGTGGTTTACATAGCTTTTATAGCTAATATGATTATGTGTATATGTGGATTGTGTGGGGTATGCTCTGGGGAACTCACTAAACATTAGCTTACAGTTTGTTGATTGTTTCAGGTACTTCTGAGCCTAAAGGAAAGGACAAGATCTGATGGCGTGGCATGCACTCTCACAAGCATTTTTCTTTTAGGACACTCTTATATTTGAAATAAAATTTGTTGGTGTATGAATTTGAAAACAATTGTGTTGAGATTTCATGGATGATTAGAAATGTTTTGATATTTTAAAAATGAAAACTTTCTTTTGAAAATTAGGTCGTTACAAGTTGGTATCAGAGCCTTGGTTTGAGGGATTCGGGCACACTCTCGGGTGTGTCAGGACTCAAACTAAGGAAATGGTAAAATTATTTTCAAAAATAAAAGTTAAAATGTTTTTATAATGAGGAAAAGGAGAGTGCAATGCGTGCAATTGGTTGAGCCAAGTAGGTAGTTCCCTCAGTATGTTAGCCATGTTATACTGATATGTGAGTTACGATAATCGTATGAATCTTGTTATGTGTATGATTTCAAAATTTTATACAGTTAGGGTCTTATAGCCTCAGAATGATTGATTTGGCCTTATTTCTTATTCCTTGTCTGGTTGTGGTCTTAGGGTAGATTCTATTATTCGAAAGTCTATTTGATCCTATTCTGTGTATAATTTGCATGCATAAGGCAACCTAGTATGATTGAGTTTTGGTTTGATATGGATGGAGGAAATCTTAGGTTAGCCTAGGATATGAGCTATGTGGTCGTCTGTGGATATGATTTGTTTGGGACGAATTAGAGTTATCAGGTAGAGCCTTGGGGAAGGTACAGGTAGATGTGGAAGGTAGTATTGGGCCTGTACTACTAAAAGTACAGGACCTGTACCCGAACCAATATTAGATCTGGAAGCTCTCAGGAGGACCGGTGTGGGAGGATCCCCTCTACAGACATCATGATCATTATGTTTTATTGTATTGCAGAGCAGTATGGTGGTAACACGATTTGGAGCAGGGGGATCAGGATCGGGATTTGGATCTGGGGTTGGGTTAGCTGACACTACCGAGCCCATTGACGAGAGGCTGTGTGAGCTTATTGCAGTAGAGGTTACCAGGGGCATCCTTGACGCTACCCCAATTATCTTTGGGACGGTCAAGGAGGGTATGATGTAGATCATGGAGGAGAGGCTCAGGGCATTCAGAGCCGAGATTGTTGCGAGCCAGGTCGGGGCCCGAACTTCCTCATTCTGGGAGTGCAAGGCATGCGGGGCACCAGAGTTTTTAGGGGTCAGGGATCCCATTGTTAGCCGACGCTGGGTAGAGGACATAGAGAATGCCCGGTGCACGAGTTCTTGCCCTGATGCGGCAAAGGTGGCGTTTTCTTCATGTATGCTAAGGGATCGGGCCCGAGATTGATGGGGAGAGGTGACAAACCAGTGGGAGCAGCCGGTGTGGCTGAGATGTCATGGGTTGAGTTTGTTAGGCAATTTGACTTAGAGTTTGCACCACCTATCGAGGTGTAATGGTTGGTGAGGGAGTTTCATGAGCTTCAGCAGACCACCGAGACTGTAGCGAAGATCATTGACAAGTTTCAGGGACGGGCATTGTTGATTCCACAGTATGCTATCGATGAGGACATGAGGAGGAAGAGTTATCATTCCATGCTGAGGGATGATATCCGGGAGTTTGTGAGTTTTACAGGGTGCAAAGCCCTGAATGAGATGATGGAGAAGGTCCGTGAGCAGGAGATGGAGTTGGACTTCCGCACCAAGTGGAAGCCTGAGAAGGCACAAACAGCAGTAGGTCAGGCTAAAAAGCCTAAGACCTCGGATTCATCCAGTAAGGGCCAGCAGGGTCGTGGCTGGTGCGCCAAGTGTGGGAGATCTCATGGTGGAGCTTGCTGGGGGACGGGCCCAATATGTTATACGTGTGGTCAGTCGGGCCACGTGAGCAGGGACTGCCCCAAGAAGGGCCTGATTTATTTCCACTACAACCAGACTAGCCATTAAAAGGTCGATTGCCCGAGGTTGCAGGGAGGGGGAGGAGCAGTGGTGGTGCCTGCACCTGCCACATTGAGGATTACTGATGGCCGCCCTGCTAAGGCGGATGCTCCTGCGGTGAAGATCCGCGCATTTCAATTGATCACCGAGGAGGCTCGGGCAGTGCCAGACATTGTGGCTGGTACGTATTTTATCTTCCTTCTCTATATTTATTGGATTGTTTATGTGTATATTGTGCTTATGTATAGGGACATTTTGTTCAATGGTATGCCTGCCCACGTTTTGTTCGATTCGGGAGCTACTCGGTCGTTGGTATCTCTTGCGCTTAGCAAGAAGTTTCAGGATGCGTCGGGGACCTTGGATTCCCCGCTTGAGGTTGAGATTGCGGACGACCGCACTGTGAATGCTGCAAGGGTGTATCGGGACTATGTCCTGAATGTTCTTGGGGAGAGGTTCCATGTTGATCTAATCCCGATACCGTTGTGAGGGCTAAAGGTGATTGTCGGGATAGACTTGTTGGGAGGCAATGGGACCATGATAGATTGCGAGCACCAGTTGGTGAGTGTTCCAACCCCAAGTGGAGGAGAACTGGTTATTCATAGGGAGAGGGCCTCACAGGGGCCAACCTTCTGTTCAGCTGCGAGGGCTAGGAGATTTCTGCAGCAAGGTTGTACGGGATTTCTGGCATATATCTCGGATACGAGAATTAAGAACCTAAGGGATTTTGATAGTGTACCGATTGTACAAGAGTTTCGGGATATCTTTCCCGAGGAGTTACCTGGAGTGCCTTTGGAGATGAAAGTGGAGTTTCGCATTGATTTGGTGTTGGATGCCGCTCTAATAGCAAAGGCACCGTATCGGCTAGCTCCGCCCGAGATGCAGGAGCTATCTACGCAGCTTCATGAGCTGATACACTGAGGGTTTATCTGTCCGAGCAGTTCCCCGCGGGGAGCTCCAATCCTGTTTGTGAAAAAGAAGGACGGGTCACACAGGATGTGAATTGATTATCGAGAGCTGAAAAAACTAACGGTGAAAAACCGTTAGCCGCTACCAAGGATCGACGATTTGTTCGATCAGATACAGGGTGCATCTTGGTTTTCCAAGATTGATCTTTGGTTGGGATACCACCAGATGAGGATTCGGGACGAGGATATACCGAAGACATCTTTCAGGACCTGGTACAGGCACTATGAGTTTGTGGTGATACCATTTCAGCTCACTAATACCCCAGCAGTGTTCATGGACCTCATGAACAGAGTGTGTAGACCGATGCTGGATCGGTCAGTGATCGTATCCTGGTCTATTCTAAGACCAGGGAGCAGCATGAGCATCATCTGAGGGAGGTATTGGAGACATTGAGAGCGGAAAGTATGTGTGCCAAGTTCTCAAAATGTGATTTTTGGCTGCGTGAGGTGCAGTATTTGGGGCACATCATTAACCAAGAGGGCATTTTGGTTGATCCGACCAAGGTTGAGGCGATGATGTGGTGGGAAGTACCGAAGAATGCATCTGCGATTCGTAGCTTCTTGGGCCTAGCGGGGTACTATCAGAGAATCATCCAGGATTTCTCCAAGATCTTCATGCCTTTGACCCGCTTGACCAAGAGAATATGACATTTCGATGGGGCACGGAACAACAGTTGGCTTTTGAGACCCTGAGACAGAGGTTATGTGAGACTCTGATTCTAGTACTACCTGAGGGGCTGGATGATTTGGTAGTGTACTGTGATGCATCGATCTCAGGGTTAGACGTGGTACTAATGCAGAAGGGGCATGTGATCGCCTACGCATCGAGGCAGTTGAAACCTCATGAGGTGAATTACCCCACTGACGACCTGGAATTGGGGACAGTGGTGTTTGCCCTCAAGATTTGGAGGCACTACTTGTATGGAGTGCAGTGCACTATTTATACCGATAAGAGTTTGAAGTACTTGATGGACCAATAGAACCTCAACATGCGGCAGAGAAGGTGGTTGGACGTACTGAAAGATTATGATTGTGAGATCTTAAACCATCCAGGGAAGGCCAACATGGTGGCCGATGCATTGAGCTGTAAGACGGCACGTCCCTCGATTGGGAACGTATGTTTGAGGATGACGGTGATCTCTCCATTGTTAGAGATGATCAAGGGGGCTCAGGTAGAGGGTTTGAAGAAAGAAAATTGGAACTTAGAGCGGATACGGGGGCAAATTTCTTTGTTCGTTCAGAACGGTCAGGGTCTCTTGACCCAATGTGGTCGAGTGTGGGTCCTGGCATCTGGAGGAGTGAGGCAGAAGTTATTGGAGGAGGCGCACAAGTCCAAGTTCTCTATACATCCGGGGGCTACAAAAATGTATAGAGACTTGAGACTAAGTTACTGGTGGCCCTGCATGAAGCGGGATATCGTCTGGTTTGTGGAGCGGTGCTTGACCTGCCGGAAGGTCAAGGCCGAACATCAGCGACCTCATGGCAAGGTTCATCCACTACCCATTCCCATGTGGAAGTGGGAAGATACCACTATGGACTTCATCACGAAGTTACCTAGGACAGCAAGGGGTGTGAATACCATATGGGTGATTGTGGACAGGTTGACGAAGAGTGCCCACTTTATTCCGATCTCCGAGAGCATCTCCGCGGAGAAATTGCCAGATATTTATGTACGAGAGGTGGGGGTTAGGCATGGGGTGCCAGTGTCAATAGTCTCTGACCGGGACGTTCGATTCACATCCAGATTCTGGAGGAAGTTCCACAAAGAACTGGGCACTCGGTTGCATTTCAGCACGATATACCATCCCCAGACAGATGGCCAAAGCAAAAGGACGATCCAGACACTCGAAGACATGCTTCGGAAATGTGTGTTGGATTTTGGAGGTAGGTGGGATACATACCTCCCATTGGCAAAGTTTTCATACAATAATAGTTACCATGTCGGTATCGACTGACCTCCATTTGAGATGTTGTATGGTCGGAGATGTAGGACCCCAGTTTGTTGGGGCGAGGTGGGACACCGAGTCATGGGGAGCACTGAAGTAGTGCTCAAGACTACCGAATTAATCCAGCAGGTGAACGAACGACTACGGGTCGTACAGAGCCGTCAGAAAAGCTATGCTGACCGACGGCGATCGGACCTTGAGTTCCAAGTGGGGGACTTTTTGTTACTGAAGGTGTCCCCATGGAAGGGAGACATCAGGTTTCGGAAGAGGGGCAAGCTAGGGCCCCGATATATTGGACCGTTCAGGATTCCAGCCCGAGTGGGAAAGGTGGCTTACCGATTGGACCTGCCAGACGAGCTTAGCCAGATACATAACACCTTCCATGTGTCTCAACTCCGAAAGTGTGTCATAGATGAGGCCGCGGTCGTTTCTCTGGACGACATTCAGGTGGACGAGAGGCTGAACTACATTGAAAGGCCTGTCACGATTTTGGATAGGAAGGTCAAGGTTCTTCGAAACAAGGAAGTGAAGCTGGTAAAGGTGCAATGGCAGCATCGAAGGGGATCCGAATGGACATGGGAGCCGGAAGAAGAGATGTGAGATCACTATCCGGACTTGTTCGCGTCAGCAGACTTCGAGGACGAAGTCTAGTTCAAGTGGGGGAGATTTGTAACATATGTTCCCGGTATCATTTAAAATTTTCAAGTTTTTAGGGTTTTATGCAAGGACTCGACGAGTTGGGGAGCTCCAACTCATCAAGTAGAGATCATTTATGAGGACGCGAGAATTAGATCTTACTCGATGAGTCGGAAGGCCCCGACTCGACGAGTAGGCGTTGTAAAGGAAAACCCTAATTTTTAGGGTTTGCACCCTATATAAAGGACTTAATCTGCCTCTTGTGGCCTCCCTTACCACTTCACTACCTAGAGAAAAGATCATAAGTCGTTCTTTGTTGTTCCTTGTGCTTGAGAGACTAAGAAAAGGGTTTTTGGTGCATTTTGTTG